>NW_009647418.1:2669722-2676706 GCF_000708025.1 Charadrius vociferus
CACCGCGACCACCCCCCCCCCCCCCCCCTCTCCCGCGCTCCCTGCCGGCTCGGCTCCCGCTGCCAGGATCGGGACGGGACGGGAGGAAGGAACCTCCATCCCTCGGGAGGAGGAAGGCACCGAGCAAACTTCGGGATTTCAAGCGATGCCCCTGCTGCGGCAGAACCGGCGCTGGGATAAACTGGGATAAGATGGGATACAAGGCGACCTGGCTTGTGGAGCTGTTCTCATCTGGGCTCACGCTGCTCCCCCGTGCAGGCACCCCCCTTTTGGCTTGCTCCTGCGGAACTGTTTCCAGTCCTGAATGTCCCAACCCGCTACTGGGGGTTTACAATAAAAATATCCTCCCTGCACCTTGAAATGCACACCGGTTAATCAGGGACCTGTTCTGGATCCAGAGGTCCCAGTAGGGCCAGCGCCTGAACACGGACACTGCCTTCACCCTCGCGAGCTTGCAGCTGAGGGTCAGGACACACAGGCCTGAATTTGGGCACTGGGAATAAACTTCCCATTGGATTTATGGGCCTGCTTTCAGGGGAAATCCCGATTCCATTCAAGTTGTTAGGATTTTGCCTCTGGCTCCTACGCCCACAACACAGAATTAAACATGAGATTAAATATTTGCATGTGCTGAGCAACCAAGAAGCCATAAAGAAGCACATCTAATGGTCCTTGCATCAGGATTTTTGCCAAACTAGTTTCAGCTCGGTTCCCCAGTCTGAATTACCACATGGCTGCACAAACACTTCAGGTAGCCCAGGAGAAGAAGAAGCAGCAACAGGCAGGAACCGGCACAGGAGCAAGCAGCAAGGCTGCCTTACGCCCGCTCACACCCCTTGTGGCACCAGGATCTACACAAAGCCTGGTCGCTCAAGTTTAAGTAACAAAATAAAGTCAAACTTTAAACACGTATTTACAGACGACTGCTGATAAAGCCAAGTGAATCATGTAATTATGCCCCTTCCTTATTTTGAATACCTTAAATACCCATTTCTTGTTTGTACTTCTGTTCTCTCGCCAACTCAAGCTCAAATAATGGCTACGTGATGGTATTCTCCCAATCCTGCTCATCCGCGATGCCAGGAGTGAAGCATTTACTTGCAACGCATCATGGGGCTCTCCAGAATGCAACCGGGTACGTTCAGCCCGTCTCCTCAGGTTTCTCTCTTCCCCCATTGTGTTTGTACACAACCGAGAGAGCAGGAACAGATGAAAGCCGAGGCACGAAAGGCATGTGCCTAAGGCCTTGGCTTTCAGAATCACAAGGTAATATCAGAATCCAACGTTTGCTGGAGGAGAGAGGAAGGGGGAGATGCGTGTCTCACTATAGGCCTACAAAGGAGAGCTTTAAACCATGAAGGAAGGATAACTGACACGATTACAGCAGCGTTTGTGGTTCGATTATACAGTTGGCCTCCAGCAGAGGCAGGAGAAGAGATGACATCCGGAAGGAAGACGCCTGGTCTCACACCTGCCCGTGGGCAGACCACGTCTCCACTAGCCTGCGCTGATTCCACGCGAGGCTCCGCGTAACCTGGCTCATGCGCGTTCCCCCCCTCCAGCCTTTTGGTTCCATAATCCAGACAGGAGAAAAAAATAACTTGTGACATCCCCCAAGGACAATCCACCAGTCACACCACAGCAAAATGTCATTCACAGCGAATTAAATCATGGCATAGATCATGCTGCACGTCTCATCTGCAACGCATACGAGCACTCCTGATATTGGCATTAGGCTATGTGGGCTGCAGCAGGTCACCACGTGTAGCCCACATCAAACCTCCGTCCTCAGCCAGCCCTGCCACGGGAGAGCGTGTTCCAGTCTGCTGCTTACAACAGCAACACAATTGACAAATGAGCTCTAATTACGAGCCCTGCGTTAGGAGTGAAGACACACATGCCAAGAAGATCTCAGAGTGATTTCCAAATGCTAGGTAAACTTTGCCGAGCTGGCGTTTAAAAGAATTGGATAGGATACGATATAAAATAGCAAATTGGGAATCAGTGGGGGGGGGGGGGGAACAACACAATAACATAAACTTACAATTATAAGTTTATATATATCTATGATTATAATTGCTCTCCAAAAATCTCATCTTGTACAAGAGCAGCTAACCATTCAAAGAAATATTTAATACACAGAAAAAACTATTAAGAGAGCATTTTCCAGCTCAATTCTTTCAGCTTGCCTACACTAGAGAACGCTAAATTACGACAAATAGTGAGCAACCCTGTGTGAACAGCATATATCTGACTGCCTGGTGCCGTTTACATCGGCTTAGAAAACAAAATAAGCAGCACTGACCCTAGTCATACCTGTATTGGCATAACTGTATCCATACTTCAGCTTTGCACAATATAATTCAGTAATAAATAAGATCCTTAATTGAACTGCTGAATGAGCTTTAGTGAAAACTGCATGAAAACAGACAGTACCTTCTATTCTGAATGGTTGCTTTGATTGCACCTCACCTGAAGTCATATATAAGTCTCATCAATATCATAATCTTCTCCACAGAAACCAATTATGTTGTCACAAACTGAGACAATAACCTCAAGCGAAGAATAAACAGCAGGAGCAGATGAGTGCCAAAGAACCAGATTTTATTCTCATGCAAATATCCTTAAGTAGTAAAACCAAGATGAGGGGAGGAAGACTACAACCCCTGTGCTGTACTCACTTGCTCCTGAGCATCTCTAGTACCAAGAGATTTCAGTACCAGCGCTAAACAGGATCCCTGTTTTCTTATTAGACACTGGAGTTTACGATTCTGTGATTCTCAATATCTGGTGAAATAAAGTTTGGTTTTTTTTTAATGTGGCATAAATGTACCTTTGATTTAACCTTTCCTTGAAACTTTTTATGCATCTTTATAGAATATGATATTTAGCTGATACTAGAAAAAATATTTACATGGCAACAATTGGAAAAACAACCTCAAACTGGTTTATACACAAGTCCTTGAAAAAAGATCTTGTGATTTGAGCTGCTGTTGCTTTCTGCAAGCCAGCACATATGTTTTTGAAAAGGAAACCCACTGAGATACTTATGGATCACAATTCTTGACCTGTATCAGAGTAAGAGTTACCCAACAGCTTTCTAAGGTTCATTGTTTTGGTCTAAGTATCCATTCACGTGAAATACGATCTTAACTGTTGGGCCTGGGCAAATTTCATGACACACTTCTCAAGAGTTCCAGCCAATATTTCAGTCACACTCTCAACACTAGCGGTGACATTCTGACAACCTAAATATCCATCTAGTATCATGATCTTACAACTTCGACTATCTATTTTATCTGAACTATGACACAAGGTAGTCATCAGATGCACTGAGTATCCATCACAATCTCTTTAATAAACAGGCTGATTGATCAACCTTAGATCAAATAAAGTAACTCACGATGAAATAATATCTTGATTGCTCCCTCCGTGTAACGCCTACTGCACATACTTTCCCTAACCAGTATCCAACACAGGAGAAGCAAAGGCAGCAGCAAAGGTTGTACAACTATCTCTTGAAGGACGACAACCATGGACTATTACAGTGCAGTAGAGAAGCAGCACCCAAACCAGCAAGAGCCCAGAAAGAACGTGCCGATAGTAACTCACTCACTCCATCTCTCTTAAAAGCTTTAAAAACACACACCCCCCCAATCCCAACACCCTGTCATCTTAAAAATATAATAAATAAGACTGCAGAGTAGTGAAACATCAAGTTCATCTACCACACAAGACACAAGCACTGCATCTCGGGAACCTACTGATAAATAACTGAAGTCTTCTATCTTCACAGCATCAGATTTGTGGAAACAGAAAGGTACCAACAAACTCAACGCTTCCCGAGATCTGGATCTATGAATTTACTCACTACAGGAAGAGCCGTGGCATGACTGGGAAATGAGGGAAATGCTGCCGTGCTTCCTTCTTCCACAGATCCTTATGCCACAGTGTTTCCACAGCACAGTTTGCATCTCCAAGAGCTATGTTCTGTCAGTAAATGCAAAAACTATTGGAATAAGCTCCTAAGAAGGTAAGAAGTGACTGCCACGCTGTGGAGGAACATACAAATAGATGTGGTTGCTCGCTGAAAGAGCGGATTAACCAGAGTATGTAACCTGCTTTCCTGTAAGTGGCTCAGTGCACTCCAACACAGCACAGAATGCTCTACGACAGTCAGTTGTGTCCAACATGTGGGCAGCAGCTTTAAAATCTAGAGACCAAACCCAAACATTTAGAAGCAACCAAATGGTAAGCAAAGAAGAAGCACAGTTTGCCTCATGAGAGCCCAGGTGCTCTGCTATCACCTACAAATCTGATTTGGATTTGGTGGGAAACATCCGGGACACAGACAACCAAGCCACACTAGACTAAGTCTCAAAGCTGCTTTGCTTTTATCAGAATTTATCCATATCTTTTGTTGTATTTGCTAATTTTCAAAAAGGAGAGTACTTCTGTACCTCTTCTGTCTGGTCTACTAGTGCCTGCAGGAAAGTCATAAAGTTGAAACAAGCCCTCATTTATATTCTCAGCAGACTGTAATTTCAGTGTGCTATGGAACTAAAAGGAAGCCATCTTCTCAGGGACAGAACATACAATTCAATTTTGTTCTGAAAAGTGCACGCAGGATTAATGTCCATAATTGCACAGCACATATTGTGGAATGACAAACGCCTTCCACATCGCTCTGCCAATGTTCTTCGATCCAGAAACAAACCTATTAAATCTCAGATACGTAACTCAAAGCTTGAATGGTTTTAATGTCGGGGTGGTGGAGAGCACAAGGATGCTGGAATACTTAAGCCAGGTTCAAACCTTAGCTTTTGGTTTGGTTTTGTTGGCCAACTCAGCAATGAATGTAGTCAAGCTCCTGGTGATAAAATTTGAGACCTGTCAACTCATTTCATATACACTATCTAAGAAAAAGGTCTTAAGACTAAAGTAGTTTTCACCAAGACTTTTACTGTCATGAAATAAAGAGAAAGCTGCTATCTTGAAAAATGGCAGTCAAGATGTAGTTGGGAAAAATTCACGTTACTGAATATTCATGCATACGGTACAAGAATGACAATGGGGAAGAATACATAAATCTTCTCGTATGATACTTGGAGAACAACAGTTTGAAAAGAGAGATGTCTGCTCGTTTTTTCCAATCCGTTCAAATTTCCACTCAGAGTCAAAACGGCTCTAATTTACCTGTTTGATGTATTAATCACATAAAGGCATTGGTCAGATTTCAAAGCAAGTGGTTGAGAGTTGATAAGAAGGGAAAATATTAAGTCAAAGATGGAAGATTAAGAAGGTGCTCATTCAAGTCCTTGCTATTTATAATTACTCCCTGAAGGGACACAATATTTCAAGTACAGCCTCTTGAGGTGAGAAATAATCTGTCAAGTCACCAGGCAAAGCTTTTAGAAAAATACTGAGGCAATACACAGTGAAGCTCTTTGGGCATGTTATGTATGATACACATACACCAAACCCTGAAACTCCTCTGGCCTGCACGGAGTTAGCACAGAAATGAATTTGTCTTGAGGACTAATGTTCGTAAGAGACTGAAGCAGTGCTCAGAAAAATAAACAAGTCAGGCAAGGAACTGCCTTCTTCATCAGTGCTGCCCCAGGAAAGCAGACGCTTGACAGAAACTCCCAGTAGCTTCAGCAGCTCTTCTTACCCCTTTGCACAGCACCCCAAGAAGTCTTCGGTTCTGGTGCATCAGGTTTTTTCTGCTCCCAAATGTAGTTAGCAGGGAAAGGGCTTAGTTCCGTATGCGTACAGCTACTGTGGGAAGTCCCCTAAAAAAAAAATCCCCCAAACCTCAACTATGTGGTTTTGTTTCTTAATAGACTTGTCAGGAGTCAGAACCAGGATATCTTTATGCATAAATTTCAGCTCTCTCCTACCACATGGCTTCTACTATCCTACAGTGTAAAAGAACAGAAATTATTCAAAATTATTTAAATCACTGATTCCAATCACAATTTAAATCAGTAAAGAGAAAAACAAATTTAAATTGATTTTAATCCTCATTTTCTTTTGTACTTAAGTTATTTTCTGGAAGATAAATTAATTATTAGCATCTGATAACTACCAAGAAATGTCTGATTTGCAGTAGATTATGAACTTCATAATCAGGACTTTTTATCAACAAAAAGGATTCACAATACATATTTGTATATGCAAATCTTCTTGCAGACTTTTGGCATTTTCAATTGTTATTGACACCAAGCAGAGTTCAGGCAGTGCTGTGTGAGATCACTTCAAACACCTTTAAGCTGGTGCCTGGCAAGGACAAAATGTGACAGCTTAAATCCCCTTTTTGCTCCTGCGCCACTTGGAATGACTGATGTAAAACTTATTTGAATCTTAACCAGAAAAATACAACAATTTACACTGAATTCTTCTGCTTTCTACTTTTTTTCCCCAATTCCCAGTTTTTTTCCTGCAGTAGGACTCAATTTTTGCTTTAATTCTTAATTGCTGGTTTTTAATTGTTAGTATTTGCTTTCTAATACATTCATATTGCCACAGGAAGTCCCCTGAATGGATGTCCAAGGGCTGGTCTGTCTCAGGGAATTTGGCAGAGTTTTCCCACTGCTACTACGAGGAATGTTGCTTTCCTGGTGGTAGCCCCCGGGCAGGCTCCTGAAACTGATGCTGTTTTGATGTTGTGCCATTTATACATGCTCAGATCTGTTTCAGACACCACTCTGGTTAAAACACTAATTGCTGTAACGAGTATCTCAGTGCTCTTGCTACTATGGGTGGAGCTGGCCTAGCGATAGCTATGGTAGGAATTCTTAGTAAGCAAGCAAGTAAAAACTGGAAGTATTTATTCAAAGGTTGTCAGGAATGTTCTTTGTCCACCTAGCACCTCTTCCCCTGAATTTAAAAAAAAACCTGATGTAAATCAACGCTCCACACTTCTGAAAAATCACATTGGTTTCAAGTTGAAGTTTATCAAAACTCTTGAATATCCCCCCC
>NW_009647418.1:2676718-2692827 GCF_000708025.1 Charadrius vociferus
CATTAAAATTTATTGAGTCCACTAATTGAGTCTGTTTACTTACTGTTTCTTAAGTTCGATCCAATTCACAATGTTGCATATATGTTCATAAAACTGAAGCCATGCATAAAGAAGCTCTATTAAAAACTGTTAGATCTTCTTCCCTTCACAGCATTTTTAATGTGAAATACCATGAAAAAGGTTCCTTGCTGGAAAATGGCAGCAGACACATGAATGTGCCCAAGGACGTCTGTGGGCTCCAGATCTAGAGAGGGTGACTAATACCACTGTCTTTTATTGTTTAAAATACAAGTTATTTCTAAGAATCTAACACCCTTTTCATCACAGTTGTCTACTGTTTTTCTTCTGTGCTGTTCAGTTCAGACTATGAACAATCATCAGAAATCTTATTTCCAGCTTCAATCTATTTATGGCATGTTTATACTCAGTTGTTCTCATGCCAACATTGTCCATTAGCTTAAATAACTCTTCTCCTCCCATGGTGTTTATACTCCCTGAAGTACTTACACAACAATCATCTCCCCCTTCCATTTTGTTGTGCCATGCTGAACAAGATATGTTCTTCTAGTCTCTGCTCTTAAACATCACATCTCGAATACTATATGTAGTTGTGGAGTCCCACCTCCACCCTCATCTCAAAACTACCTATAGTGGAACTAGAATAGAGCAAGAAAAATGATCAAACATATGGTAGGGTTTGTGTACCAGAAAACACTGAACTTCCCAGTGTTTTTCAGCTTCAGAGTAGGGGAGAAAAAAGACTGAGAAGCAGTAACAGGGACATAAAAAAACCCCCAAAACATTGACAGCACAGAGAAGGAGATTCAAATTCCTCAAAATGCATGATACAGGGGGCATGAAGTATATGTATGATATTAAGGGGACAGATCTGAAACAACATAAGGAAGTACTTATCTACAGAGAGCTTTATTAAACTGCAGGGGATACTGCCAAAGGATGCTACAGAGATCAAGAAGATCAACAGGTTCCACAAATTATTAGGTAAAGTCACAGAGGAAAAACAAAATTCTACCAGGGGACACTAAACACAAAAGACGAAGATACAAGCATTTAGCTTAACCGGGAAGATAAGCAAAGATCGCTGTATGTCTGCTTTGTTCTTACAACTCTTTCAATAGCTGTGACTTGCCACTATCAGCAACAGGACACAAGGACTGCCTGGTCTGATGGAGTATGACTAGCTCAACCTTTCCTCAGCCATACTAATCAGCCTTTTGCTCTGCCTTTCACAGATTAGTTCTTTTGAATTAATCCTTCTTTTTCAGATACATGGATGTATCTGTAGAATTTTGCAAAAAGATTTCTAGTAAAAAATAAACTGCTCTAAGACAGAACTCGCTAATGATTGGAATCAGATGCTGCCCATGGTAACAAGCAAGTAGACTCAAAACCCCAGAAGGTCCCTTTCAACCCTGTGCCCACCCACCACCATCCTCCAACCCTCAAAACAACAGCAAAAAAACAAACAAAAAAACCAGCTTGAAGGAGGGCTTCCTTTTTTTTTTTTTTTTGTATGATCACTTTTTCTTCCTGATTCTCATGCACTGATACATAGCTATGAACATTATTTGCATTGCGAATTGCAGGGAAGGTCTTTTTTTAAAAAAACAATCCAGTTAAAATTTCAGTTTGTGGTCTTTACTAATTAATAGTACTCCTTTAAATAAGAATATTACCATTTCTTTATTATCCTTCTCAAATACCTTCTCTTAAAATCAACAGGTGAAAATTACATGGAAAAAACGTATGAACGGGCATCAGAAAAACAGCCACATATTGCAGCGCTGTTAACCAGCTACTAAAAATTACAGCTTCATCTCCTGCTCACAGCCAGACCTATATATATTTGGACACTTGCTATCATTATAGATGCAGTGGCTTTAGGTTTGTGCCAGGTAAGAGAGATGAAAATCTGGCTCACAGTCTGCATTTCTAACTCTTCACAGAACAAGAGAGTCCAAACATATTTTAATTCTTTATAGCTGCTCTTCATAGACAACTAAAGATCTTTATCACAATAAAAACAGAAGGCACTGCCACAGAGTGTAATTACATGCTACTATAGTTGACTGTTGTCTTCCAGAAATAGGAAATGGTTTGAAAAATGTATGGTTTCTGCTTGGGCCATACTCCTGAATTCCTTAAATAAAATGCTGCCCCTAATCCCTGTGCAGATAAAATGGGAATTCTGGTATTGTAGTGCTGAGCAAATCTGGAGAGAGGGCTTCAAGATTTGGCTTGAAGGTATAGTCAGCTTTCTGCACGCGTGATTAGTGATGTGTCACCACAGTGGAAAATCAGGTTTAGGCCCTGCTCTCTTTTCACACCACCCAAAAGTTCATTTCCTAGGGATGGGGAAGGAGTTAGTTTCTTATGATTCTTTCCCACTCCTCAGTCAGTTAAGAACACAAAATCTCGAGGCAGTGTGCGCTATGGAATTCTTCCTTTCAGACAGCAGACTACCGTTGCAAAAAAAACCCAGCTAACACTCAGCACTGCACCGAGCGAGGACAACTTACTGGTGCGCAAACCCCTGACAAAGGAACAGGGATGGGGTTTACATATCCACAGCTGCATCCGTGCTCGGCATCCAGCTGGGAAAAACGTGCTGCTCAGTCTGAAGGTACGTAAACTGTCAGTCAGCCATCAGGACAAGAAGGTTTCAAATATCCACTCGGCCCTACATTCCTGATTCCTCCAAGAGGCCTAAATAAGGATCGTTGTACATATCCCTGACAAAGTCAGCCATTTTGGTAAATGAATCATTATCAGAGACTTCTTCTGAAAATGGACTGGTTTATTACTCTATAAAAGGCAGGTTCTTCCTTCTTCTGAAAGAGCATTTGCAAAAAAAAAAAAAAAAAAAAAGGTGCCTACTGGAATAAAATTATTGTGCTAAGTAATTATCAATAAATTATAAAAAGTACAAAAGACTCAAAAAAGCTCCATAAAGATGAGTAAATATGGTCTGGAAGAGGTGCCTATTAATCACACGCCAATTCCCTTTTAACATAAAATAAGTAACGGTTCATACATTTCACTATGAAACTTTCTGCCGAAGATGTCACAGATCTTTATAAACATTAATTTCACCTCACAGCCTCCCAAGGATGGGAAGCACCATCTCCACGTAAGACAGAAAAGCTCCGGGAGCAGAAACGTGCCATGCACCTCCTGCAGCGCAAGGAGGCCGCAGCAGAGCTAGGAACACAGACCCTTGTCTCCCGCTTTGTACGTGAACCACAAGATCATCAGATGTCACCCATTGATTTTGTCTCCTCACAGAAACGTTTTTGGTCGTCGCTTCTGTTTCTTTTCTCAGTGAGAAATGTTTTTGTGAAAGTGAGCTGCAGTAAAACTGACCGCTTCAAATGCCTTCAGAAAAGGTAGACAGGAGCGGTGCAGCACAATGGGGCCACAACATATGGATGGGTCTTCCATGTTCTTAGTTAAACGTCTTGCCCATTACATCTTGTCCACTGCGAACAGTGATTTAAGGTGAGTGAACATGTTTCTTCCCTAATTCTCCCCAGAATTTCCCACTCTTCAAGCAGCTGTTTTGCAGCACAGAACTGTGCACACAGTTGGCACGACACATTAACAAAGCTGTTTTGCACACAGTTGGCACGACACATTAACAACACATAAAAGAAAATGTGACTTAGTTTTCAAGGGAAATATCATTCGCTGCTTCGAAAATCATTCAGATTATTAAAGGCATGTTCTTTCAAAAGCAACTCAACATTACTACGCCCACCCTTCCACAACTTGGGATATTCGCATAGTTTAAGTCATTCCTTGTCCCTACTCCAGGATCTCTTACTTTAGTAAGACTTCTCTCCCTCTGCTCTATGTTTTCCCCACTCCATCCCTTTTCAGTACTTGCCTCTCTCCTCATCCTGCTTTCTCGCTGTTTCTAGTCTCTTCCCCTCCTTTCTTTACAGTCATTTCCATTTTCTTTGAAATGTTGTGGCATTTAATGCTGGCTTTATTCTTCCTTCTCCATCTGCTGCTCTTGTCTTTCTAAATCTTTTCTGGAGACTTCTCTTGGGAGAAAGCAAGAGCCATGTTTTCCACTTATTGCCTCCTCTTTCTGGATTTCAGTTCCCTTCTTTTTTTTTAATGGACCCGGAATCAGCCACTCTTCCTCTCCCTGGAAGCTGATATACCAGCTACAATGTCTTCTTACCAGCCCCACAATAGCTGGTACCATGCTGTATCCTATACGCCACTCCCTTAAACACCCCTATCTCAGGAAAGGCACTGGTAAGTATTTGGCATTTCTCCTATATCCTACAAGAGCAACACTACAGAAAGCAAAATTACTGGTAGGTTTTACTCCCCTGCTTTGTGCACAACATTCGTGGAAGCTTCTGATGAGGCAGGCTTGCTCCACCAGCTACCATCCAATTTTAAAGGGAGTTTCCACCTCCCTAAGGGTTTTCTTCTCTGTAAAATCTTCTATTTCATTATCGGGACTTACAGGGAACAATGATGAAATAACCAAACCTAACTAGTAACACTGCCTTTATACAAATCTCCCCTATATTGTCTTACCAACATATTTTAATTTGGGACTTAAAGGCTCAACTCTAAGAGGTGTCTTCCTAGCCTGTTCACTCGGCCTGCGAGGGAAACAGCTGTAACATGAAAGATGACATGGACATTTGCCAATTAGAAGCGCAACAACAAACTCCTTTAAGGAAACATTCAGCCATATCTGCATGTGTACCTTTTAACTAAAACATAAGACATAGTACAAACTGATCACAGATTAAACAAAGTAAATATGAAGAGAATGGTGAAAGGATTTCTTCTGTTATAAATTTTTGTTTATTTTCGAACTTCAATCGAAAGCCTGACTTTCTGTGAAGTTTTCCTCATATTTGTTATTAGCCAATGTGTTTAATTGTTTGTTATTGTACCTTAGCACTGGGAATGATGCCTTCTAGAAGTTTTTGCTTTTAGAAGGGCTAAAGAAAAATAAACACCAGAAAGTTAAAAAAACCCAAACCACCTTGCAGCCAGCAAGATGAATTTTGCGAAGAGGGATAAGATTTAAGTCACAAAAAATACACATCTTTTATAGTTATTTTGCCGAAGCACAGGAATAGAAGAAATGAACCATTTGTCAAGGACACCAAAATAAAGCAAACAAGAACATAAACAAATGCCAAAGCTTATAAAAGCCTCAAAACATTAAGACCTTCACTTCTACCATGAGGTCAAAAAAATACAGCACAAGAGTCAGTTGTTTCTTAGTTTTGTTTTATACATTTCACACACCAGTTTTCCTCTGGTCACAGAGATTTTGCTTTATTCAAAGCCAGAGTATACTTGACTGATGAATGAACAGCAGCTAACAAAGCAGTGGAGTGGAGAATCCGACACCTACTCCTCTCAAGGTTTTCCACTGTTGTTTTTAAACACAAAGCATATTCCCATGCATTTATTACAATCTAAAAGGGAAATATGTATTTAACAAGATATAACTTATCTGAAACACGCTCAGCTAAAATCCAAAAAGAAACCAAGAAGGAACATGATATGCTCATTCTGCCCAACTGTCCTTTGGCAGTTTGATGTTTATAGTCTCCTACTTCCCATTTGAAAACAGCAAATTCTTGTGGCTACAAGCGATTATATGCAAAGGCATGACAAGTGCACCAGCACAAAAAGTGAGAATAGGGAAAATAATTCACTCAGTTAATTAGTTGAAAGTTATTTACAATGATGATAACAACAACAGATTTTCAGATCGAAGTCTGATTTAAGCTGACCAACCCTTTCAGCATTTCTAAAGAAATTATGTATTATAAAACTAACTCAGTGAAAAATGAAAGTAAAAATAGAAGCTATAAGACATCTTCTAAATAAGCAAAGCTGCTTTTACAGCATGCTGAATAACTGGAGTGTGGTAAACATACCACTGTTATAAATAACATCCAGCCTTCTGACATTATTCTTTAGTTAATTATTTCAAATTTTTTATAAGCATTAATGAAGCAAGCCTCACAGTTCTCCTGCAAAGTGAACAGAATTACTCCCATATATAGGAAGAAAAATGAAGATACATGGACAGAAAACAACCCTCCGAAGTTGCAGTGGCACACGTGTACAGAGAATTCAGGAGGTCTCAGTGTAAGAGAAAAAGCATCCTTGCATGCAGATGAGAGTGCTTACTAAGTGACTAATTTGTAGGATTTACACATCCTTTAATTTTACACAAAATTTGCATCAACATTTTTAGATTTAACCATGACTAGTAAATGACCAAGACATATCAAAGTTTTATACTGATAAGTAAGGCTCAAACAAATTCTTTTTAAATGGAAACTCTTAACGATTTCTCCCTGCTGAGGCACTTTTATGTTCTGCTTCAACACGTAATCATAAAACCATTAAAAATAACATTTCATGTTAAAAATGCTAGCAGCTGCCAAAGCATCATATGCAGCGCTTTGTCAGATTATAAATAAATAAACGCCAAGACCTAGCACAACAACGATTAGTAAGTAATTGTGTCTCATTACCTTTGTGGTCTTCTTGGGCCAGCTGACCACAGGGACACCCGAAATGGCAAGATTTTGGTCATCATCAGCATGTTCCTTCAGTATGTTCTGTTGCAAATGAAAAGGCCTTTATTAACCAACAAAATATTTCTCCAACTGAAGAGTGTGGAGACTTACAGAAGACAGTGCTCCACGCTGATGAAAGACAGACTGACAAGATCTCTGCTGACTTGTTATATCTCTGCAAGTTACTTTTGCTTCCAAACTTCCAATTCACACTGAAACTCTCACACCTGTCATTAGGATCCAAGATGTGAATTTTCTTGCAAAACAGACAGCAAAATCAGCCATGAATCACCTCAATATTACAGACTTTAAAATTGGTGTGTCCAATGTGACTGGTGTTTTTTCCACCAGTATCAGTCTAACAGCAGTATCACCTCTCCCTTTAAACTCCAGCTCACTAAATCCCAAATGACCTCACCAGTCACCATAACCAATACTTTCTCTCCTAATCAAGTCCACGAAAGACCTTAGAAGCATCTAGGCTCTGCCACCGCTATTCCTGCAGTCACAGGGCATCAATCATGTAGTTTAGAGCAATCCTCAGATGCCTGAATGTTCAGGTAAGTCAAGATTGAGAAGGGCGCATTGTAATTTTTCATCTTCATGCAGGTGGCAACTCAAGAGCACCATCAGTTCCACTGGCCTTCATTCCTTCCACACCGATGGGCCGGCCAGAGCTGCTGTCACCTAGTTCACTTTCTGTAATGGGGCAAGGCATCCAGGTTCCTGAGTACTCACCAAGAAAGGATCTGACTGCATAGTACAGTATTAAGGAAAAAGATCAGTCTCCCTTCCACCCCCACCCTTTTGCTTTGATGCACTGTCCTAGAAATTTCGTGAGTGGGTTGCACCGGCTTACACAGCTTCTACCGCTGTGAATCATTCCCATGGCCATATAACTCAACACAGAGGTGGGCATGAACTCTTTCTAAGCATACTCAATTATGCAGTTGGGCATAGTCCACGCTCACTTTCCACAACTCTCTACGGACTTACTATCCTAGCTACAGAGACCTTCATTTGGAGTTCAGGTAGCTGAAAAAGACAACAAATGAAAACAAAAAAACAGGCTGGAAGGAGGATTCTGCTGTGCTCCTGAAAGCTGAAGCCCAAATAAGCACTAACAGGTTAAGGGTGGAAAAAAGCTCCAATAAAACAAACAAGAACTGCAGGTTGAAAATTACCTCGTTACAGAATTTAGGAGATAACCCCAGACAATGAAGTTCAACGGTGTTGCTCCCAAGTATACCGACTTCTTGAAAAAAGCTTAATTAGACAACAGTAGGCACCAGGCTCTCTCAGTCCCCAGTGTAGAGCTTTAATAATTAGAAATTTCACACACACTACAAAAAGAGCTTCAAATACAGTAATTGTTTTAATAAGAAGTGCACTTGGAATTCATCTGTAATCATCCAACTAAAGCTGGGAGTGCAACGGCATGTTCCAGGCCCCAAGAGCCTGAGCAGGCAGACTAGCATCTAAACGAGGGTTTGGACGAGTGTCCCTGGAGCTGGTTTTCTCTCCCTGGAGCTCCGGCAACCTGCTGGATTCAGCTCAATTCCCCAGTCTGTGCTTAAACCAGAGATGCTTTGCACCACGAGAGACACTATAGCACCAGCACAGGGCTGCTTCTTCAGATACAATCATACCAGTAAGGCTGTTCTTGATACTGGTTAGTTTGAAAGCGGAGCCAATGACCGAAATAAGCAATACCAGTACAAGCCCAGTTTCGTCAGCCCAGCACTGTGGCTGCGCTCGGGAGCTTGCACAGGCACAGCCTGGCTGGTTAGGAGTGGAACCCAGCTTGCTCCAGCCTGCCTCTGATGTGGAGCCGGTAGCATACCTTCAGCTGAATACACTCGAGTGAAACAGCTAACAACTTTCACATACGGACTGGTCGTTAGCAAATTAACTCCTGGCTGAGTTGAGGATAATGAGCACCTCTTTTCTCATGTCCTTTTTATTTCGAGAGAGTGATCACTGCATTAACTGAACTGTGACTACATTCTGAAAGTTAGTTTTCAAACCTAAAAATTGAGAGGTCTTTTGTGTTCTCATAGCAAAGCCAAAATTCTCCAGAATAAGGCAGCAGCTTGAGAGCCATATAAACAAAGGACAAATTAATCCCTCTTTACTTTGCTACTCTTAGATTTGAAAGCTTGTAAGGCAGAAAACCTTAACGTTTCCACTAACAACTGTCAGAGAATCCGAGTTCAATAGAAAGCAGAGTATATTCCAAGAACTTGGCAGGGTAACAAGGTTTCTTGTTATCATTTGTATCACGTGAAAATATTACCCAAGAAGAAATGTAAAACTATGGCAGTTTATCATCTCAGCCAGCTGAAAACAATGGATGTTTGAGCAGCAGAACCATAACTGAGCTACATTTGCACCGACTGTAGTGTCAAGTATCAGCACACAACAGGCTGGAGGAGGCAGACTTCTGCGCACCTGCTTTAAAAAAACAAAAAAAAAAAGGAAAAAAAAAAAGAAAAAAGAAAAGCCATGGGGCTCCAGTTAGGCAAACAAGATGATGCTCTTCCAGCACAATGCTGCCTGATTCATTACACTTGAAGGCTGTGGTGACAACAGCAGGTATGAAGGAAAGAAACTGATTAAGTATGTAAGAATTCAGCTTAGCCATTAATTTCAAAAGCACAGCAAGGAATGACTCCCCTGAAATGCATTCAGTAGAGGGAGTTTTTTTGCTGTCATCAGAATGAGAAGGGGGTAAGATTTCTTGGCAGGAAAAAGTAAGAACATATTTCAGTAGATATCATCTGTCTTGCACAAGAATCTTCTCCTGCTGCCAAGGAGTTGCAGAAGTTTGACAAACTGTTCTTCAAACTGAGTTTCTTCTCCCAGTGGTCTTCCACAGCCCTTTCTGAAGAAGAGCGGCATTTTTGCTTTGAAGTGGGGAAGGTCTGTGGCATTATTAGGAGGCAGATCTCACAGTGCTCTTCCCCAGCATCAGCAAAGGAATTACCGTCCTGCTGGTAACACAACAGAAGTGTTGTGTGCTGAAATCAGAGGCTGCATACAGACAAACATCACTGGCAGAGTGTTTAATGTGGGATGCAGACTGTCACAATCAAAGGTCTGCTCAGTTTTACCTGTCCTGTGATGTGGGGTGCAAACTACACCAAGGAGTAAGATGGTTGCCTCTCTATTTTTTTCTTCATGCATAAGTTCACCCCAATTGCATCTTTAGTAGATTGACATACTATTCTGTAGCTAAATACAAAGTAGAGAAGCCACATGGTGAAACTTCCAATCCCCAAGGCCACCATCTAAGTAAAATTACTTCTCAGTGATTTTTTCCTCCTTCTATTTCTCATCAGTGTAGGTACTTGTCTAAGAGTTCAGCTGCTATTGAATTTTTAAATTTGGAGCAGGAGTTGTTGCACTGTTTCATATTTCATTTCAGGGCATGTATATATGGAAAAGAAGGTATGACGGCAGGCTGTGTGTGCCTCCAGCAGCATCACCAACAGCAAGGACGTGGGGGCAACGTCTGCAGTGTCTTCTGGCTGCTCACCCTGCCAACAACGACACTGCCAAACCTTCTGTCCTTCTGCAACTTGGGTCAGCTGAGCACTCTCAGGGAGGGTATGTTTATCTGTACAACAATTTCCCCTCACATTTGCTGCGCATACAGCTCACACAGAGCCCAGCCACAGACATTTGGATACAGAGAGTATTGCATCTCCTCGGCCGATTGTTCAGATGCCATCTGCTACAGAGTGAATGCTTCTGTCAGTAACCGCTGTTTGGAGGCCTCCGAGAAGCTCCTCTGGTGGTGAACACAGGCCTCATGTGATACAGTGCCATACAGCAGAGCTGCAGCCACCAAGAATTTAATTCCTTATTTGAGCTGAGGGGAGAACTGACCCACTCCCCAAGTGAGGTCCGTGTTATGTTCTGCAAATAAGCCTCCCTTGTGCTGCTGCACTCCATCGATCATGGTGATAAATGGGTTCTCAATCTGCAGAGGCATTAGCTTGGCACTTCTGGATTGCTGTGTCCCCACTAGATAGTCGCAGTTAGTTAGGAGCTTAGATGACGTGTAAGGAATTTACACAGGGTTAGTTTAGTTTTCAGTCTCCCTTTTTGTAAGGAAAACAAATTACTTTACTTTAAAGTGTCTCACCTACTTGACATTAAATAGTTGCATATAGCTGTATTTACCACCAAGAGCAGCAATCCAGTGGCCCAGCCTTTACTGTGTTCTTCAGATGGGAAAGCATGCCTTCTCTGCAAGTTACCCAAATTTGTTCCGTGAGACTTCACATCACAAAATAAAATGGTTTCCTTTCTCCAGTTTCAACTACCCATATCCTATTTTCTGAAAACATTAGTTACCTTACTGAAGCACAAAGACAGACTTGAATGTCATACAGAAAAGTTCTTAAATGTTATTTCATTAAGAAATAAAACTGTTACAATAAACATGGATTTATTTTCTTCAGGAATAAACTTGTTTAAGACTTTTCAAGCAGAGCAAAAGCTTTCAGACTTTCTGTCAGAGCATGTTCTTGCTATGCATTTGTTAAAAATAACTCTCAAATGGGTGCACTAAAAGGGTATTTTCTATAGGCTGTATTATTAATACATCACATGTCCAAAATCAGGTTGCCCATGAAATAAACCTTGCGAATATAGCCGAATACAGTCACAGCATGTATGATCTGCACAACTCTTTCTGCAGGATTTCTGCCTCCATTCGGTCACACAGATGACTGGTGCTCTGGATATTCATCAGGGTGAGGTAAAGGTGCCAGGCTTCTGCTCACTCTACTGCCAATGCCATCAGCAAAATCCCCACATTATTTTCTGTGCAAGTTGGAAAACTAGTAGCAAAGTAAGAGGGAATATGATTTAGTGGTGAAGGAGATAAATACCATTATGGAAAAAAGGACTGTATTTCTTCTTCTGCCATCATGTCTCTATGTGACACGGCAATTTTTTTCAATCAGGTTTCCACAGGCAGTCACGAATTTTATGTTCTTACTCTTCCTCCCACCTGGCTTGGGATCTGGACACTAAAGATCAGAACTTCTGGTCTGCCAGAAATGTTAAGCAACTACAGTTTCAATACCATTTAAATTATCTTTTGCACATATCATTCTTAAATAATGCTAACTTTTCTGAAAATTACATCCGCAGCACATAAAACCAGTATTCAAAATTATGGGCACTTTTATCTTAATTTCTTTGCGCCTTAGTTCCCTACCTGTGAACCAGAGATAACAACAGCTCATCAATTACCACTTGTGAAGCACATGACTACGGTAGTGATGAGTATCACTCGGAACCCCAAGGGAACATTCCTATCAGCGTGTTCAGCTGAGGTTCTGAACAGTGTGATGTACCTAACACACACTGAGGAGCAAGGGCAGAGCAAAATACTGAATCGCCGTATTCTGCACACCAAGCAATACAGGAATCCTGCAAGGACCACGATGCTAGATGAGGGTTGAGATCAGTCACTTGGCAACTTTTCCAGCAGCATGCTCTATCCTTTGAAGGCAGAAGTCCTAAACATACACTGATAAACTTGTTTCCAATTTTTTTTAAAGCCAACAAACTGAATAGAACAAATTTAATGCTTTGGTATCACATGGGTCACAAGGAGATAGGATGCTTTGGCTCCATCGCACTGTTGTCTGCCATGTCAACAAACACAGAAAGAAGTACTGGGTTATTGCACCCGGGGTCCCAGTGTTAGATGGGAATGGGACACACCTTGTCAGTGGCTGCCTCAGACAATTTGCTAACGAGTGAAGGGAAGGGTTGTGTTGGGAGTCCTGGGCTCCACGCCTCACTTGAAAGGAAATGTACTCAAGCAACCATTGACTTGAGTACAACTCCCCCTAACTGCCTTGATTCCTTCAGAGCACCTAGCAAGCGGAGGATGCAACTGTAGGAGAGGTGTGGAGGAAGCAGACTATATAGGGTGTAATTATTTGATATGCTGTATTGACTCCCATTCTCTGAAAATTAAGGGCTGCCTTATATGCGGGCCAATAGTGTAAAAAAGATGGGAAAGAAAGTTCTTTAACAGTTCTTTAGACAGTGTTCAAGAAAATGTTTGAGTTAACATCCTTTCAAAAGGTCTTGCTCTGACTGAACAGTTGCAGGCTCGCCAAACATACAGAGGTGATTCCAGAGAAAACAATTCTGCAGCAGGCATGATGTTTAGATGTGGTCATAGGCTCTTTAACCAGCAGGGAACCATAAATATCCAGATGTTGGGCTACATCCTGATGGTTACAGTGTGTGCTGGCAAGGAGAGAAAGTTTAGAAGCAGGCAGTTATCAAAGGAGATGAAACATCAAGACTGCAACTCTGCAAGATGCGCAAAGTAAACTGGTAGATGCCCACTTAATACCAGTTAAAGCACAATATCACCAAAAAGGGCACGACTTGGGCCTTTTTCTTAAATGTCCGTTTGCAGTTCTCCATCTTTATAGCTAGTGAATCCACTGCTCTGGAGAGGAATAAGAAAGCATATACTCCTACACGGTGCTTTAAACCAGATTCACATATGGTATCTTGCCGTGTTCTAGTAAGATGTCTCACAGAGCATTGGAGTGTGTCATCAAAAGAGCATGCATGATCATATTCTGAACATCTGCACCATTTATTATGTGTTGTACCCCTTTCTAGGATTTCAAGAAGGGGCAGTTTATTTTTAAGTGAACCTTGGTCTGTGCATCAAGCTTGGAAAAGTAATGCTACTATTCTTTCTCATTCACCACAAATTCAACTCCTGGTCTTGAAGCTTCATTCTGATTTCTGATTAGAAGACAACAGATCACAAAGCAAGCCAGTGAATCTACAGCGATAACTTTGGGCATGTGCATCTACTTTCACAAACAAAGCAGCGGCTGTTGCAAGAAGAGACTTTCTGAGGTCTTGTGGTTTACCAAAGTGAGTGCCGTGTATCACACTTCTAGGCTCCAAGACTGTGGAATATGGTTCCACTGCACCCTGCATATGTTCAGCCTTCTTTAACTGGCTTTAAAGCCTTTTCTAAGCAGCTGTTACACCACTTGCACTAAAAAAGTACAGGCTCCCCTTTAACCATATAAACACGTATTTTTCCCCTCAGATTGTGACACACACAGCTCTTGTGTATAAAACATATGTAGCTGAAGAACCATACTGCACACAGAAACAGTACAAAACTAGCAGTCCAAACACAAGACCACGAATCAATACTCATAGTTCCCAATCAGGCCAAATTGCCATGGTACTGGACCTGTGGAGGACAGGCTGGCAATTTTAACCTGATTTGACAAGTCCCAAGAAAATTACAAGAGTAGGCTGCTCTCAGCTTTGTTAAAAAAATATAATTAATATGCCTATTTTATACAATGTGAAAACAAGACACAGAAAAGCTAGCCAAGTAGTCCAAAGGGATGCCACGGATCAGAGGCAGGGCTGGGACTAGAAGCAGCAAGGCCATGCTGTCTTCAGGAGGAATTTATCCCTAAGTCAGATGAGGTACCACTTCCAGTGTGTTAAAAATCTAAAGAAAAGTTCTGTCACTAGTGAGCATTCACTCCTCACACCACCTCCAAAAACCGTATATTGTACCAGTGGAGAATAATTATCAACCTATAGAGGGCAATGGAGGAAAAGAAAATGAAAAAGGTGAAAGAAAAAAAAAAGAAGGAACTGAAAACGTTAGACAATGTATCTTCTGAACAACAATCAATATTTACATTTTGCATGTGTCAGTTAATCAGATATACTCCAGAAAGGCACTAGACCAAAAAGGGCAAATCGAGACTATAAGCAGACTTTTTGAGGTATAATATTTGCACACATAACATAAAAAGTGCTGAACTATGAGAGGATCTAAACTTTTGGCCACTGCAGCGACAGTCAGAAAGGACTGCATCAATTAAATCAGACTGCAAACAGCCATCTCCCCAGAGCAGAGATGGCTTTTGTTAGAGGCATAGTTTCCCTCTCTGCAGCATAGCAGGCTGATATGAGCTGGTCACTACACACAAGCTGCCATCCCTCTGCTGCAGAACTTTGCTTTCCTGATGTCTTCTATGCCCACAGAATACAGTTTGTGTGGATCAGCAAACTATCACACCCACCTTCATGTCCTCTAGGAGAGCCTGCGGATCTTCAATGCCTTCTGGAACACACTTCTTGTTCTCTGGGAGAGATTCAAGTTTTTCCACCAGGGCTTTTAAACCCTTCAGTTCAAATTCTGTGAGGTGAGTCCATTTGGTTGAAACTTCTGTAGCTGGAGACCCCGTTGGTGTTTTGGGATAGTCCGTGGGGGTCGTTGATTTTACACTGTCATCTGACTCATTAGACAAAGTTCTTTTTAGGTATCTCATTACTGTGGCTTTTTGTTTTCTTCCTGCACCCTCCTTCCCTTCTGAGTGTGTGCTGTTGGGTGAGGAGGAGCCATCCACCAAGGATTTGGAGTTCTTATCCAAGCTGTCATCCTTCTCCTCCCGGATATGGGCATCACAAGATTCTTCGTCCATGTCTAACCACGAATCTGATGAATAGCTGTCTGTGCTGCGTTTTCTTTTTGCATCTGAAAGTCAGAAAAAGAATGCTGAAATTTTACCCGATGTCATTCATAGCTTAAACAGTTCTCTACCACTGGGGCTAGGCACTGCCTACTAGAAAGGACACTGGATAATGCCTCATAAGTATGTGATAGGAATGGGCTTTATTCAGCTGATTTTTAATTTGGGGGGGTTGTTTGTTTGGTTGGTTTTTTGTTTCAATGCTGGTTTTCATTAACACCTACTTAGTTCAAATAACTGGGAAACATTTAGGGAAAAATTATGGTTTCTTCAAAGCTTCAGTCCTCTATATGACTTCAGTTAAGAGTAGACAGAGCTCTTAAGTCACACACAATTAATTTTCCTGCAAATCCGGAAGAGACCAAATTCGGCAGCCTTACAGCTTTAAGAGGAGAGTTAGCGCTGAAAGAGGAGGGGAAAAATGATGGGAGAAAGCACTTTAAAATGCTGTACATCATCATTGTTCCAGGAACTCTGCACAGCACAAAATCAACTTCTCAATACTTTTCCTCTTTGCAAGGAACTGTTGGTAAAACAAGAACGACCACTTGTTACTGCATGAATATTCACTGCTCTTCTGAGACAGAGGATTACAATTATGCTTATTTTACAGACAAGAAGCCTGAATACACTGAGAAATGCAGGGACTGTCACAAAGTTACATGATACTGTTTTTCTTAATGCGGTGCCTGATACATTCTAGGTACTTCTCAGGAAAATTTAAAGGCAAGTTTCTGAGTCTAAAGAACTACTAATCTTAGTTTTATACTAGGTTTCCCCCCTAAAAATCCCAACTGTTACTCAGCTCTGTGCAATCAATCGGTGAAAACAATGTAGGAAACTAGCAGCCAAGGTTCCCTAAAGCACACATCTTTTCTTATTTATTAGACACAGTTTCCTTTACTAAGTGAACAACATTGAATGCAGGCTAGCAACAGCAGGA
>NW_009647418.1:2692869-2761403 GCF_000708025.1 Charadrius vociferus
TGGAAAATACAGTTAACACTGGCAACACCCAGTTAAGTCAATGTGAATTTTAATACTGGCTGAAATGGGTATGAGATCAAGCTGCAAACAAAAACACTCTGCAAAGGAAACAGAAGTCATACAGAAAAAGTGAGTGAACAATTCATGAAAAGTTCCTTTCACAGCTTTCATGCTTTGCAATGCAGTAGCTTTGGATTAGGACAATGTGAATCATGCTTAAGGAAGGATTAAAAGGACATTAAAGAAAAAGCACAGCATCCGGTTGTTTGACAGTGAGATTCAAAACAAATGCTGCAGCCCAGTTCCAAGCTGGCAAATTCATTCTTATTACAGAGAAGCTCCTTGTCTCTTGCATAGTCTATACCATCTTCCCGCAAAACATACATGTTACTTGTCCGCTGGGTAACAAAAATGCAGTAGGCAGTGGCAGAGTAATTGTCTGAGGGCAGGCTGCCTAGCTGCTTAGCTGTGCAGTTTCAAATAAAACCACTGTAAGTGAGGCCAGGTGCACCTCTGCATGCTAGTGCCCAAGAGATGCGAGTTGGCCACTTTATACTTCTCAGGGCAAAGGTGCTATTGCTACAGCATCTGCAAAAATCAAGCATCTCTGTCCAGTCAAGTTTGCATTTTTCTTCAGAACCGAAATGGACAAAAAATTACTCCTGAAAGGCACATTTAAGCTTAAATGCCTGCGAAAAGCTGTCAGTCACAAAAAATATCAGCTACCAGCAAGGCTGGTCACAGCCAAATCCAGCTCCATCCACAGCGCAGGCTAACTTCCTCCCTGCATCCCTCCAAAAAAGCTTCACCATGAAGAAGTACAGCACAGTTTTGTGTGCCGAGGTGGTGGCATGCAACACTCCAAAGCAGCTCCTCCTCTCTGGTCTGTGCTAATACACCCCCATGCTTCTCTCAGAAAAATAAACAGGATTAGAAAATATCTTAACCAGAACATTTAAGAACCACTAGGTTATCCAACTTTTATTTAACACTGTTTTTTCCTTTGTCCACAGTAGCTAGCACACTTACCCAGCTCCAAGAGCTATATAATCAGCTTATGTCATTCTCCCATTTTACAGCTGAGGAAACAGATGCTTGGGAGAAAGCACGATTTGCTCATTGTCACACATCAAATCTAGGGCAAAACCAGGAATCAGAATCCAGGCTCTTGGATCCAGGGCTGCAGCCCTTTCTCTAAGCCACACTGCCTTGGTGAGCTATTTTACAACTGACTGAAGCACAAAAGCCCAGTGTAGATAGCAGAAGATGCCAGTGATAACACAGAAGAAGGTGAAAGCAGATACACATCCCTATGCTACCAATACAGCATCATTAGCAGAAATTGGTATAAATCTGCACAAAGAAAATTATGTTTCTGTCTTCCTCTGCTGTGGCTCTGCTGAACAGGAACTAATGGCTGTAACTGGGGCAAATCGCAAGTGTAGACAAGGCCTAAAGAAAGAGAGGGAGATCACGTTATGGAGGTGTGAATAATTTACTCCAAGTAATGCTCTGGTGCTAGGAGAAAACAGCCGTCACCAGAGATCTCCACTTTTTGTCTCTTGCTCTAACCTGTGGAAACAAAAGGCAAGCGAGGAGTGGAACACCACAGCTTACCGGGGGGCCTACTCCCATCAGAAGCAAGCACACGGGGCCAGCAATTCCGTTCTGCCAGCTGCCACCACTTCCCTGCCACCGGCCGTCTGTACAAGACAGGCCCTGCTGTGCCAGCTATACTTGGGCATGGACAGACAAAAAATAACCTAAATCTAACCTCAAAATGAACCATCATCAAACAAGTGCCCTGTGGCCTGTTCTCTGCAGGCCTGGCAGTTCCATGACGCCTGGCCTAATGTTACCTTTGGGGACAGGGCTTGCAATTAACCTGAAGCACAGCAGTCTGTTCTGGAGCACTAGGGGATTACAGTACTGTTGCACCATCGGATTAAGAGTGGACTGCTTTCAAAAGACAACTACTGTCTGCTACTGCTGCTAATTAAAAAAAAAAAAAAGGCAGCCAATTATTGATTCCAAAAGATAACTTCAAGGTGAAGAAGGCTCACTTTTGTGTTTTCGAGTGTTTTATTGTAATGCAACATGCCATGATTTTTATTTATTCATTTTAATGAAAACAATAGCTGACGGAGAGTTACTATGCCGTGAGCTGAGCCCTACATAAACATAATATGCATTTACTTTGTCGAGAACTGTATTTTAAGCACTGTATTATGAGGCTCCACTGAATTTGAGGGTTTTGGTTTATGAAGTGTCTCCATGGAAAAGAGCTCCTGCTAAATGTAACTATGGTTTCTTCTTCTGAGTCAAGGCACCAGCCAATACCAGGTTAGAACTCCAGTTTCAGAGTGGTTATCCAGTCTGGGATCCCAGACGACTTAACACAAAAAGACCTTCACCCCTCTCTATCTCAAAGCAAATAAAAACAGCTTATATAAACAAGTCAGTGATAGAACTCAGTGAAGAGGAGGAGCAGCACAGGCTTGACCACAGGACAGAGAGCTAGAAATACCTTTTTATCGATAGCAGTTCACCTCCCTGCAGTTCTGTGCAAATCGCTTAACTTTCCTCACAGTTATCCACTTGTACAAGAAGGATAATTATACAGTTTCTTTCCTTGCTGAAAAGCAACTTGCTGTATTACGGAACTTAAAAGAAAGGGAGGGGGGTGAGGTATAATTATGAAATCTTTCTTAACTCTTTAGAACAGTCCAGTGTGTACTATCTACCTTGCCATTTCCAGCTCCAAACCCTGACACTGTGACTTGGGAGCAGCAGTTCCTATTGGTCTGCTATAGACAGCACTGACATTTTCATTAGCAGAAAAAAAAACCCTGAGCATACTGGAAATGTATCACTGTATGGAGCACCCTACACAAAAATCACTCAATATAGCCCAGTACCTGTCTATCATAAGCAAAACTATTCTATCCTCTGAGAAGAAGGAGAAAAAAAAGACATGGCTCCTTCACCATGCCAGAGGGCATATTTTCTTCATCCATCAGGCTTAATATACAGTTAGAGCCACCCTGTTAAAATTTTAGCAATGGGAATCTTAAAAGCTGCAGGCTACAGAGAAACCACATTTCTGATAGCCCAGCATCTTCTTCCAATTACTCTCTGTCAGCTCACTCTGGAGATCCATATCTCACTGAAGGTCAATTGTGGTTGAAAACATCCAGTACAGACTCATTCATGATAAGAGTAAAAATAATGAAGACATATCCATCCCGAAACAGTGCACGTTCAAATCCAGTAGGAAACCCAAATAGGATCCCTTTCTGATTTCAGCCGGCAAGACAAATGTCACAGTTGAGAGGGACAAGGAAAAGAAAAAAGGGAGAGAAAGAGAGATAGTGTGCTTTTACAGCAGCCTGTGATTGCTGTCATGTCATCATTCCCCTGAGTGTTTGCCCTTCTGCAGAAGAGATCTGAAAAAGAAGGGTCTCACACACTAACCAGGAGGCAACTGCCTGAAAACTCATTCTGGGCCCAAAGAATGGGAAAGGAAGCCATGGTCATCATCTTCCAACTCATTTAGAAGAGCAGACGTTTTTATTTAGGGAGTGGGAACACTAAGGTTTTAGCCTTGCCTGCACTGGTGTTGTTTTGGGTCTTTTTTTTTTCTGTCTGAAGTTTTGTGAGTCGAAACATTTAGAAAACAGAAATACAAAGAACAATATAAGTTGCTATGCTGTTATGTATATCATATATACTAGCATACAACTATCGGGACAGAGGTATGGCAACACAATCACAGCAATACATTTTCATGAGTAGGCAATGTCTTGAAAGAGTCACTCTGAATTTAGCAACCTTCATATCAAAGCAAATAAATGCTATGTAACGAAAACATAGTATGAAAAGTCTAAAGATACCCTTAAAACACAAGTGACGATGAACTCAGTTTTCTGTGTTCTCCAAAGATGTCCTCTACTATCACAGTAATCTTTTTTTTTCAACAAAGGAGAACAGATCTCTACTGATTCTACAAAAACTACCACCTTGTGAATCCCAGAGACCACGGCAGCATCCTGCACTCTCTCTGGTGGATGTCCTCCTCAACTAATAATCAACTCTTGCTCCTTAGCTTCTGAGATCCAGGAAGACGACTGTATCAGAATGTATATAAGAAAAGAGAGCAGCACAACTCAAGGGTGAAAAATAGCAAGTTCTAGCACCCAAAATGCAAGGTAGAAAGTAGACACTTAGAACAAATTATGCCAAGGAAATTATTAAAAAAAAAGGAGACACATTAAGATTATTCAAGAGAAATTTCTGAAAATGTATACAAGGATGCAAAGAATTTTTTCTTAAATGAAGAAGGACAGAAGACAAATCTATTGAGGAGTCTGCAGAGAAGTTAAGTACTTTGCTTCATTACTCTTTAAGGAGAATAATGGGAAATTCTTCATCAAGGGACACTGTCTCATGGGAAATCAAGAAATTGCTTGCAGATAGAGAGGTCTCTAAGGAAGAGACAATTTAAGGACCTTAGCAGTTCTGAAGAAATGCTTAAAAGCAAAGCAATGAGGTTTTGGAACACTGACCTCATTTGGATCTCCTATACCACAGCAGGTGAATGATATTAAGATATAGACATGGCAGAAAAAACGAGGGTAATTCCAAGATCACAGTTTGTAGAGGTTTATTTGAGTCAAGAGGCTGGACCCTGAGACCAGTTAAAAGAAAAGACATGCAAGTATCTGAAACAGTATTACTCATGCAGAACAAAGCAGCGCAACTTTGTAAAAGCAAATAATGTACCTTTACTCCTTTGAATTGGACAAATGGCAAAATGACAGATCCAGCAGATATCGTAGATCTGGGCTTTTGAATCACAATCCCCAGTTAAATAATTATTTTAAGGTTAAGATTCTGCCAAGAAATAAAAGCAAGTTTCTGACCAAAAAAAAAAAGTATACATCTGTCTCTCCTGGAGAGAAAGGCCCTGGATGGCAATGTCAGAGATTTTATCAGCATGCTAATACTCTGAAGTCAAGAGATAGCAGGCAGGTGGATGAACTACACACTGTCAGTAGATAACCACTTTGGTAAGCTGAAAGTACCAATCCATTCAAGCCAGTAACAACAGCTCAAGACAGTCCCAGCACCTGCCTCCACTCGGCACTCGCAGCCATGCAGTAGGGCTGCAAGTCAGATCGGCTCATCATTCCTACTGATAATAAATATATTCATTTTTTGGTAGGGTTAATTTTCAGTCAGATCACTGAACTGATTCAGCTTACAAGGCAGCTGCACAACCTCTAGCGTTCACAAACAGAATAGTGTTGTGAGAGCAGCATGTTTCTCACAGTAGCTTCAAATGACCATAAGACCATGGCCAAACAACAGCAGAACGGTTTAATATTCACTTTCCAGTAGGCCAACAACTGAAGCCACCACAGGAGACAACAAGGCCCAGACAATGTTGCCATCAAATAATTTTCCAAATAGCCAGGCTCCTTTTCCTGATGCCTTTGCAGTTGGTACTCTTTGGTCATAGAAAACAACCCTCTTCCCTCTAGACACCGGACATCTATGGTCCCCAGTGAGCTTTTATATGATTTGAGTATCTCTCAGCTAGTAACTGGACTGAAATACTTTTCACGGGAATCACCAAACCATTATCAGTAATTACTGAGCTGGGCCGGAATTCACACTGGTGATTTAGCTGGAAAAGGTCCCATCTCAATATCCTGAACCATCCACTCTCCACATCTAATTTGTTCTGAAATTACACCTCAGCGATCTGGCACCCCCACCCTGCCTGCAGGACGAGCCTCTATCCATGCCAGTGGTTTAGACAACACGAGGTTGTTCCTTATTTTCCAAGGAATGCAGTTATCAGAGTTTTGTCACTGCTTTTTAAAGAGCTGATCCAAGGGGCTAATTCATCCTTTCCTCTCGGATGATCTTATATAATGAGAAAAATTCCTCCACACAGAGTTCCTCCTCAACTAACCCTTCTGACCACGGGCTCACAGAGCAAAGAGAGACAAAATGTCAAGCACCCAAATTCCCAGTGACCCCAAGAAATTTCTCTGGCCTGTCTACATGGGCTGTTAGCTCTCTCAAGTTATTCTTGGTCAGTAAAACTCACTGGAGAGTGACGTCTGCCCATAACTTCTTCAATCCCTTCTACTAAGAACTTCTACAGGAGGCACAGAAATACTCTAGTCCTCCTCCACACTTAACACGTATGAGTTAAGATTTAGCTGGTGCTTGTGCTACTTTCAGCCATTCTGCACATAAAAGCAGGGAGGCAATGTGGCCCACCGTCTTGTTCCATTAAAGTGAGGAAAAAGAGGGCAGTTCAGCAAGGCAACAACTGGAATTGTCGCACATTGATGTAAAGCTCACATCAGTGCCAAGGCAATGCCTTCCTGCTTCAGGCACATCTATCCGTGTCTGCTACATTCCATTTTCAGCTATTGTTGTAAAGGTTTCTTTAACCTCCCTGCACTTAGGTTATAGATCATGGAGATTTGTGTAGGTGTTTTCTTGGTTTTGTTATTCTGCAGAACTCGAAGTCACACATCAAACACAGAACTAAAGTCGAGATTAAAGAAAAGAGAAGAGAAAGAAGCCAGGTTTAGTGATCATAACGCATTCTGTAGAGGAGACGCTCTATAAAAGGACTAAATATCCATCCCACCAGAGCACATTTGCAATGCACACATTTCTGGCTACTAAGGTACTGTGCCAAACATGGCAGTAAATCCTCAACTGTTTGGCAGATCATCTCAATACAAACATTACTGAAACCAAGGAACAAACGCATCCAAAAATTATTTTTCTGGGATCCACTTGCTAGGGGAATGCTCAATAAATACAATTTGAAGTAGGTTGGCACTTAATGGAAATGCTTAAGAGTCAAAACCTTCCCCTCCCCAAAATAAAGACACAGTCCATTAGAATTTCTACAGTTCTACAATTCAGTTTATAATCTGCTTTGCAGAAACCAAAGCAGTAACTAGCCTAAGGTGCTAGCATCAATTCTGAATATGCACTCAAAGGTTTCACTCACCAATTAACATTGATTCTTTCTGGTACTCTTTGCTGAGGTGGCAGCGCTGGGTCACACAGGACACGTATCTCTCCAGAACATACCAGCACATTTCATAGTAGAAAGGATAACGGAATTTGGCATGCACCTGAAAGCAAGATCAAGATTGTCAGTCCATGGGGAAGGGAGAGAAGTTTGCAGCACAAGGGCCAGTCATCATTCTCATCATGTTATCAAGAGCACTAACAGTATGCAGGAGGGGGAGGGGAGAGAGGGTGGGAGTCGAGTGAGATGTATGCCTTCAGCATACGAAATGAGGAGCCTGCCTGCCTGCCTGCCATGATAGCATCATTTCTTGGTTCACTAATTTGTATCCTCTTGGGGTGGGGAGAGGAAAGGGTTTGTGTTCTTGTGAAATCGTGAAAGTGATGGATGGCCCCTTCGGTATTATTTACCTGCTGTATAAACATAGGGTGGTCACATACAGATGTTAGTCACTAAAAATCAAGTTAAAATAAAGGTGTTTTTTTTTTTAATTTCCTAAACACTATTACATGATTTTTATCAAAATGGCAGCATTACCTAAAATGAGTCAAGCAGGAAATACATCTTTTTCAATTATGGTCTTCACAACAATTTGATTAAACAAATGAACACACAAATTCTTGATTATTGATAACTACACATTAAAAGTAAAAATCCCTTATGTGGTTTACACTTAGTATTTTGGTAGTAAGTTAGCTTTTGTCACAAACAGAATAGAAAAGCAGGATTTTGACAAAAGGTCCTGTCAAGCTGTGCACTTTTTCTTATACCCCATACCTGTTGTTCTCACACAAAAAGCTTATTCTCCAACACTACATATTCCTGAGATTATTTCAGATTCAAAAGAAAACAAAGCAGGTTTCCTCCCTTTCCAGCATAGTTTACTGTCTATGGGAGGTCACTGTACCAAGGAACAATCTGGGAGGCTCATAAAATGCAAGAACATATGTGTTTGTTAAAACTGGATTCCATGCATCTTGCATGCACTTGTACTTACACTGTACACTTCTTTCTCCTGGTGGCACAGAAAATTGCATTTTGCAGGCTTTCATGCATGCACTGCACTGGGATTACAGCAACTGCTTTAAGACATTCTATGCATTTTAACTGCTCGCCTAGCCAAGAGGTGTCCACACGCCTTTAATGAAAAGCTGGGCTGTACCAGAAAGGAGCATTATCTTAGAAAGCCCATTTTTAGCAAACAAAAATGAAACACCACCCTACCCCAGATCACCCAAAACCCCAAAGCCTAAACAGAACCACTAACCCAGCATCTGGAAACTCAGATTCAGCTCTGCAAAGCAGGCACTGTCGAAACATCTGCGTGGTGATGTAAGCATCCACTTGAGCATATCAATGACTTACTAGAATGTCTGTATTTGAAAACTGTCCCCAAGGTGGACAGTCAAAGAACTTGCCTCCGTTCCCAGGGCACAGGAAATGCAAGCACTTTTAGCAGGAAAACAGAATGTAATGAAGGGAAAATATAGCGTATTGTCCCACTAAATGTATCACAGTGTAGGATTTAAATACTCTATGGGAATTCCCCAAAGTTAAGATCTCTTAAATTCAACACAAATGCAGCTGGCAAATCTGAACTGCATGTTGCTACGGGTCCTGCAGCCAGCAATGCTGCACCTTTTCAAATGTTTCCCTGTGTTGTTTGTTACAAAGCACACATACCAAAAAAAGAAGGGGGGGGGGGGGGGGGCTGGGCAAAACACAACCAATCAACATCCCCCTAATTGTGAGAACTTTTAACCCCAGGGCCTTTTTGCATTGGAGAATATTTTTGCTTTGGTTTAGTTATTTGTCATAAAGAAGATATGGAGTCACTTATCACTATTAAGGAACACAGGGGAAATTAGCCATGCTAAAATATATGCTAATAAAGGAACTCAAATTTTTCCAAGAGAGCACTGCAGGAAACAAAATTTGCAAAGAATTGACTTACAAACAGGAAGCCGCCTTCCACCCCTCAGCCTTCAAAAGGTTTTCAGCCACATGCCTGGGAATATTAAAGACATCATTGCTCAACATTTGTTGACAGATTCTGAGCTTCACCAAATTTAGTTGTTACCAATGTTAATTCAATGTGAAAGACAAGGCAGTAATGCATGCAGTGCTCCCATTATGTGTATCAATCTTTAATATTCAATTTGAGTTCCTAATTGCCTCACTATCAATGTTCCAACCCACAGCAAATCCCTCCATGCCTCTGTAATTCACTACTTGCCTGAGAAGGCTCTGCTTTTACAAACCTTCAGAAGTAAGAGCTACCATATGTAGCAAGAGATACTGTGCAAAGACCTACAGCGCCTTTTGCCAGTAAAGCAATTCTAACAGCGCTTTAAAAATCTTGCCTCACGTTTGCCTCATGGAGAAGTAGAGAGTAGTACATTCTTTATGATATCCTTGGACATTTATTAATTATAATGGATGTGAACTGCATCATGTACATGTCCATACTTTCTCCATTGCACACTTATGCTGAAATGAACTCTTATGGGGAGGAGGGCAGGAATAAGAGAAAGAAAGAAAGAAATTAAAAATGTTCTGTGATGAATTTAAAGTGTAATATCTGATACGGACACTGCCAGAGGACTAAATCCCCCACTAGCAGGGAAATACACTAGATCATCTAATAGGCATTTCCAGCTCTAACTTCTGTGATTAATAATTTACAACTCACTGAATAAATTTTTTAATTATTCCTGTACAGCGAGAAAAATCCTCTCTGGAATATGATCCATTTCTTCAGTTCAAAGTGAAATTATTTGAGAGGCTTACATCCCCCTCCAAAACAAAACAAAAAAGCCTAAGCAAGTAAGGCACACATTTTGCTTAAGAAAGTGTTAGTCTCTTCCACAATGTCCATTAAAATCATTACAAACTCCACCTGTGTTTAATCAATCTAATCACAATATTGAAAAACAGTTTATGATTATTTACAAAATAATTAATCTATCCCCTTAAAACATTATCTTACGTTCCAGAAAACAAAATCAGTAGCAAACACCATCATCTGTGAGTGACCACCTTACGTATATATTTTGAGTACTTTTGTCCCTATCCATGTTCAAATATTTTAACACAGTTAAATTTAGATGAGTTGGGAGGAAGTTTGACACATTCTTCCTCTTCAGTAATACAGAGCTGTAACAGCCCTATGCCAAGATGATGAATCTCTGCATGGCAGCCTGCTTTGCAGTTATTCAAGCTGGTCTAGCAGAGAGCTAAACAGCTTGGCCTATTTGACTAGCTGTTAATTGGCCTCTAGGAAAGCCAGACTGCAAAATGAGAGTCTCTACAAACTGTACGGCTGGAGAATATTTGTTTACCTCAACTGCACATTAGGAGCTGTTTTCAACAATAGACGTGTTTTTATTACTCCTTAAAACTATTTTTAAATGGCTACAACCCTCTTAAAAAGTCTCCCAGGGATATGAAAAAATAAGCTAGAATAAGCATGACAAGTATATAAACTAGGGAATTTTATCAGGCTGTAAATCAGCATTATCGTTTCAACCATGTATTTATTCTTGTCTTAGCTGCTAAGACAATAACAACTACACCTAGCATAAAAATGACTTTGAATATCAGCAATCAAAGATGATTAAGCATTATATAGCAGGTTTAAACACAGTGAAACCTCCATAAAATTGCTCTGTGAAAAATGAAGAGGGGAAACACACCTGTATTACACTTTGATTTGAGTGTGGCAAATTACTTCGTCAATCCCATCATGTAATTTACTTCTGTGCTATACACAATGGAAAGATCAATACTGATGAGAAACTCATTTGCAGTATGTTCACGCTGGCAAATTTGTGTGAACTACATACTGTACTGAGTCTTCCATACTAGCTAGCGTACGAATAGAATTATTTGAGAAAAGAAATTACAAAATTTGATTGGCAAAGCAAATAAAGTAGTATACACTAGAACTCTGTTTTGAAAACATCTACCCTTCAAGATTCCTACGTGATATTTTTAGGTTTGGGGCGGGGGTGGTGTTATTATTTCTAAACAACAGTATCAATCTTCCTGCCTTTTATCAAACTTCTGTATGCCTTAGTTGCCCAGCTTATATTTTGTTTCTGCCTAGAAATTCTATTCTTTGACTGTTCGCACAGCTTTGTTATTATACGGTTGCCTACGAGCACAAGTTTGTGAACAGAGACAGGTACAGGCTGTGCATAACACATTGCTAGCACACAGTAACATACAAGCGCTGAAATTGTTTCTATGAAGTCGTGAAAATTCTGGGCTGTTGGCTCTCATTATCTTCTTTAAAAGCACTTAAGTATTTTTGGAGGGAAAACAATAAAGATCTACACAGACTTTGAAGAAAATCTAAACCAAAACTGACAAGAGTAAAGGTCTGATTTGGGACTTCCAAATGTTCCGATATCTCTTTCCAAAAAACTCTGTCAGGACATTTTCGAAGAGGCAGATATCCAACTCGCAGAACCTTCCCACAGGATCAAGATGCTGGAGACTTTCGAAAGCATTTCAGTGTAACTGGCTGGAATGTTCCCAAAGGTTACCAAAATACTTGACTGTTACTGGGAAATCTGCCGCCTGATGTAAAAGCTTAGGAAATCAAAGCTGCATCCAGCTTCCCAAGGAGAAGGGCCTGACATGAAGCGCTACTGAGCAGTTACAACCCACGGTGTGTGATCCTGGGTTGCTCAAGTCCTGTGAGAACAAAATGTCAGCTCTTCTACTACTTCATGAAAAAGTGTTTCCTTCCCATCTTCCCCATAGACATCAATGGAAATAACTTGTTTCTGGCATCGATCCTTCCTTCTGGTCCTCAGTTCTCCATTCTCCATGCAAGTTGCCCGTGCTAGCATCCTTCCCAGCAGCAATACACACTTCCCTTAAGCACCTGCAGCATATATATCCAGCATATATTGCTGGTTCTTATTTACAGTCACTCTGAAATCCTTCCTGTGCCTAGCACCTCTGTGCAGCCACAGTGAGCCCTTTCTTGCTTCTGCCATCATAACATTGTCCTGTCCAAGTCCCTTTACTCTTTCTTATGGCACTTGACATTCCTGCCTTGGGACACCTATTCAAAGTCAGACTGAACTCCACTCTGGTCTTTACCTCCACTTCTGCACTCTGCTACATTCCCTCTAATTCCCCTGAATTTCCACTTTTGTCTTCATCTCTCTTCCACTAAGAATTCATTTTTCTGCTTAATATTCCTTCTCCTCGTTAAAATCACTCCAGGAAACTAACTGCTCCCACCACTGTTTTGCAATGTGAAGATTATCAGGCCTTGTACCCCCTGTGAAGTAGGGGAGGCTGGAGGGAGGACATCCTTCCTCTCACTGAATCAGAGATGTATTTCAAAACAATACATATTTGCTTCAGGCCTATGCACTCTCACTGCAAAGAAAGCAACATGGGGTAAAAGCCCCAGTTGGAGCCAGAACTGTGCTCTTTTGCAGAGGCAAACAAGTGAACTGTACTCACGTCCAAGAGACATACCATTTTAAGACTTTTTCGTGAAGAATTGCAACCTCCTGCCATTTTGCCAGTTCAGACCTCCATGAACACCACACCTGGCACCTGTGCCAGTGTTTTACCAGCACTGCCTCAGTGCAGTGCCCCCAAAACAGCCAGGCAAAGTATATGACGACTAGGTGTCCTGTTTATTAATCAAGGGCAAATTTTCATGCCCAACAAAGAGGCCCCACAGTAACCTCCTCCAAGATGTAATACTCTTTCCATCAGGTAGATGCTACAGCCAGATGGAACATCACAATGTTCAGATTAACGTCCCACCCTAGACTCTCTTTGTTTCAAGAGATTCTTGCATAGTATTAAGTCACTGTAGAAGAAAATCCTGCAAAGTATCAAAGACTTCCTTTCATATGCAACTTCTGTGCAGCTTTATCAGTTCAGCTGTGGACAGTAGAACCATCCTACTGCCATTAGTTCTCCAGGCTCAGGTATCCATTCCAGGTGTGCAGAGAGATGATAAGCAGGGGGTACTGGTACAAAGGTCTGTAAAGCGCAGTATGTTTTTGTGCAAAAGGAAAGGTGTTTATGAAAGTTTAACAGGCAGACAAAAGACACAGAAGGGACACGTCTGTGGGAAGTAGGAAAAACAGATGAGTAAATCTCACTAAAAACAGGCAACATTTGAAAGACTCATTTCTTCATGTTTACCTCTTGTTTCAACGACTCTGACATGGGGATCCCATCGTTCTTGTTTGTGAGAATGGAATAGAGACAGTGACTATGATAGATCATAATCACAAAGAACTGTTCAGGTAAAAAAAGAATCAAGCATCCTTACCCTTGTTCTGTCCTCAATTTCATAGATGCGAAGCTGCATGGGAACATTAAAGCTATGCAGGATATTTCCACCAAACACCAGAGAATCTACTGGAGTATAAACCGCATGTATCCACCCTAGAGAGGGAAAGCAAAGAACTGAGAATGCCTCATGCTATGTAGTATTATAAGAGCAATTTATAATCAAATTTTAACAATGCCATGAACCCCATTCTGCAGGGGATGAGAGGTTAAAGCAGTGAAAGGTTAAACAGTATGCTCATAGCCACACTTTAAGACTAGTCATCGCAGAAGAATGGCATCTTATGATGTACAGTCTACAACCCTCTGTAAATTGGGTTCTTCTATTTATTCACAGAACAGTTACGGTGTTTACTGAGAACACACAAGCTTGTGACTCAACCACATCCATGACTAAGAAGTAAATTCGGTCTGTTCAATACACTTGGTTCTCAGATGTATCTACTGGCACCTCCAGTAGGGTTGCAAATCATGTTAGCAGTGGTGGTGGGCTCGGGCTGTGGAAGTGGACTGAGTCACATCAAACTTCTTTCACACCAACACCAGAGCATACATCTTCAGATGTCAACAATTTCAAATTATCACCAGCCCTCCTTCAGAGGTGAAAGTTTCATATCCTACTATCAACTTCCTGAAGCTAACGAAAAATCTTTTTCACTGCAATCCCCCAGTTAAAAGATTTAACACTTTTATCAGTGGAGCTGATGAGACAGCTTTGACCCAATCCTGCAAGGGACGGAATTTATTTCACGGCTCCAAAGCAAGGGAAAAATTTACTATCACAACAAAAATCCAGGCATAGCAATTCAGGCAGCCACACAACAGCTCTTCTGCTTCTGCATTGGTTGCTTGGTATCTCAGCAGCTAAGGACTGGCTATGCAAGACAGTAGCCTCTGATCTCTGCAGTGAAAAAGGAATTGATCCTGCTAATGATCTGGGACCCACAGAGACCTGACATATTTTTTTTCCTTTTTTAATGAGAAGCATTACAATTTACAAATCAGCAGACAGCAAAGCAACATAGGGGGCAGCCAATTTTCTCCTAACTGTGCAGTACTTTGCATTAAAACTGTGGCAGCTTTCCTTCACTTCAGGATCAGTGAGAGAGCAGGAACATGCCATTCAGCCTAAAGGGTTCTCCAGCTAGCAGCCACAAAAGCTCTCCTCCACAACAATCGTTAGACTGTACAGGCCTGCCAAGCTATATCTGAGAAGTCCTTGAGCCACAGCAGATAGCAGAACTGGGGCTTTCATTTAAGGGCATATTGGTAGGAGAGAGAAACAGGAAGGAAAATAAATCAGTACTAGAATTTTCTCCCTGGAAACACAAGCTCATCACTCAGGATACATTTTTCTAAATTTCAGAATCATGGAATGGTAGAGGTTGGAAGGCACCTCTGGAAGTCCAGCTCCTCTGTTTGAGCAGGGCCACCTAGAGCCAGCTGTCCAGAACTATATCCAGATGGCTTTTCAATATCTCCTAGGATGGAGACTCCACAACCCCTGTGGGCAACCTGTTCCAGTGCTCGGCCAATTTACAGGTCTGATTTCACACAATAAATGTAACACATATAAAAACGCAGGTGGCTTATAGGTCTGGCAGCTCTCGGTATTATTGCATCTTTCCTGCTCCAGTTAGTATAATTTCAGTTACAGTTGCTCACAATGATCCAGCCTGTTTATTACTTCCAAATCAAGAACAACCAACTAGAGAGGAAATATTTTTTTTTCATGTAAGGGTAGTGTGGCAACTACATATATCAACACTATAAGAACTCTTCACAGTTGAAGCAGTTCACCACCTCACATGAAAAACATCAGTCAGTACTAAGAGCAAACTACTGGAAAAATAAATGATGCTCCTTATCCTAGTCTTTGGGAAGGAAAAAAAAATCCAAGGTCAAGGAAGTAGAGGCTACTGCTTCCACTAGGTAATCAAAGATTTATGGGGTTGAGGGAAAGAATGGAAACCATGCGCTGATGCAAATCTGTTGCTGGGTCCCCAAAGCCAACTTATTGGATAGGTGCTAAAACCAGGGCCAATTTGCATGACAATTCAGCTTAATTGTCAATTTTAGAGACAAACTGAAGCTTGAAAAAGTGAAATGACTTGTCTGTGGCCACACAACTCAGTGGTGGCAGAAGACAGGTCAGAAACAGCCAATTATCAGCGGAACATTGAAGAGTCCTCACCACTATTTCCCACTACACTTCTCGCAGCACAGATCAGTTAATGTACAAACATACTGGACCTGGCAGATGCAACAAGTTATTTTAATTGAATGGTCAACATAATTCTAAATACAATTTGTTATCAAATATTTACAACTTAAGTAAAAGGAGTAACTGAGCTGAAACCTGGCTTTCTAGTCCTATATGAAAGGTATAAAGGAGATATCCTTCATTTTATACAAAATAAAATTAAATCCCATCAATGCAGTTGTTCCTCAAGTGTGTGGTTTTACTACAACCACACAGGAGCCTCCTCCTACAAATTATATTGCCTCAGTGAAAATTTCATACTGTTTGGTCGTTGGTTTCAATGCTTCTTGGTCTCTGGGTTTCAGTCTCATAACACCTTCCCTGACCTCTCAACTGTGCCCCCACTAGGTGGCAAGGGTCTTCATGTTAATAACCTCTAGACTTCCTCGTAGGAGCCCCAACATTTTTGAGAGAAATGTGCAAGGATCTATCACTGGCTTGAGCTAATGCTCCAACAAATGGTGTTCCAAACATGACAAACCCTCAATAGAAAGATTAACAAACTTGAATATAGTTTCAATCCTGTATTGTTGAAGAGCTGGTAGAGGTGCAAACTGAAAGTCTTCCCTAAGTACCTGAGATAACCTCTGGTCTCCAGATCTAAACTCATCTTACAAACAATTAGTACCTTCAACACCTAACTCCTGAACAAACTAAACACTAGTTCCATCAAGATGCACATATTTCTAATAACAATACTGAAAATAACTGCTTTTTATGACACAATTCTCAATAACAAACCCCTGTAGTAATGAAGCACTAAAATCCATCAGGGTTGGGAAAGTAAAAATAAACCAGAGACCAAGCAACAAACAGAAAGACATTAACCGTAAAGTCCTTGGAGGTAAAGTTCCTATCCCTAGCCAAAGCAGCGTGCAGGATGATTTCCAGGCGTAGCTCAGAGATGGGTAAGGACGATGCCTTTGGGTACCATCCCTTCACTGTTGAACAGCGTGGAGCTAGGCACACAGCTAAGTCCCAGGGAATCTCTAGATCTCCAGCAGTTCATGTGCTCCCACATGCAGGATCCAGCTCACAGCCCCTCTGCCAGCTACAGGACACAGCCCTGTCAGAGAAGTCACCTGCTCATGAGACAGATTTTGACCACTCAGTTGCACACTGTTTTTCTGTCATGCTGCATCTCAAAATAGTTTCAACTTGCCTGAGGAACGTACATGCAATATTGCAACTGCAGAGACACAATGACCAAGAGGAGTATTCCAGGGAGGTAGGGCACTACAGGCAAGATTAGACAAAAAAGATGGAGAATTGACAAGGTAGAAAACCACAGGAAGATTGGCACAGATGTTACAAGGGGAAAAAAAAAACCAAAAACAACCCTCCTGCTCTAATATTAACAAGGCTGTGTACAGAGAAAAACTGAAGAGGCCAGCACCAGAAAAGTAGAAGTAGGAGGAAACAGAGACAAGCAGAAAACAGGAAACCGTTTCCATGAGGGTAATATATTGTGGAAATGAGCTTGGAGAACAGATAAGCTTGGATGGCACATTCAATTCCTTCCCACAGCTTGGATACAAGCACGACTCAGAAATAAACTGAGGATGAGTGTTCATTGTGATCATTTGCAAACAAGAACACCCATCTTCTAAGCTTCCTAATTACAAAGGTTTTTTAAGAGGAAGATAGACCTCCAGAATAGAAGCAAGCTGCAGGTATGCATAAGGCAAAAAGGCCAAGGGGATTGTTTTAATATTATCCACACCAATACATCCTGCCTGTCTCACCTTCAGCTATGCCATTACTTTTTCCCGGATGAATTGATAGGTCTGTTGACACGTATGATCACGTCACTCTGTGATGGACAGCCTGCCATGTCTGCTCATGTATATCTGCATCTTTCAGCTCTCAGCAAAAACTTGCCACACAGCCTCCAATAAGACACCTCTGAACTGAGTGGCATCGATTCTCTCCTCAGTGACTGCTTTCTACTGTTTACATAAACCCTGGTACTGCCGCACAACCCTACGTTTCATGGGTTAGTGCAAGACAGGAAATAACATCTCTCCCCTGGTAATGCTCTCAAAAACTGTAACATTCTCAAAAAAAGGGAAAGCAACACAGAACAAAATGCATCAAATTTAATTTTATCCTTAATGCTAAAAAAAGCACTGCAGTAATATCAGAACAAACGGATTAAGCACTGAAAAAGTCAAAAGTCAGTGGAATAAGATATTGTTCATTTTTGGCTGAAAGACACACAAAAAAAGGCACCTGCTAAACATTATCTAAGGCTACAATTAAATCCTATAGATGAGAGAAAGACATACACTGTGTGGCTTCAAGGATTAGTCATGAATTAGAAAACTCTTCCTCATGGGTGACCGGTTTCAAACCAGCCTGTGTTGACAGTGGTAATGACTGAGCGAACATGGAACCAGCCTGTCCTTCCTTCGCAGGCTGGTCCGACAGCTCGCGACTGGAGCACGCTCTCAGTGTGGTGCAGTGGCTCCTGCATGGCCACTGCACAGTCCTGCCCTGTCAGCAGAGTACTTCAGACCACACACCAGCCACGAGCCCAGCTAAACGGGGATAGATGGCTTTGGGAGTACCGACACTGCATCGTCACTGTTCACAACCCTCATTTCAAGCCTCAGCAAGAAGACTGTCCACTTACGGTGTTTATGAAGTTGATCTTTTTTATTTCAGTTCTTGGTGATTCATGAGTATTTTTTTTCTTCCCAAAACAATCCTAGTTTATGAAGCAAAGCCAACGTTGTGCAGGAATTCTATTCTGGAGACTCAGAAATAATCTGAGCTAATTTACAGTTACGAATTATTCCACCACTCCTAAGATACACTTGAATATTTAGATGTTATCATCTCTAGTAAATCAAGAAGGTAAAATTAACAGTAACAAAAGCTTTTCTGAACAGTTAAAAGAAAGATACAATCTCATTATCTTTTGAATTTTATAAAGCAAGTATTATTAAACATTGCAAACTTGTTAGAAGATTTCAAGGTCCTGCAAATTCGTACTGTATCCTCAAAGATGCAATCATCCATCTGAGAATAATAAAAAAGAATATTAACTTATAAAGCTATGGGGCAAACAGACTACAAGCTCCAAGCCAAAACCATGGTGCGTCTGTTTCCATTAGTAACTGAACATATATTTTGCTTTGTGATACAGAAGGCATACATATTTTCCTGCAATTCTACAGCAACTTGGGGTAGAAAAGATAAAATATATATGTCTCGAAAAATAAAAAGTGACTCAGGAGATAACCTTACAGTGGGCATTTCCAGCAAATGAGATGTTATTTCTCCCATGTCTAAAGAGGAATGATTGCATCATACTAGTGCCCACAACAAAAATATCAGGGAAACACCATGTTTACATTTTAAAAGTAAAAAAAATTAATAATTTTACCCCAGTAGCGCAAGTAATACAGCAACTCTCAATCTTACATCATTTGATAAGAATTAGGTAGAGCACTGCAGAGGAATAGAACTAAAAATCCAACACTATGCTGTCACCTTCTATCTGAAAGCAGACACTCGAGGCCAAAACACCCTCTCTCATCCTCTCCACATCTTCATCACTCGGTCCCTAAAGGTTCTGGGCAAGGAGCTTCCATTAATGTCAGTGGAAGCTTCCAAAATGGGAAAAGCGAACAGCAACCAAAAATAGCCAGGCAGCTATGCAGCCCTAGTACAACTCCCTGCAAAAAATTTACCAGTCAGATTTTAATAGCCTGTCATTCTTCCTGATATAAAGGCTATATGCTACCTTCTAGCCCCCTTACATAATAATTCATCAAATACTGACTGGCATAGGTGAGGTGACGTAAGACTACATGCTCGTAATAGGCAGAATCCTATTGATAACCACTGATACAGTATTTGAAACACTTCAAATCCTTGCAAACACCTGCCTAGAGCCCAGCACAGAACATCCCTCTCCATCCACTTTCCTTCCCAAAAACACTCATCTGAGAAAAGTTGTTATTTCTGCATTTGACTGGAAACAAGAACTTTGGAGCACTCTCATGTTACCACAATAATCACCACAGACCAACAAGAATATTTTGTTAAGCCTGTGGCTCATTCTTCAGATCTCAGAAAATTAAGAGAGATTATAATAGCATGTTTCCATGTCAAAGGCCCCAAACTGCATTATAAAGAACACAAGAAAAATAAAGTAAAACAAACAGCTTACCCCTCAGTGGAACACTGCCAACTCCGAGGTGAAACACAACTGTTATAAAATAGAATGCAGCAACACTAGGGAGAAGTTTGAAGAAGAATCACAAGGAACACCATGTCCAGTTGACAGAAGTTACCCTGTCTGGATTTTGATCATAGGAATGTCTAATAAATCAGCACTGCGAAAGTATTCTACAATATCTAATGGCAGCCCATTATTCAATTTTCACAAATAAAAAGTGCACAGTGACTTCTTGGACCATTATTTTATGGACCATGTAGTGGTCTATTACTGTGATCATTACTATCAGATTTAAAGAAGAGACAGAAATCACCCACAATGGCACGGGTACTTGAGGATTTGTGCTTCCCCACAAACATAGCTCTCTAAACTACCAGTTCACACACATCCCATCATCCCATCTCTTCAATGTACTCACATTAAAGCTACGTATTTGAAAAGCCTACAGTAAGAACGCCCATGCAGAGTCAACCCAAAAGCATACCTGCTCATGAGTCTACTGCCTCTGACCAGCAACAGAGGCTCAGAAAAAGACTGGAAGAAACAGAGGTTGATTACAGTAACCCTTGGTTGCTATAATCTCCTCCCAAAGGAACCCAAACTAGCATGTTTGCAAACTTTCTTAGACCAATCACACTGCAAACCTTGGAATCAAATTGTATCTACAGTATGTGTGGCAACTTCCTTGGAGGTCAGCGAAATTGGTCTTCACAAAAAGAGAACAAAATTCAAGTTTATCCATATTCTGGCAGACTGCATTATCAGTAACAATCCAGAGCTGGCTCGAGTTCACCTTTTTAAGACACCTAACTATTATACTCTTACTTCACAATATAAACAACAGACAAAAATACTGCAAGACAAGTATTCCACAAGAGACTACCAGTTGGCCTGCTTTTGTATGTTCCAACTTTGTATGCGCAAACTCTCTTGAATTTCAAGTACAAGTGTCTATACCAAGCATATATACATATGCATGAAAGAAAAGGTCTGGGTTTTTTTTTTTGAAAGAGAGGTCTGTCAGAAAATTGAGAAAAAAAGCAAACAAGCTCAACATATTTCAAACTACTGCAAGATCTTGTTTGTAAAGGACAACACGGAAGGAGAAGGACAATATCCATGTCAGAGCTCCACCACCAACAATCAAAATCACATATTCAGCAAGACTAAAAGACTCAGAAGAGCAAGTGGATTGAAAAAAGGATGAATTTTTCATTTTGTGTATGCTTAGTTTTGAGCTTGGACTTAGGTAACAACAGTTATGTTTAGAAGTACATGAGAAACCAACGTGGTGTTCAGAGAATCGAGATGGGAGGGAATTTGATGCATAATGCACCACTTGAAAAAACAAGTGCAAGGACAGAAGTAAAAGATGGTTTACAGAGCGTAAAGACTGGAGTGGCAGGTGAAGGGCAAGAGGAGAGAGAAAAGGTTCCAGTGAAGTTATGCAGTGATGTAAAAGGAGAAAAATACTTAAAGTGAAAGGAGAAGCACTAAAGATATTTAAAAACGGGGTAACACATTGCCATTAACTTAGTGAGCAGCATTTCAAACAGGCTGTAGGGGAGCAATCAGGACGTAGCAGAACAAGTGGTTGCATACAAGCCAGAAACATGTGCCTACAGTAATCCTGAGTTGTAGAAATCTGAGGGATGCTGCCCAAACACTGGTTCTGCGTCCCTGGCACAGTGATGAGAGATATCTAAACTACTCTGTAACACCACCACAATGGACTCCAAACAATTCACTTCACACATCCTCCCTGCAAGTCACCATTGGACACACACGCTGCACAGAAGGAAGCTACAGAACAAATAATACTAGACAAGTTCTAGATTTCATTGTGATTGAGAAAATTTTGTTGTTTCCCCACTAAGACAATAACTGAGCACCGAGATTATGTTTTTCCTCTTCCAGATCATCACAATTTATTCTTGAAAAGAGAAGCACACTCTATAAAAAGAACTTCCCTTCTGATTGCCAGGTGGGTGAGATACGTGGCATCCACTGTCCACTATACCAGAGTAAAATGTGTTACCTTGACCAAATTTCATCTGTGTTGAACACCTAACCATGTGAAAGATTAAACATTGCTCATGGTAACACACACAGTGCAAACACCCTAGGGCCGCAGCATTCTTTATTAATGCCTTCCTGCATGAGGACAAGTTCTCTCCCATCCTAGGAAAACAGCAGTCAGACTTCTACAGAAAAAAATAATCACTTGTTGACACTGGTAGTGACTATAGCTTCCTCCTCTCTTCAGCTGTTTTGACATCTTAAATCTACATCTGGCCATAAAGCTCAGCATGGCAGAGAGTGGTATATTTCTCAACCAACAATTATGCTGACATCAGTTTAGACAATTATACTAAAGGAAAAGGCCAGGTTCCTAGTTGATTTTATGACTTTACCACAGACTTTACCAGAGTTGATCATCCTTGACTCATCAGTAGGAACCGGTAAAGTGGGAGGTGAGAACTTGTAACAGTGCATCACTTCTTTGGAGAAGTCTGATGGGGCCATCAGGAGTACAATTTGGCTCCCACGCAAGACCCCAGACACAGTATCCGTCAGAGTCCCAGCTCACTTCTCCCCACCCCATACTTAGGAGGGACTTCTAAAATGCTGCAAGACGCACCTTGGCCCATAATGACTCACTATGCTGACAATACTTTGCTCAATTTCTCCTTGATACCACAGCTGTGATTGTGCCTCACAGTGCTTTGCAGGGTTAGAAGCACAGGTAGAAATTAACTGATTTAAACTTAATCCCATAAGGATGATGGCAGTGATGGAGAGGAAAATACCCTGAGGCTCTGGTGAGCACTATAATTATACCTTCTGTAAGAATAATTCCCATTCTTGTCCAAATGGTTTGTAGTTTCAGGGATTTACTGGATCTACTGCTGATCCTAGATTCTCAGAGAAACCTTCCATCTCCCACAAGCCTATGATCTCACTCCCTCATATGTCTTTTTACAGTCTTCTCTACCTACTTCATCCTTATACTACTATGGTATAATAGCATTTCTATGATCACCCCAAAAATGACTTGAAAACAGGAGCAAAGCAGGATATCTTATGGAAAAGGTCCTTTGCAGAAATGGTCTCCATTCACAGTCCAGCTGGGCACTACCTATATCACTCTATGCCTTCTGTGACCAGACCTGTAATTAGAAGGTATTTTTTTCATGGATAAGTTAAGGCTGGTCACGGGTGTATTAGGCTCAATTGAAATTATGGGACACACTGGTTTTACAGGCACCCGTTATCAAAGCCTAAACACCATGAACACTTTGTATGACAAAACACATTCAAACATTAACTAATGTAATATTCACACAAACCAGCAAAGAGGTTGTAGGAACTGACCTGTTTTATACATCTGTGCTCAATTCACTGACCTGGAAAAGCCTTTAATTAGGCATTTCTATCTTCTTAAAACAAACATAGCAATAATGCCCTTTCACATAAATAAGAGGTTAGCAAATAAGTTTTCCAAACAAAATACAGCAGAGCAAAAACTCTTAAATCCATTAGGTGCTTACAGAGAAACTATTCATATATGCCTTTAAAATATGGCATGGAGCCTAAAATGTCTGAGGTATTGGCATTTCTGTACTTTGGGCTTTCCTAAGAAAACAGAAACTACAGTCAAAAAACACATTTGGAATCACTTCACTTCAGCCACCATGTTACAGCTGTGTCCTGTATAAGCTCCCATAATTTGCTGTCTTCCACCTGCTGAGCATGACTAAACTAACACATAGAAAGTCTTATTCGTAGGAGGCTGTTCACAGGGGAATGAAGATAAATACAAAGATGCAGTAACAGGATCTAAGCAAACAGCACAGGCACACTCCAACACCCAGTTCAAACAGTTACAGCACATTCTGACCTGTTTCAAGGGAAGACCTAATTCCTTTAATGGATTAACTCCTCCACCCTCAAAGTCATTTTGCCTGTCACCTCCCAGACTGCTTCTTACCAAATACTTACAAATTTGCAAATCTGTGGTCTTCAACTGATACTAACAATGCTCCTTAGTTGGCAAGAACATTATCACTGTCTTCGCATGATCTGCATTCTCTGTCTCCAGGATTAAAAAATAATAATCCTTTCTCCACAGAGTGATTCTAGAGCTGAAGAACTATCTGTATGACTTTCTGTCATGTATAAAAGCTACCACTATTTAATTCCCTGGTAAGATCCACTAGACAGAGACAGTGTGTTCTATCATTATAAACAAACTTACGGTCCCATAACAGTCAAAAAGAGCAAAGCCTGATATCATCTCAGATGAGAAGCGTTACAAATTGCACCAGCCTTAATCTAGTTTAGGCAGGAACAGAAAGGGCTGAAGCCACCAGCCTTCAAAGCAGCAACTATTTGGTTGCTTTGCAAGAAAAGCCTGAACCATGCAATGCAGCTACTGAGGCAGGCAGTGGTATAAAAATTAAGTGTGGCTAGGCTACTGGAAGATGTCCAGATTGAACACAATCTCCATCACCAGAACTTCCAAAGAGTTATGACAATAAAATAAAATTGTTTCCCCAAGAAGCAACCCTGAGAGAGCACAGCGCCTGCTCTGCCATGAACTGGAAGCTTCATGAGCTCCATCAAGGAATCGAGAGCCATGTCTGGCTACAGACAGTGGCAAAGGAGTAGGTTACTGAACTGCAGGTAAAACCTGCCACAAAAGATCCCACAAAGCAGAAAAATATTTTTCCAAGAAAGCTAACAATAGCAAAAGTCAGTATGATTCTGATGAGAAGTGGTGGACGGACAGCCCCAGAGACCCAAGTCCTCTCTCCTTTTCCCCAGTACAGCACAAGTGATCGCATCCCCACAGTACATTTTCCATCAGGCTGGATGGGTCAGTTTCTGGAAAATTAAGCACATTCAGTCCCCAGCCTTTCTTTTGCCACAGCAAATAAAGAAGTCAATACGGGGTTTAGATGTGAAGAATTGTTTTACAGAGAACTGTTAGTCAGACACAATTCCAGTGATTCCAAAACCAGTTAGTTAACAAGTGATACCTGAAGGAATGAAGAACGTATAGCCTTGTTTCAGCTCAATTCTTTGGCATCGTTCCACCCTGTCTCCCAGAAAGATATCACTTTGTTTTCCTGAGAGAACCCATTCTTCGTAAAGTTCTAGATTCTGCAGAGTAGGCGGAATCAACCAGAAGATCTAAAAATAAAGATTTAACGATTACCAACAGTCAACAAAAAAAAATAGCTGAGAAATTCCAACAAGGTTATCACGTGTGACACAAATGAACGCATAACACCAAGACTGCTTTCTGCATAAAACACATTTTGCAGGTGTTGTACACAAAGGCACACAGCAGACAGCAGCAGCAATTAGTCCATGTGCTGGAAGTGGCAAGATAACTGTCAGTTGTCATCCCTCTTCCATGAAACATCTTACTCAAAAGATGCCTGCACAGTTTACTTGCAGTTCAAAACAGTGCATTGGTATAGTACAACTTCATTGGACTATATAGATGAACAGTATCTGTACCACAGAGATGTTCAATCTGCTGTATTTATTTCAGTTCCCAACATATGCTGCCTATACTAGAATTGGGAAAAGCAATCTAAAACAGTAAAGATGTGAATGTAGCCATACATGCCGTATATTTTCACGCTTCTGTATCCTGTAATATTTCAGTTCAGGCACAGTGTGCATGTGCACACTAAAGGAACGTGGAATCTCTAAAAGGAAACAGAAGCTCTAGCTACAGAAGGAGACTTGTGAGGGCACTCTGACCCAACAAGGGTACACACAGCCACGTACTCACTGCAAGACACTTCTAAACCACGCAGCAGTAACAAGCCTAAAAGCACCACCAACAGCAAGTAACACATTTGATATTTCAAAGAAATCACTCGTTTGTTTCATAAAGGTGAATGGTGTCCTTCTAGTTCAGCAAACTCTCTGTACATCAACAAAGCTAGCTGAAATAGACTGGTCGCTGACTAGACCCCCCTCCCCAAAAGAGAAAAAAAGGAAAATAAAAGAAAGCAAATCCTCCTCTCCGTAAGAGGCACAGAGAAATAAAAACAAGTATCGAACAAGGTCCACCTACCTTCCCCCCACGGAAAACGTGATACCACACTGAAGTGCCACCAAAATCAATATGAAAATCGGTGAAGCATCCTTTCACACTCATCAAACAGTACCTGTAAGCAGAGTGAAGGACAAAAATGAATCAGTCTGAAACAGTATTTTTCATGTCTTAATTTGAAGAGGTTAACTGCATGTGTGATACTGCTTCCATCAATTAAGTTTCTGCATTTACAGTACTGGGATGTGTCTCACGAAGTAACTATAACTAGGTTTCTGCTGAAAAAGTAGTATCTCCATGTTTGAGTTTGCTATTCATACAACTGGAACGAAAGCCTTCAGAGTTAAGGAATGGAAAAACATTAAAAGTTATGTTGTTCAGAAATATTTCTTAAGCCACTGCCAATCCCCGGGGTGATATTTTTAATGCTCTCCTTCACCGCTTGAGAGACATAACCTTCACCAAGAGTTGCACACAAATTGCTTCAAAGAGCAAAGTTTTGAAAAACCTAATTTGCTTACAAATCCTCCTGAATGTCTCTACCTACTTGCCACTAATGCCATTTTTGCAAGGATTGGGGGACAGAAGCCTCATTTGGAAAATTAACTCCTTTCTGTTCACATTTCTAAGCATTTCTGCATCAAAATACATAAAGGAACCAGCTGGCAGCATCACTAAGTATCTAATCCACTATTTTTATGCCGTCTTGATTCAGGTTTTCAAAGCAGTTTAAAGTCAGCATCGCTGGAAAGAGATACAAGAGCTCTCATCTCGCTGCATGAATCTGAAGCCTCCATCCACCATCTGTAACTAATGGCCGAATTACAGCCACCCTTCTCACTATAGGCACCTTTGCAAACGCAGGAAACACACACCACTTAACCCACTAACCTCTTTTCCTTGTTCCGGTCTCCGTTTCATGGCTTTTTTTTTTTTTTTTTTTTTTGAGGGGGGATTATGGAAACAGTACCAGAACGGGATTTGTAAAAAAAAAGAAAAAAGGTTTCATTTAACTGTGTCTTTTTCTCATCACATTCAGGTAGAGAGAATCTCAGCAGTATGCAGACGGCGTGCAAAAGTCCCTCTAGATGATAGGCTGGAAAGGACCTTACCATGTGTCTGCAGAAGGCTGGCAAATCAGAGAGACTATAGGTACATAAGAGCCCGCTGCCTAGCAACCACATCCCGAGCCCGAGTTGACAGAATGATACGCAATGCTGTCATGAAGACAGTCAATTTGTGGGCTTCAAAAAAGGTCCTGCGCCTTCAACTCACAATTAAAACCTCTCCTTGTGCAATTACACGTCTCTCCTCTTGCCCACTCTGGAATTTTTTTCTTTTTTTTTTAATCCTTCTGAAGCAGGAAGAGAGCTTTTTCTGCCCCTGGGGTATTTCAGATGCTTCAAAAATCACAGCTAGCCAAGAAGCTGTCTAGACTCTCAATATGCTCCATTTCAAAATATGAGTCCTTCCCTCCCAAATACATTTTTTTTTAATTTCTCCTTTTATGTTTTTCTCTACCAAGATGTTGTTGATTACAAGTCAGATAGAATTTAAAAACAATAAAAGAAGCCCAGAAAGGAAGTTGCCTTTCTTCCATGCAAACTGCAAAAAGTCACAGATTGACTAACTGCTCATTAAACAAAAAAACAACATGGAAATTCTGTTTGTGGGCAGTGCTGTGTATTAGAGGTTTGTGTTGTTTTAAAGTAAAAAATTCAAATCCTTATGGAATCAATTATTTTCAGTTTCCAAAAGGTCAGATGTAAAATACGTCACACTAACAAAATTTTTCTAAGACAGTGCTACCTACCTACAATTACCCATTCATATTAAGATATTCTGAAAGGGCATAAATGGCCTAAGCATTAGCTGGTTTTATTTACTCCTCAGTAGTCAATAATCTAAACTTGAAGCTGTCGATCTGTTTGTGTTCAGAGAGGAAATAACAGGATTGAATTCTCTGTCAAATCAAAGTGCTTAAAATTTAGTTTTGTGAGAACACACCAAGGCAGATATAACTGTGAACATGCAACTTTTTTTTCTTCCACTTGTTTTTCCCCATTTTCCCTCTGTTTTCTTGAAACACCTCTAAACACAACAATTTCCGTTCCTATAAAGGTGGTTTTAGTGAAAGAGCCACATATGGTGATTAATAAAAACCCACAAAGCATTTGAAAAAAAAACAGGTTTTCTTTCCATCCACAAACAAGCCATGCCATTTAATTTCTACTGTTAATCTTACAGGGCTGCTTTTGTCCAACCCCAACAGCTACCAAAAGGCTCAGGAGCCTGAAAAAGCAATCTTCCGCCATATAGCAATCTCCCTTGTTACCAGAGTCTGGCACAATGCCTTTGCATTGACCTCTACAGCTTCCTCTTCCAATGTACACCGCAGTCACATGGTCCCAGCACAGCTCCATGCCACAGCTAATCTTATACACTGCTTCGCTCCAACCTCAGCAAGCAGCTTCTCATCACTAACAGCTGCTAATTTGGGGAACGACTCAACTTTTCAGGTTTTTCCATTATTAAAAAAAAAAAAAAAAAAGAAAAAAAAGAGAAAGAGAGAACAAAAATAAAGCCATAACACAGCATCCATGTTGAAAGAAATCTAGAAACTACATCTCACTGCGTGCTCCGGTAGCAGCTCTCTGCCTTCAGCGCTCTGGGCCAGAGCAGGTAAAGTGGGTTACAGGAACACAATCCCAAGTAGGGCACAGGGAGACAATCTGGCCAGAGTTACACCCTGAAAATACAGGTGACAGAAAAGATGCCCCAACTTTAATTTATTTTCTTTCACAACTGCTACCACATCCAATCCCTGCATACTCCACTTTATCTCCCTGCACAGCTCCAGTTAGGGTTTTAAAACATGCAGCTGCTTGTAATCTGTTGTGGGGGAGCTTCCCTTCCCCACTGAAGAGTTTGTTTTATGGTCTCCACAAGCCTGAAATTGTTCAAGTTAATGTATTGTTATTTTGGAGGAAGGATTTGCGGTGTGGGGGAAAGGGGAACTTTCCCCCAAAAAATCTGGGGAAATTTGTTAGAGAAATGATGCGAAGAAATATGGAGTAACCTGCAAACTCACAGGGAAGAACACACACAGAGATCCCAAAAAAAGAGAGGAGGAGATGATACAAATGAAGCCAAACCACTAAGCAAACACAGGGAGCTGGGAACACAGAAACAACACAGAGACACTGCTCCATAAGCCAGCGCAGATACCACACTCCCAGGCAAACCCACAATGCACTCGCCACGCATAGCTACAAACCCGCAAGCAAACAGAGAAACAAAGACAGCGACGGACACGCCGGGATGCGAACGCAGACACGCGCAGGCACACACACCGAGGCAGGGGAACGCAGAGGCGCAGCATTACATGCACATGAACTCGGGGGAGACGCGCGAGCACACGCAGAGGCAGCATTACCCTCAGCTTAGCTCCTTTTCTCTCGCAATAGGTACAGCGCACCATACGGCTCTATTCCCTCTGGCATTGCGAGGGCTCCCCTGCCACTGAGCTCAGCCCATAAACCACTCCCAAACCCCAGCAGAGGCTTCTGTTTTTTGTTCGGGCCAATGAGAAAAGTATAGCTCACTCTTCCTTCCTCCCAGGAGCAGCGCCGGCTGGTTGAAATCCCTAAGCCTGAAACCGAATACCACAAACCCATGAGCCAACTGCAAGTGCCAAAGCGGGGGAAAGGAGCAGGCCCCGCTCTGTGTGTTGGCTCTCTCGCTCCCTCCTCTTCCCCCAGGCGGGAGAGGTGCTCCCAGGCATCAGACGAGGGAGGCTGTGGCCGTCCCCAGCGGCATCCCGGGGTCCCCTTCTCCCAGGCCTCGCCTCACAGCATCTGCCAGCGGGAGCTGGAGGGGAGACGGCAGGAAAACAATAGCTACCTTTGGGTGACTCCTCACGCTAACGGCCCGACCTGCACCGAGCAACACTCCCACACTGGGGCCCTGGAACTGAAAGCCACAAATTACGCCAACAAGACAAAAGAAGCCATTGTCGCCCGGGAGACACGGGGCCAGCCCACCCGGGCCCGTCTGCCGCCCAGGACCCCACAGCAAGCAACCGGCCTCTTCTCTGCAGGGAAGAGCCCCAGCTTCTCCTCAGGGAAGCGCCCTGGCTCCCGCCTCAGGGAAGAGCCCCAGCTTCTACTCAGGGAGGGCCCTGGCTCCCCGCACAGGGAAGAGTCGCCTCAGGGAGGGCACCCCCCTCCAGCCCCCATGGAGGGGCCCTGCGGAGCCCAGGCCAGGGCACAGCCGGCCGCCAGCCCCGCAGGCACAAAGGCACTGGGCCCCATTCCCCCTCCTCAGGAGGGGGGCAGCCGGGCTGTGGTAACCAGCGCTTCCAGGCTGAAGTAAAAGCAAACCACCACCTAGCAGGACTGAACAGTAACTAATCATTAAATATGGTGCGGTGCACGCACCAGGCACTTCAAAAGCACAAGAAAGAACCCAGTTCCTGCCCTGAGGGGGTTACGATCTGAGTCAGTGAGACAAAAACAACATCCGAGATAAGAGAAAGCCTATTTTCTTCGACCTCAGTCCGCACCTGAGATGTTGTGAAGGGACCACAAGTTACACTCGAAGATCACACTGGGCCAAAGTCAAATGGCAGCACCTTGCCCTTGTCGGTCCCACCGGGGTAGACCCCAGGCTGCGGTGTGCGGGGCTGGGCTCACCCCCCAGCCTGCCGCTGCCACCTGCGGGGACCTCACAGGGAACGTGCAATTTACCCGCAAGCTCTCGAGATTTTGGCACGGACAGCCCAGGTAGAGGGTCCGCAGAACTTTGCCCAGCTACCCTCTCAGGCTGCCTGCAAAGCTCGTCGCTGCGGCCTATGCTCTGCTAGCACTGGGAAGGTCACCTTTGAACTTTAAGGATGAAGAGGCCTCTTGGTTTTGGTTTGTGTTTTTTTTCTAATTGGAAGCTTAAATTTCTGAGAAGGCACCCGCCGCTGCAAGGAAATGAACCAAGCTGCCAATTCACAGCGAGCCGGGGCCGTCTGCCCCTGGAACCGCATTTTGGTGTCAATGAGAACACAACTTGCTTCTCCCTCCTTGTGACATGGATCCTCAGCTCCAGGCTCACCACAAACGGTTTCAAACACTGGTGCTTATTCCAGTTACATGTGTGACACCGCAAATCCTCCAAGCTCTACACAAAGGAGGATTTGAGACCAACACGCTGTCTTGAAGACATTAAATTTTATTTACTTTGCTAGATTGGAAAGTTTTAATGACAACTTGCTCTTATTGGTCTAATTTTCTTGCACTTAATTATATTTGTAGAGCAGTTTTGTATCAAAAGCAATTCACAAATGACATACAAACTGCATACCAGTATCTCACATGCATAAAACAGCGCCAGGTTGCGTTGCGGGACCTGTGAGCTCCCTCAATTCAAAGGGCAATCTCTGTCTCCAGAGGCACACCCTCAGCTTCTAATTAGACCACAGCTCAGCAGAGTATTTTAGCACCTGTTTAAATCCATCCCTACTTAGTAAAGGAATGAATAGAAAGGAATGGATGGCTGAATAACAGCCTAGGAGAGGGAAAATAGGGCTGACTGAGAACATGGTAACACAGCCACATCCTTTTGTGAACAGGTAGATGTTTCACACAAGATACCCCATCCTTAATTGAAGAATAACAGCGATATAAAGACCTGTTATAGCAGTGTGTAGCTATTTTAAGTAATAGGAAGAATTTTGAAGGCAAAAAGGGTATTGTAGTGACTGAAGCTTTCATTTTCATTTGTTCCATAGCACAAACTTTATCAAGTTGCTAGAAGTGCCTGTTACTATTTCTATAGCCATCATGTTCTGGCACACTTGCTATTTCACTGCCACTGCTTTGCAAAAAGCAAAGGCTAAAAACACAAAACCTAGTAAACAGTAAATTAGTACATTTTTTGGTTTGGTTCAGGCTCAGCTGTATCCAGATTGCTTCAGTCCTGGTTGAATTTAAAGACTGAAGTAAATCTGCGCTTGTTTTGAGCTACCTGAAAATGGTTATGATGCACCATGATGAAAGAAGCAGTTCTGAGCCCAGTTCAGTCTCCTTTTGTCACAGTTCCCTACCCTTCGGATTTGCAGTACCACGGACATCTGAGGTGATATAACAAGCTCGTGCCTCTAAAAGCTGATGTTAAAACAGCCCTGCTTTTTCCTCTTGCCCTGGCTCCTGGTTACACAGCACTGCCCTCCCTCAATCAGGCTCCTGTGTTTGTGAGGCCCTTCACAGGATGTGTAAGAGGGGACGCAGGAGCAGGCTTCCTCAGTAGCAATGAGCTGTTCGCTCTGCTCACCTGGTGCCTCGTGGCCCTGTACCCTGTGTGAGCTGCAGCAGGGGTTTGTTGATGATCTGCCTTTTTTTTTTCCCCTACACTACTTCTGCACTGCCCTTCGGTTGGCACAAGCATTTATGCAGCCATGTGGAGGTCTGGATGGCCTGAAAAGTAACCAATATTTCTTCTTCATTTCTGAATCGGTTTTCAACCGGACCAGTCCCCAGTCCAGTTCACTCTGCAGCTGCACAATGGTGTGTTCTAGCAATGAAGATGGGACAATGTGGGCATGAGACTGTTTTTTCAGGGGCAATGCCAACTTATATCAGTTTGAAGTGTGTCACACTCCAGTCTCAGCTAGCCATCCCCTCAATTTCTTATATTGGCTTACTGCTTAAGAGGCAGTACTTGGAAAGTTTTACATATTTTTGACATAAACCATTTCCCCATTTAATTCAGTCCTCTAAGGCTCCTATTAGGTAAGTAGTCATTTACTTATAGACAGAAAAATAACCTCATTACCCAGAATTTTTTTAAAAAGTTAATGGTGCAAGTCCAAGTGAAAGCCAGGGCAGTCTCCAGTGTGCGTAGTGCTCCTGGTAACCAAAGCAGTGCAGCAGATGGAGCGTTCTCTAACTTCGCTCCCAGCACGGAACTTGACGTGCAGGAGCCAAGACAGACATTTGTGTCTGGTAATGCCATCTGTGTCTGCAAAACCGCAATGCTTTTGCTGGAGTGCTTTTTGTTTGTAGGGAACACGTTAATGGTGGGTATCGCATACTGCAAACTCTTAGTATTATGAGAATGCTAAGAACAAGAATGAAATGAAACAATCCCATTTCTGAGCAACCACAGTCATTAATAAAGCATATTCATATTGATGATTCGCATAAAAGAATGGGCAGCATGAAACAAGTGACAGCACTGACATTTAGCTCCACAATTGAACACGATCTCTTTAAATAGGACTCATACCCTCTGGGTACTCACAGCAATAGCTGGGACTAGTATCTATAAGGGAAAGGGTCCATCTGAATCTCCAAAGATGGAGAAGGCTAATCTCTTGAGGAGTTCATATTTAAACTGGACAAGTTCATGGAAGAGAAATCTCTTGAGAGTCACTAAGCACACAGAAACCACTTCTGTCTCAGGATAGCCCCTGCCTGACCTGCAGGCAGTGGAAGTTCAGAAGATAATTTTAAGGGGCAGCATCATTTTATGCTCACACTGTTCTTACACTCCTCCCAGGGTACCTGTGACAGCAGCCAACAGCAGACAGGTTACTGAGCACCACGGATCTTTGTCCCGATACAGTACAACTTCTCTTGTGCTCCTAGACTAGCAATGTTTGTTACTGCTTTTTGTTGCTTCTTCAGACTGATGAGGGTTTTGTGCCAACAGTGCTGTAAATCAGCTTTCTTTAGTCTTTATGCTAGATGATGCTCACTAGCAACATCCTCGCCCTCATCACTCCAGCCGCACCACCCTTGCCTTTCTCTCTGACGCAGGGTATCTCCTTTTCCCCACATGAAACTCTATTGTCACATTTCAACCACTTACAGTCTTTCACTGTTTAGCTTCCCTCTACCTATCACATCTACTAGTTTATCAAGCTGTCAACCTCCACCTTCACTTTGCCAGTGACAGCAACCTCAATGGCTCTGTGTCTGCTTCTTCATCAGGCATCTCCTTCCTTTCTATCAGGCCATCCCCCCACACATGGGAAAAGCTCCATGTCAAAATCTGTTGAATTGCTACTTCTCTAAAATCCCTCTTTGAAAACTACCATCTGGCATTTCGTGATGCAAGTAGTGAACTGCAAGAATACACTCTGCTTTTTCTACTAAATTCTGTTAGTCATGTTGCTACTTTATCCTTTAAACCACCTCTGCCTTGCTTTGTTTACTTGCTGCATTTTTTTGCAGCATCTGGAGTGTGCCTGCTCTAAGAAAGGGACTGCTTTCTTTACTTCTTACCTTGCACAATCCATGAATCCTGAAGCCCTAAATCATGATTCAGTTTCTTAGCTCTAGCCTATTATACATCATGTTATTTAATAGACTAACCACTGGGGAAGCAAGTTACCTGGGTTCTATTTTCTGCCCTACCACTGGCTTATTGTGCGACCTTAGGTGAGTCACTTAGGACATTTCCAAATGCATATGTGAAATTTGGCACTCCTATCCATATCTAGTTACCCTGACAAGCAGCTTAGTCGTTTCAGAAGGATAAAGTATCTTTAGCTTCCACTGAAATCAGTGGTGCTGAGCATACCGTAGGACCAGGCTTCCCTATGATGCCTGCCACAGAGGTTCTTCTATTATGGAGACCTTTACCTTACGAAATGTTTATTTTTTACAATATGTGGGTGAATGCTGCGTATCAATTTCTGACTGCACACTCCTTTCTATATATTAGTACCAATCTATTTTAGACATTATAGTTTCAAAACAGTTCTGAGTGTGATTCGCAAAACGCTAGAGGTCGGTTCATCAGCAGAGCCTGGGATGCTGCCAGCATTAGGTCTGGCCAATAGAAAATGCCTCTAAAACAGAAACAGCAGTGAAGGGCTCCCAGGATTATGTGGTGTTCATCAGCCACACAGGTCAGTAGCTATTATATCATTAACAGTAACACCTATTTTAGTTGTATTAATTTCTGTGAAACTTACAGTGCACATTTTCAGGCCCTCAAAGTAGTTTCTTTTTCCAATCATCACATAGAAACAGCTTCAAGGAAGATATTCAAACAGAAGAAACAGTTGAAGTGAGGTTATACTATCACAACTTGTCCAAAAACTAGAGCTGAGATACGCAGAAGCAGGACAAACTGCTGTTGTGTTTGGTCTCAAACCTGCCCTGAGAGGGTCCTCTGAAACAGGAAACACAGCCTATATAGTCCCTCCAATATTTGATCTTGCTGTTGAAAAGAAAAAGTCAACAGAAAAGTAAATTGGCATGAAGGAGAGTGACAGAGTTTTTGGGGAGACACACACCTATTAAAAATGGACTTCAAGTTCATTTCACAAAACAGAATCATAGAATAGTTTGGGTTGGAAGGGACCTTTAAAGTTCATCTAGTCCAACCTCGAAATGAACAGGGACATCTTAGCATCAAAATATCTCTCAGCTAATAACTTTCCAGCCATTAGCAGTTTAGAACCTGGGAAGGGTCAGAACCCAGCCCACAGAAGTACCTTGACTATACTGTGTGAACTGTATGACATATCTGTGTCCTGGGAAGTGATTTCTTTGGATAGCACTTTTGGAGAATTTACTGTTTAAGGTCAGTCTGCCATTTTCAAAAGAGAGTTACTCAAAACTAAAAAATAAAAATGCACTTTTCACAGGGATTTGATTAAAGATTGTATTCAGCAAACTGTAGGTTATTTCTCAATTTAAAATATTTAGAATAAAATGTGTTGAGAAGCTCTAAATATTAATATTTAGAACAGAATATTCCTCTCTTAAAGACTATAACCACAGGCTTTAAGAACATGAGGTATCCATAAAGTTCTCAAATACAAAATTGTTCTCCTTAAAATCTGGTACAGTCCATCAGTAGGTATTACACAGCTCAAGCAGGTCAGCCACACCACCCCCCTCTTCCTGCTCACTGAAAAATAAATAAATCATTATTTCCTCTCCGACCAGCTTTGGAGTTCAAAAGGAGCTAATCAAAGAGGTCAAGAGTAGAGCTTTTTAAAGACTTAAACAAACTTACTTTTTCACTTTGGGGTATTTCATCTCTGAAATAGCATTGGTAGCGTCCGTCTGTCTCTCCTTCAAATGCTGGGGCCACATATTATCCACCCAGTCGACTAAGTCCACCTGAAAGCCCCACCAAAATCAACTGTTAATTGCTGAACACATGGTAGGATACACTCCTGTTGTCTAAAACTCTAACAATGACAGCAGCAGACAGGCAGATGCTCACAGACAGCAAGAAGCTTGCTGTTCAGCATAAGTCCTGAGGACCCAACTTCATCTCCAGAACTCAGCGCTTCGCAACCCAGAGCAAGGAGAGTTTTGCAGTCAATTTAACTGGGTGCAAATTCTGACCTATGGGCTCCTGTGAGCACCTTCTCTTGCCACATCACTTGCTGTCTGTCTTCAAATGCATTTTTGTAGCCAATAGCCTAAAAATTGTGTTTATGAACATTAAAATACTAACATAAACTAGGTTATACTATTCCAATAACTTACATTTCAAGGAACATTAACACCATTGTTCTGGCCAAATTCTGATTTGAGTAATTACGTTATCACCTACTGTGCATTTCCTTTATCGTTTTACTTGGGTATAAATTCACCAAAGTTCTTGTCCAAAAGCCAAACTTTTAGGAAGTGTGGGCAGGAGAAAACAGCAACAACCAAGCAATTGGAAACATACTGACAGCAAGGTGAGGAAGAGATGGAAACTGGAGATTGTTCAGGGACATTGAAACACAGCTCCTGCGCTGGTTGCCAGAGCATGAACTGCAATCTGTCCATCACTGCCACAGCAAGGACAAGCCTGTGACTCATTTTTTGGTCTGCTTTAAGATGGAGCCTGTGCTAGATACCCTGAACACCCCCATCTGGTTACGCAAGTGGATCACACGTGCCAGGTTTCAAAACAAGGGAAAACACCAGCCAGCTTGGGAAGTCCAACAAGGCAGGCTGTAGTGCTGCGTTTGGCCACAGTGTGGCTGTACATCCTGACCCAGCTCAAAAAATCGTCAGGAACCTCCATTTATGGGTCAATAAGGACTCCAAGATCTACCCTAGGCCTTGGTGACAAAGCTGTCCGCTGACCATGTGCAGCAAGAATGGAGAAGGCCAATTCAGTCATGGTTAGCACCCCACTCAGCCTCTTGACTGCAAAACCTTTTTAAAGGCTCACCCAAGAATGTTATCCATATGAGTCAACTCAACTGTTTGTATCCCCAAAGGATTTTTATAATAGGGCAATTAGTACATGAAATTCTTGCAGACTGGGGCTGACCCCTATCCATTTCTCCATCTGCACCAGGTACTGTTGATAACACACTCTGAGAAGAGGCGAAGGGAAATAATGCTGCCAGTAGAATAGTACCGATTCCATGAATATCACCACAGTTGTATGTGAAAACAAAACTGATGGTTGCTGTCCTGATCCTGAAATAATTCCCACATCCTGACACTGCAACCTACAGTCTTTACACAACAGGGAACATGAATCAAGTATTTCTGCCTTACGTGGGCTCAAAGAGCTGTGCAGAAATCAAGGGATCCACTTGTACAAATATAGTATTCAACCAGTAACTGACTTCATGTACTGGATTTTGTCTGCACCTCCAGCACCTTCTCTTCTATTCCCAAGTACCTAATGGGAATGCAAATCTCCCTTTCAGTGAGATCTAAATATTCCTGATTTTACAAACTCAGGCCATATTAAAGAGATATGAAGTATTCATTTACATATGGTAACAGGTACCTAATTGCATTTTTCAGTCCTGAGCACCCAGGAAATTTGCGCAGGTGTTTTAAAAGCTCACCAAGCATGATGGGCTTGGGAAGACTGGGGTCAACTGAACACCAGAAACTCCCCAGAGCACTTCCAAACTGCCCACTAGTGTCTAAATGACAGCAAAAACCTGCACAAACTCCTAAATATGTGCTTAATATTTGTGATATATGCGTAACAGAACACAAAAGCCTACTTAAGAATTACTTCTACAAATCAGCAATTAGAGCTGCCATCTACTTTTGACCTGTTCAGGCAGAAGTGTGGTGTTTATATTGCCTGTAAAGGCAGGAAATGTCCCCAGTGAAAAAAAGCTGGTATAACTAGAATAGAATTTAGAATTGAGGAGGAGAAAAGTGCCTGAAAACAAAACATCATAGAGCTATAGTTTCACACCCAGCAGTGCCACGAGCAGATACAGAGGGAATAAGCAGCACGTGCTTTCTACTTTGAGAAGCCCCTTTGTTCCCTGGTCAACCAGGACCAATGCCCAAAGTCTCTGCCGAGTGTCCTGAGGAGATACACTGAAACCTCCAATGCCATTTCTTCCATCACTGTGTGTTTCTGAGTTGATGAGCTAATCCTCACCCACACATGGCTACATTTTAGTGATAAATGACATCATCTTTATGAACAAGGTCATGGTTTCACTGCCGGTGACTCCATTGGGAAACAAAATCACAAAAGCCCTCTACCTTTAAAAAATGTGTACAAATCTACCCCCTTCCTCTGACACTTCCAATTCTGACACAGCAGTAATTATGCTGATTTAATTATGTATAAATTTCTACATTTCATACATGTGTTTTCAACTTTTTGGCTTTGGAGTCCCCTGAACAGTTTTTAGTTAATAGGAGGGTTCATATATAAGGAATTTAAGCTTCCTGATAATAGCTTTAAATTTCCTCCTCCTCAAAGGAGAAAAGCATAGACAGGTATTTAATTTTGGATGGAATTTCCCCTAAATACCTTGAGAGGAATTGGGTATTTGTGCAAATTGCATGATTAAGAGCTCATCAGGTACCTAATTCCTATAAATTAAGTTCCACTGTCAAGGAATTTTCCATCCAGGTAAAAATGAGCTACCAGCTTTTTACCTCAGTAGAAATAAGATCCTAACACTAAATGGACAGGAGTTGTAGGTCCTTCACGTCACCTTGTTTAAACTCTATGTTTTATTTCCTACAAAGCAACTGGTGACTGGGAAGAAGCTGCAAATAAACACCATCACCACAGGATCCCTTACCACATTGGGACGCTTGACAATGTTCTCCAGCTTTGTGTGACTGAACTCCAGGCTGATGACATTGTAGAGTTTTTCACGCTGGGCCTCGGGTGTTTCATAGTATCTCACAAATTGAGACATGCTCATTTCAACACCTTTCTGCGTGTTCACATCCATCACATCCACTATCCGTCGGCTTCCTGCAAACACACAGAGACACTCTCAAAACATTTACCTTTGCTATAGTTATATATCTGTGTATAAATTATATATATATATATGTATAAATTATATAAATATATATGTATAAATTATATATATATCATTATATATATATTTTTTTATATGTATATATTCTCAACAACTGCAGGGAAACTGTTATTAGAGAATGAGAGACCAGCATCAGTCTGTCCACGGGTTCTGAGCAGCTTCAACAACGAGCAGGGAGCTATCTTTAAAGTGGAGTTTGTGCCCAGTATGACACGGAACAAGTCACTCGGTGTCTCTCTGCTTCAGAGAGGTGGAGAGTTTCCTCCTTTACATGAATCGACATGAGCAGAAGTACATGAAAAACTATGAAGATGCAATATAATATGGTAGCAGGGGGCATACAAGACAAATAGCTCTCCAAATCATACTCTGTGATTTTCTAAACATCCATATGCCTCTCAAGATGCTTTTAGTCATGGACAAAAATTATCCATAAAGAGCAAACTGCCTTGCATCACCGGATGTTCTAAACTGCTGAACACCTTATACAGATTGCTGAGCATTCTCAATTCCAGTCATCGTCGGTGGAGATGAAAGCACTAAATGCCATAGAAGAGTGAGCCCCTACTTTGGATCTCTCAACAAAAACTACAGGACATACTTTCAGCTTCTCGAGTGGCAGACATACAAGTCTCATTAGCACCAGAATGTTGAACAGCAGTTTTAGTCGAGCCTTCAGCTTTACACAGATTAATCCACAATCTTCTCTTCGGCCAACTGGAAGGTTTCACCTCTCCCAGCAATTTCATCATCCTAATTAGCAGTTCATTTGTGTGTGAACGAACGGGAGCCCATGAGAGACATGCCTCATTTCCAGGAGAGAAGGATTCCAGCAAACAAACGCGCAACGCTTCCAAAAAATCAATCCAACCCCATTTTCACTGCCGAAGAAATAACTCGAAATAAATTGCATTAAAACAAAATGGAGGGCCGATATATGCCATCAGAGAGAATTATTAATAATTACAGCACCTGGCCTATTGTGTGCTTGGGAGCAGTATTTCAGTAAGAATGATAGTTTGGATTGCATCACTCCATTAAAAACATCCTTAGCCACTGACAGCAGTGACAGTGACAGATGTGATAATGATTCTGGAAAGGAACTCAAGACCATAAAGCTTTGTAATCAAAAAGAAAAATTTATACAGTGTAAATCTGGAATAGTCCCACTGGCCCGTCAGTCAAACTCTTCACTACAAGGCCAGCGAACAGGATTTCATCCTTACTCTGAGCTCGGGACTGTACGTGGTGTTGCCACCTTGAGGCAGGATGGGGAGAAAGTTTACTTATGTGTGAAAAAGCACAAGAGTCCTTAAATCTGGTATTTGCATGTTTGAAATAAAATACATAAAATCTAGTTTTGGGTTAGAGTGTTTTGTTGTTTTTTTAACTGTTAACTTAACTATCTAGGGGGAAAAGTCTTTTTTCAAGTCAATAGGCTAGCAACTGGGGTGAAGTCCTGTTAAACAGCCCCTGAATAAAAGCCAGTCTGATTTCTGCTTTCCAGTGCCTGGGGATTAAAGCAGTCAGTGACTACAGCCCAGAGGGGTTAAGTACACCGATACTGAAAAATTTTATTTGAAGGACTGCGTGGCAGAGTCTGGGATCTGCCATATTATAGTCTAGGTTTGATCTCAGCTTTGCTGGAAGCGACCTTGTACAGCCTCTTAATTATCCCTTCTGAAAAAAAAAAATCAGCAGTTACCTGATGAATCAAAAATATGAGGCCCAGTTCAATAGCAGGTTTGTTAAATGTACACCATTATCAATCACGGACAGAAGAGCTAAGATTTGAACTGATAGTCTCTTGACTTCCAAATTAAAAGAGTAATTTGAAGGGATGTTTTTCTCTTAAACCACAGTACTGCCTATATCAAATAATCATACTGATTCCTGGAGTACTGCTCGCAAAATTTGAGACATATAATTACAGGTTAACAGCCTTGTGCTCGCTGCCCACTTCCTAGCAGTTCTGGCATACTGCCAGCTTTATCTCTTCTTTACTGGAAAGATTCAGCTCTTTCTTGTATTTCCTGCCCTTAGGAGAAGGCTAAAAAATACCATCCAGAAGGGGGTACGGGTAAAGCATAAGGGAAAGAAGCATACAGAGGCTCCAAAAAGTGGTGTCAGGCTGAGAGATCTCAGGTCAGGCTGGATTTCTGAACATTTCTGACACACGTTTTACTTGATGTACCATTTCTGTTAACCGTTTCCTAGATATCCTCTTGCCAGGCTCTCACCCTTGTCCTCTAGGAAGGGAACTCACTCGATGAAGCCTGATGCAGCCCACCGAGTCCCAGCAGGACCTCAGTGACCCCGGCAGCCTCTTGCCCTCATACAGGCCATATCCCTGGCTTTCAGCTCATCACTTGCTGCATGTGGAGTAACGTATACCTGGGTCTCTAGCTGGCAGAGAGCATCTTTTACTGCTGACATGGGAAGCTTCAGTGCACCATGCATCATGTCATCTTTCGCTTCCCAGGATTTTTTCCAATATAACTTCTTGGCTGGAGAACGCCTGGACGGTGCAGGATTAAGAGGCGTTTTTTCCTCTCCCGCAGCAGATGTGACTCAGAGGCGAAGTGGTGATGCTAGGGTTCACTGGAGGGGATTTTACAGCCTAAAGAAGAAACATCTTCCTCCTCTACTGCTGCTTACTCATCAAGCACAAGTGAATCCCCAAAGGATCACAAAGACAGTAACTAAGAAACAAGCTAGCGCCATCTTTGACAAGAGGAACAGACAAAAGCAAGAAGGAGAGGGAAGAATCAGTTGCAGAGATGTACGCTGGAAAATCAAATCAATCAGGAAGAGCTACTTTAGAACTATGCTTCATCTGAAACCTTAAAAAAAATCAAGTTACTCCAGCCCACATATTAGTAAAATCTGCAGTAAAATAAAGGGAAGGAACAGCATATATAATATCTGTTCCCTTTATTTAGAGGCCTAGTAACTAAGATGCTGTAAAGGTTTTAACAGATTAAATCCTATAACATTGTTATATGCTGCAATATCGTTATTTTTTGTACATCGAAATGAACACCTGGAGGAAAAATGACTTGTGCAGAGTCCCCGCCTCCCACTGCCCACCGTGTACAAGTTGGTTTGGTACAGAGATTTGCTCGTCTCTGTTCTGGGCTTCTCGGCAAAAATATTTTGAGAGCAACAGGGAGGGAAACCTTGACCTCTAGTGAGAACTGCACTTCATGAATGCAAGTTACACAGGCATCAGCAAACGCTTTCACAAATCACAGCTTTACCAAGTCCACCCCAGAGAGCCTCCAGGGGTGACAGACTGCAGCTCCAAAGTCATTCAGCAAAGCTCTCGTTGATCTCCCCTGCAGAATTTGCACCCACACTTTGCTTCACATATACAATATTATAACGATTTGCCAGAGAGGGAACAGTGAATGGGAAATTCTGTGACTATAATAATCTCCTCTGGGATCCAACAGTTACCGTTTCCCATTTCTAAAAAGGTGAAGCACTGCCTTCCCCTGACCTGACCTGAAACAGCCTCAGATTTGCATTACCCAGGCTACCAGACTCCGGTCTTCAAAACAGCCCATCCTTTCCCCTGGATTTAGCATTGAAATTAGGAGTGGTGGAAGCAAGAGGTGGTCCATAAGCAAAGCAAACATGAACCACACAGTAGAATACAAGAAATGCACAGGAGGTGCAAATCAGAGGTGAAAATTACACCTGTGTTTTCTAGACTGCTGCCTCTTCCCCAGGGCACCACCGGCAGGAAAAGGTGCAACTCTCCCACCACAGAGGAGGATCCTGTAAGAATGATTATCAAGCCTGTCGTTAAGAGGATAAAGCTGTCTTGGGGAATTATTTTAACTCTTTGTGACCGAAGTAAGATCTGCGCCCAAGATACAGTACGGTGTCTACAACCCGCAACCAACCTCAAATGCGGAGGGACAAGCCTGCCGGTCTTGTCTAATCTTTATGCTTCTTACTGGGAAAAAAAAAAAAATCCTTGGTTTGTAAAGCAGGAATTTTTGCAGAGCCTTAGGAAATCTGCTAGCTTCACTAGCGAGTTAATTGTACCTAAAGAGTGAGGCTTTGACTTGCATCCCGGTTAATCCCTCCGGAGCTGGAAAGCACATATTCTTCTGCTACCCACAGGAGACTATTGTGATATCCCATACTAACTGGGACATGAATCGGAGCAGAAAATCCTTGCTCAAGTGGAGCTATTCACGACATTCTCTGCATTTCAGGCCCAGGGTACGAACAACTTTAGTTGGGAGAGGCGTACCAATACCATCGATCCCAGATCCACCAGAGGGCACAGAAGAACAAAGGGAAATCAAGAGTCCAGCTCGGACACTTGCATGCATCTCTCCCGCACTCCTCCCAGTTACTTTTCTCACCCAGCATTTTCCCCAGCACCTCTTGGTCCACCGTGAAACAAGTGTCCCCAAGCCACCCAGCTCCCCCTTTGCCGGGCTCTGCCTTTCCCCTGTGCACCCCCTGGCTCAGGTATCTGCCCCCCCCCCAGCTCCCCAGCACAAGCCATGCTGACTGCAGAGCAGGAGCATTTTCTGTGGGGTTAAATTATTTCCTTCTTACAGACACGCAAAGCTAAGGATACCTGACATACACATTCCCCCTCCTTCTCCTCTTTGGTCCCTGCAGCTTTATCATTTGGTATAAAACTGCCAAATTGCAATAACCCATGTTATTAGTTTTTTTCACGCGACAAAAGGTAAGGTATTTAGAGCATGTCCACAGGAAAAGCTTAAGCCAGCAAAAACTCCTAAGCCTTAATGCTCCAGGGCAAGACTAAAGGAGACGGTTTAGGGCTAATATCGTGTTTTAGTGGCATTATATAGAATCAATTAGTATCCTTACATCTACCCAAAACATAAACTGTAATTTTCAGTGATTCTTTGAAACTTCAGCCAGTGAAAACCACACACACACACACAAAAAATCCCATATACAAAGAAACATCTTACTTTTCATTTTTATACAGTATCCAAATGTATTAACCTACAGGACAAACTTACTTCAGGCAGCTGAAAAGACAGAGCTAGCACACAAAGGACTACAGAAAGAAAAATAATACAAGTTCTGAGGAAAGTGGGAAGGGATATAACTTTGTTGAAAATCTTACATTTTATTTATTTATCTGTCAAATCTATTTTAAGACCATTGATCGTATCCTAAAATGTCTCAACATAAAATATATTTAATAGTAACAGATAAAATACAGGGAAAATGTTATAAAAATTAAATAATTTCATGTTAATAGCATTTCATAGCGCATTCTACACTATCAAGAGCATCTTTGCATACTAAGAGTCCTACAGAAATGAAACTATTTCGTTAAGTGACATGTTAATCTGGCAATAGCAGTGTTTATTTTCCTAAAGACAAGTAGAAAAGAGCATTGATTGGACCACAGCAATCTATTCTGCCTTTATTTTTAGGAAAGCTGCCTCTGAGGCAAAACCACACCCCAACAAGGAAAGGACAATTTAGATTTTTATGGCCTTATTTACATTTTAAATTCCAAGCTATACTTTGTTGTGATGCGCTCCATCAGTAATATTGACGGTGGGAAGAAGAGCGTAGCTTTGCCTGGGGCATCTTGGCAACATGCTAGAGCCCAGCCTGCGACTCGGCATCCAGCTCGGAGGGATGGAGCACACCCCTCCATAAGGGAGAGGTTTTGGGAGAGATGGCTGAGATGCCTCAGAAGCTCCCTGCTCCTCGAAGGTCTCACCTCCCCTGTCCTGGCTGTGCAACCCTGACCTTCTCTCACTTTGACCCTGGCACTCCTCCAACTTTGGGGCAAGCGAACGGAGATTACTAAGATACCGAGAAAATATTTTTCTTTTTCTGTTTTTCTAGTTTTCTGCTGATAGCGTGAACTGGATCAGTTCGCTGAGGGGTTAGACATGCATCAAAGCTGGACCAGAAGGACCTCAGGATCAAGAGCAAGCATGGCACAAATAGGAGTGGAACAGTCCGAATTGGGAGGGAAGGACTGCCTCTTCCCTTAGATTGCCTGTTCTGCCTCCTGAAATCTCATCATCGGCCCATAAGGAGAAACATTATAGCCTTGATTTCCCGATACTTGGCAATTAGGAAGCCGAAGACCTTCAACTACCATTCATTAGCATGTGAATTATATCAGCAATCCTGCAGCTCTCCTTTGGTCTAGACTGGTATTTAAAGGGGTCCCCCGTCAAAGGGTTGACAACACCACCACACCTCCAGTATCCACACTTTAATGAGGACATCTTAAGGGGTATATAGCTGTGATTACATCAGACCTCCAGAACACGCTGATGTTAATATATATTTTTAGGTAGAGGCATAGCTACGCTTGAAGGTCATTTTGGACTAAGGAAAATTATGGCACTAAAGCACAACAAGTACCATGAAATATTTAGGATTTTGGGTCCTATTCCTCCAGGATAAGACAGCTTTTTTTTTCTAGTTTGGATGAGCTAAAGCAGAGGATGCTTATTTCAGAAGAACAGTGTGACTATGGGGAGTTATTCTAAAATAGCTGTTCTGGTTAATTTTCCCACGTGGACAACTCATTTTAAATCCACTTGTAGACAGAGGCGTTGAGATGACCCTGACCACATCAACACATCGGTTCAATTTCACTTTCATGTTTTGACATCATGGAATTACATTCTTTTGAGAGGTTGAATTTTTATTATAACGTTCATTCAAACCGGATTTACTGCTGTTTATATCTGGACGTGAACAAGACTGTTTTTAGCAAAACTGTTCCAGTTTAACTAAGATTTTTTTAAAGAGTTTGACTGTGTTAGGCAAAGGACAAACTTAAAGAGAGCTCAAACAGGAAGCTCAGCTCTAAAAATAGAAATGGTTCTACTTCCAAAATGGCAAGTCAGCGGACATGCTAAACATAGGCAAGCAAGTGTTATAATATTTCATTTTTATTTCTAAGAGCCAAAAAAAAAAAAAAGGCATAAAGAGGGAGCATCAAATACCTTTTTTTTATTTACTTTATTGCACAGAAGCCCTAATCATGGATCAAGGCTCACTCAATCTGTCACTCTTCTGATGCACAGCTCCCCAGTGGAAACTCACGCCAGAGGTAGAAGCCCACATCCATGATGTTTTATCCCAGCATTGGTTAGTGTGGAGAGTTAAACCACCATTAAAATACAAATACACACACACACACACACACACACACACATATATATATATATATATATATATATATATATTCCTCCCCCTGTCTGCAAGGAGGAAGACGGTGTGAGTTGTCTGCCAGTTCAACTTTCTGAACCACCTCACTGCAAGAAAGAGCAAAGCCCGTGCCACCACGCAGGAAGGGGATAGGAGAGCAATGCCAGAAGTGGGGAGAGAAGGAGGAGAATGAGCAGGATGCCAATTTAGAGTTGCTTAATTGGTATGGCAAAAAACCCCAAGTTGTTAGATGCAGTGGGTAGCACAAAGAATAGAGACGCTATACCAGGGCACATAATAAGCAGCAATACGGAAAACGAGATGCCAGTTTAGATGACAAAAAGGTGGTCTGGCACCAGAGCACAGTACTGGAATTAGAGGGACAAGTTTCTATTTCCAGTCTATCAGGAACACTGGGTAAGTTTTAACCTCTCTCTGCCCCAGGTCCTGGTTTCATGATACAAGCTGTTCACCAGTACTCAAGAAACTGATGAGGCTTAAATAATTTTTTTAAGCGGGGTCAGCTCCCTGCCTGCTTCACAGCACAGTTCCACAAACATCAGGGCAAGGGATGTGCACCGAGCACCAGCGCTGGCAGCTGCTGTGGGAAATCATACACTGACACCAAACCATAGCCCCAGCGTCCTCCCCCGACATTACAGACTGGAGCTTTTCTTCCTAAACAATAAGCTATTTAAGAGGCACAAACCCAGTGTGTGTTAAATGAAGCAATGTCTTCTGAAAGTCTGCAATACGCCACTTTAATAGAGAGAGATTTCTACTTTATATGTGCGCTGCTCCACCTTAATATTGGTGGATGCCAAAGTCCCAAGGGGTTGCTTCAGAGCTGCTACAAACCACTTCAATTTTCAACAAATTAGGTAGAGCTCTCAGACTGCAGGAAAATCACTAATGTAACCTTCACTTGAAAAAAAAAACCCATTCAGAAACTCTGAAGTCTAGTTTCTAATTTTAATTCTGCCCAGGAGAAAATGCAGCACAGCTCCACAACTTTGTAATTCTTCCTAGACCTAAGCAAACAGGGAGCAGAGAGAGGAACAGTTCTGAAATCGCATTAGCTGTTTGATCAACATACAGGACTGCTGGTGTCCCACAAAGAACTAATAGATCCCATGATAAACAAACAAAAACCCACCTGTCAGGTCCTACTGGTCCTGCTTACAGCAAAGTATGTTGATTATTGGCTCATGGTTGGTAAGAGTATCCTAATAGCATTTGCTCAAGTCTGGAAGGATTTATCTGTACTTGCTCACAAGCTACTATGAGATTTGGGAGTAAAATGAGTTCTATACAGTACAGTACATCCCAGCAAGAGGGATACAAAAAAAACAGGAGAGGTCGCTCAAGGGAAAAGAAAGAAAAAAAGACAAAAGGATGAGCCAATAAGTCTTCAGTGCTGCTGTACTTGGAAAAGAGAAATCTGCTTGATAGAGTTGGAATGAATTGCTTCAATAAAACAACTGGCTTTTTTTTTTTCAGTATTGTCCAGATGTTTCCTCTTTGTAGTTCTCACATTTAAAAAGAAATGCAACAGCTAGAAGTCTGGCCAGCTAACACCAATGGTACCTATAAACCCCTTTGTTGATAGACCGTTGGTTTGACTTTATCATAGCTTAGAAGCACTTGGAAGTTATAATTTTCGGTGGTAATATTTATTTGCTGATTTTAGTTGAGGTCTGACTTAGCAGAATTCACAATTACAGATAAATTTTAGAGCATGAAGCATGTTGGCAGTCCTGTGAGGACATTTGGAACTTGATTTCAAAAACAAAGTGTTTTTAAAAAATAGTGGGAGATTTTAAAACAAGTTTTGGCCACAGAACAATATGATGGAGGAACTGTTTGTTTTTATAAAGACTGGATCTCAAACACATGTTGCTGTAATCACAGTCATAGAATGGTTAGAGTTGGAAGGGACCTTAGAGACCATCTAGTTCAACCCCCCTGCTGTGGGCAGGGATACCTTCCACTAGACCAGGTTGCTCAAAGCTCCATCCAACTGCAAATAGCCTTATAACAGATACCTGAGACAAATCACTGGCCTTGACATACACTGCTTTCTGATTTTCCATTTTTCCCCTTGAAAAGTTTGTAGTCAGGTAAATAACTTAGCTCCCTGGAAACACAGGTTTCGGTTTTGGATCCTCAGATCAGTGGGAGTAACACTGACATGCAATTATTTTACAGTCACTTGTGAGGAACATCCAAGCTCAGCCTCATCCTGCAAGAAGCCATCCTTATCTCCTGTCTTCAAAGTGCTCTTGGATCCCCCTGCTCCTCTCAACTATCGGAGAGATGTAATCTGTCTTATGGATATGAGTCCCTTGATGAATTTAGGGTGTGATTTGCAGGATCCAGACACTGAGGTACCCTCAATCTGAACCCTCACAGGCTGAAGAACTTGTTCACAAGTTGTTTTTTATAAAATTTCACAGACATTGCCCTTCCAAACCATGAGAACAATGAGGATGCTTTCATTAACCCAGTTTTGGTTAATACTCCAACAGTCCCACTTACATGAAAAGGAAAAAAGCAGGACGCAGGGAGCAAGCCAGGCACAGATCACACCATGGGGCACAAAACCCCCATGAGCAACAAGAAGAGAAATCTTGCAATGAATGGAAATATTTCATACGAGTACCTCCCCGCCCATGAGATCAGTGTTGACTCCTCTCCCCTAGAAGAGCCTGGCCCACTGCGTTTCAAAAAATGCATTATTTGGACTTCAGGAACAGAGCAAAGACCTCACTGGTTCCTCCTTATCCCTCCACGTAAGATTCCTGGAGATACAGCAGTTAATGACTCCTGACTCAGCTCTTCTGCTCTTCCAAACGTGGCCCTCCCATTCACAGGACAAATCCCCGCACAGGGGGAGAACCATACATCTTAATCAAGACTTAGATGCAAGTCTGAGGGCAGACTTTTGCACTTCCTTTGAACAGCCTGTTTAATTTTGGGAGGCACTCCTTAACAACAAAGTTTCTCTAATGAGCGTCCCTCCTAACTCCTCACAGTCTCCAATTTCTGAACTTCCTTGAAACAAATGGAGCATTGCTCTATAGAAAAAGCAACACTAGGTCCCTATTCAGCAGAAATGATGGAAAGTTTTCTGAACTGCAGTGTGTGGCTGCTTTGTCCTTCTTTTGTATCTGCACGGCTAATTTTCTTTCACAGGATGGAGAACTGTACGTTGATTAAGACAAAATTTCCCCTACTTGCCCGCAGACCACACTACGAGCCTCTCGACTGGCTTTGTAGTTCGATGTGAATTCAACCATGATACAATTTTCAGAGCAGATCAATTTGAGAGGGGGAGCAAACACGCAGGAGGAATGAACCAAAAAATCACTAGGAAGTACTTACTCAGAGACAGTTACCCAGTTTGCTTTCAGCTTTCTGGAGTAGCTACTAACAAAAAGCTGAACACATTTGCACAGCCAACTCAGAAACTATTGTGCTAACACACCAGAATAAATGTATGCTAATGTAAAATAAATGTTTCACATGGTTTGTGCCCTCCCTCCTGCCTTTACCCACCTGATCTGCAGTGACCACCACCACAATTTTCTCTTCTATGGACACACCACTTATGATTTTTGATTCAGTACTGAATGAAATTTATACATGTGTATATGTATACATCTGTAAATCTCTGTACAGTTTTTAATATATACATAAACCACATGTTATAAACCCAGAATAACCATTACCTACATCATTTGCATCTCTTTCCATTCCCCTTTCATTATCACCTGCTTCCAGAAGCATGTATTAGGAGGGTTCTTGTCTTTCTGTGAAGTACCTGGCATATATATTCTCATTTTAGTTGGAGTTGCTGGGCACTGCAGCAACATATGTATTTAACATAACAAAAATGGCTAGATGAAAGATACAGAGCCTGACATAGCTTATGGCTGCTACATACGCTTGACCGGCAGTAATCCTTTCTGTCCCAACAGAATTTAAATTATTTAAATCAGCCTGCTTACATTAACTAGTAAGGGAACTTGTTCCACCCCATTGCAGTCCCCTGCACAGAGGAGATCATGGCTTGCCACATTCAGTGTGTCATTTACAGCTTACAGGAAAACTAGAAACTGAGACTCCCCGAATTCTGTTTCCAGCACCGCACCTGAGAAGATCATTTCACCTTTCAGCCCAGTTTCCACCTGGGAGAAGGCGGCCTGTGCAACATTCCTCTCTGGAATTGCAGCTACTCCTACAATGAGCAAAACGTGATGCCAAACTTAGAAAACTTGCTTAGGTCTCTCCCCTGTGAAAAAAAACCCACAACTTAACAGCCAGTGAAATACTCCTCTGCAGATCTGATTTCTTCCACTGATGTTGAAGAAAGCTCAGTTGCTCACTTTAGTGTGGTATGATGAAGTCCTTAACATCTTATCCACTTAGTGAACAAACCACGAGCAGATGTGTGACAGCAGACAGCATTTCCTCCAGAACCGGTACTTGTCAGCAGCACAAGGGAAGGCTGACCTGCACTTGCAGGGCCAAACCCCCCTATTTATAGGGCTTTTTCCTTGGAAACATCTGGGGTTTAATGATGTAATTTATTCTATTATCTTTCTCCACTGACACCATGATTATAAACTCATAGTTGAGGCAGAGATCTTCACACATATTTCTTTAAACACTCAATTTGCAACTGAATTTTTTGGCTAAGCTCCTGTTCTTTTGGTGTTTTTAATGAGAAGGCAAAACCCAGCAATAATCAGGTATCTTTTCAGCTACTCCCAGCACAGAAAGCAACAGGATATGTAGAGCCTTGGTCTTCCTTTCACGCTTTGTCTTGGAGATCAAAGCCTGCTGCCAGGTCTTTAAAGATTTGACAGAATCACAGAATCAAATATTAAAATGATCTATTAGGTCCCATCTTGTGCATCACCTCCTTGGGCCAGACGAAGATTGTTCTCTGCAACAGTTTTTGGAGCTTAGTCAGCTTTGCTTTTTACTGCCATACCTCAATGCACAAATTTTATCACAATTGAAAGCTTTGCTGCTTTCATCTTTACTTGGATTCGTTATGTAAGACGAAAACACCAAAGCCTTTCAATACAGTTTACGAACACAGCAACTAAATGAAGGGAACCAAACATTTTCTGTCCGTGTAAGCATTATGGCCCAGTCCAGTCTACAGCACCAGATTTTAATAGCAAAATACATGACTGATGATACATGCTTCGCTGCTCCTACACTTATTTTTTTTAATTCTATAAATAAACCCTTGGTGAGTTAGTTAAATAAAATCAATCAGTGAGTTTATGTCAGTTGTTGGACCACCCCATGAATAGTATAAGTCCTGTACTCGCCCTGTTCCCACTGATACAATGCCCGGCTGGGCACGGTGAATTCCATACAACAATGCTGCTGATCCTACAGAAGTGACCGCTCTGGTCACAACTTTAACCTCTTCAGCCCAGGGATCACAATAACTGAAAGTCTCTTTTCTTTCTTACAATCCTCAGCGTGTTTTGAAATCGCCCCTTTTGCCACTAGCTGGGATTGCAAGCTTGACTTTGGGGGTGTATGCATACCCTGGCACACAAAGCTACACCAGCCCGTAGAGAGAGGAAGCGATGTACATTGCAGACACAGCAGCACCTCTTAGCTTTATTTAGTGGTTTATTTAGTTTATTTAGGGGCAAGTGTAAAAGCTGGGCTTCAATGGTGATAGACCACCAGCCTGTGGCAAGCAAACTGAAGAGAGGTCAGCTAAAAATAAAAGCAAATACATCCAGACTAGCCATTACTGTTTAGATGCAGACCCACGCTTGTCCAGGGACTCCACACCTACCCAGGGAGTTTCTGGGCATCCTGTGACAACCCAGGAAGACAAAGGCAGCGCAGACATCAATTACAAGTCAAAGGGCAAGACACTGCAGATGCCACAGAAAAGCAGATACTCTTTTAAATTCAATCAGTGCTGACCCAAGCAAAACACTTAAAAGAAAAAGTAATCGAAGAAAGAGAAAGGACCTCAGATTGATGCATACATTCACGTATGCTTCCTCTTTCTCTCTCCTTCATGTGGTTCATAGCTTCCAAAACTACTCAATGCTCCCTTCTTCAGACTGTATGATGTTCGTGAAGAATAATATAAAGATAAAAATCAAACAAGTGAAAAAACTGAATGCTTTGGCTTTCTGACATCAAAGATTAAAGCAAAAGATTGAATTTGGTCCTTGAATTCAGGAGTAGCAATGTCAGTATTGACCATCAGTAGAGACAGTCAATAGCGACCACGGAAGTCCTGGCTTTCAAACAGCTTGCTGAGCAAGGCAGTCACCTTTCTCCTTGCTCAGTCCTAGGCTAAGCTTGGCAAGTGTATGTCATTCGTTCTTCAGTGCAATTAGCATAAAGCATTCACACAGGTAAGTATTTTTGGAGATTCAATCAGACGTATATGGGAAAACACGCTTTTCTTTTCCACCCATCTATGACACACCTGTCCATGCTGTGGCCCAGAAGCACTGTTGGTGGAAGAAGCCAACACAAGAAGCCTGAAAAACATAAATTATTCTGTATAGCTGCCTCTTCTGGGCATGAGCAGTAAGTCACTCAGAAGCACACAGTCTGAGGAAAAATTCGTAATAGCTAGCGTGCTGTCCCAGCACTTACCACTTCACATACCTGTTACTCCCCATAATCAGTTCTCCAGCTAACTTCATCCTTTTTTTACCCACCCCACCCCCCCTTTTAAAAAAAACCAAACTTCTGGAGAGTTTCTAGAAAGCTTTGTGACTTACATTTGCATGACTAGCAGCCAGGGAAAAAGAACAATGTCTGAGAGTCCCACCAGTAGCCCTGGCTGGGAGCATCCTTGCGATGCACTATTTGCTGGCTGGAAGACTGACTCTAGTTAGAGAGAAAAATGAATGGACAATGGGGATAAGTTCACTGAGCTTATGGGAGCCCTTAACAAAAGGGAGTAGGAGAACATGAAAGAAAGAAAAAAAGACATAAACCAAGACACGATTCAAATCTAAAGACAAAAAGTTTTGGAATAAAACCTAGCCCCAATACTTACTAGCTACTGCTGTGCACTTGGTTTTTAAGTAGTCCGTATTCATATACTAACACCACCAATACACCAGCATGGCATGCCAAGAGTGAAAAATACAGAGCCTGCAGAAATAACACTTGTCAAACTTCTAGTGCAGATGTGGCAGATGTTTAAGGAGACGTTAAGAGGGCCAATGACCCTCTAAATCAAATTTTAAATCAACTTACGAAGAGATGACAGTGACATTATGTCCTTCTGCATTAACAATCAAATCTACCTTAGACAATGAAATTACAAAACTTACTAGTTATTAAATTACAACAGAGGGGTTTTTTTCTTTCAAGAGTTGTCTCCAGTTCCTAAGTAGGCCAGTAATTCCTCTCCTCTTCTCATTTGTACTCTTGGCTCACAGCCATTTCAGAGATCAGACAAATTCCAACTGCTGAAATTAATCTACTGGCTTGGGTTTAAAAAGTATCCAGGATATCTTTTGTACGGAGGTAGGAGTCTCGTTAAAACCATTTTCCAACTGTGCAGTTTAAAGTGATTGTTCTCTAAAGTAAAGCAACTGTGTGGGGAAGAGTGTTTCATCCACGCACATTACACATAGGTGCACATTCATGCACACTAATGTGCAGGTCATAAACATTACCAAACTAAATTACAGCTGGTATCTGCATTTTTTAAACAATGAAAACAAAACAAAAAAATCCAACAAGCAAAGGCAACATTTCTTTGGAAGTCTGGCAAAATATTAAAATAAAATAGACACCTAAGCCCAAGTAAGCACAAACAACAATCAAAAAAACCCACCTTTTTTTTCTTCCTTATTGTTGCCACAAACTACAGTTTTCAAAGGGAAATTAAAAAAGCTAGGCTACCAATTGCCATTATTTCCTTGGCACTTATAGTTACCCAAACATGGAGATGATACAACCATCATGTTAGAAACAGAAAGTAAGATTTCAGAATAATTTGAGACCAAAGGCTCAGTAACTTCTTATGGAGTTTATATACTTTGGAAAAACCCAGCACCATTTCTTTAAAATGTTCTATAACAAATGAGTTTCCCCTGATTTGAAAAAGAAAAGAGAACAAATGCTAGGTTTAAATAGCACCAGCATACTATAATGATGAGCACTTAAACAAAAAACAAGTTTACACAGAACATAACATTTTTCAAGCTATGTTCTCTCTCTATCAACTCCCACACACATTCAGATGAGGAAAGTTACGATGATTCCATTTCATATTCACAAAACATCATTCCCCTCCCAGGTTCAGCAAGGCATTGTGTAAGTTTTGAAAACACTGTGCTTCAGAAACGCAGATACGTGGAGGTTCAGGCAAGATCTGAGAAGTCTGCTCAAGAATGCAATGACAATCACAGGAGATACTAATAAAACCAGAATTTTCATCTGCTTTCTTTGAACATTAGACTGTGAGTGTAACATACAGATTAAGCTAAAACTACAAAAAATTACCAGCAATGACATGCAATAGGAAAATTGCTCACCGGTGCTTCCTGAAGTCATTAGCCGATAAATTAGAAATTTGGCATGGAGACAGGAATTGCCCCCATGTGCTCTCAGTGTCAATGTGGCTGTTAGATACAGCACAAATTCCACAGTGACAGAAACGATTTGCCATAAGAACCATGATTTTTCAGGTATAACTTGACAATCCATTTCCCAAATATTTTAGATCTTTTGAGTCAAAGTTTCCACCTGTGATGCCAGAAGTCATCAACTGTAGTAAAAAAAGACAGCAGGTGACAATGTTCTTTACCAAATTACATGTTCAGTACAATGACTCCAAAGGGCGTTTGTCCAAACACAGTAAAAAAACCACCCATGACGTGCAGTATCTGGCCTACAGCATATACATGGATTGCTGGAACAGCTGTGAGAAACGGCACACTTTTACATCAAAGTTAATCTCAAAGTTAATTACGATTGTTATTTCTGCTCCATTGTTTTATAGATCTAATTTTATTTATAAATATCCTCTGGCTTTACTGGCCATGTACACAGGAATCTCCACCCCCTTCATACTTCAAGGGACATCAATCTTGAGGAAATGCAACTCCCACACTTTTACTGTTATACAGGAAAAACAATGTTGTTATGCAACACTACGCTGTTCCAAAACATCTCAAAGTCAGACCCTTAACTTCAGCAGTTTCAGAGACAGAAATGGTAGTTTATCAGCTATGGAACAAATTCACAGAAAATTGCAAACAGGGTCCAGATAATGACAAGGTTTATGCACAAGGCTCCTCTGCAGGAAAAAAAAGAGATAGTCATACCTACAAATGTGCATATGCGGGTATTTAAAAATCTGTAAAATTTAGGACTTCCAAATACCCTCACGTTACTTCCTAATTTAACTGCAGATTGACCAACAGAAATGCTACCCAACACCACTTCCCACATCGCTTCTCTAACATTTTCTGCCAAAGTGGTTTGGCGCTTTTTTTCCCCAGAACTTATAAATGGTCATAAATTAAGCAACATTGCCAAGTTTTGTTTGTGAAGGAAGGTTACCAGAGATAACCCCTCTCTCACAGATAACCCCAAGTGAGCAGAAATGAGGCACAAGTTCCTCTCCTTTTTTTTTTTTTTTTAACTACACTTTTTCCAGTCTTGATATTCCTATCGATTATTAAACTCAAGAGCAATTTTCAAAATTTCTTCTTTCAGCATGCAGTAATTGGGCTAATTTAAAAGATTAACTCCTGCCACAACACAGGTAAATAAAGCCAGTAAATTCTAAATAGCAAGAATGCAGTTAAACATCTCTGTGAAGGACTGCAGCTAACACATCCAAAGCTCAGCCAGCTCCACAGCGATGACTTCATGGAGTGCAGTATCACTATTCAGTAACAATTTCAGATAAACGATAAATAACACATCCATCTTCAGTAAAAGCAGATTTCAAAGTAACGTACAGAATAATCTCCTACTCAAAATGTAGCTTTTCTTGGAGTTAAAAAAAAAAATCTTTTGCAAAAATTGCTAGGAAACATGTGATGATTACAGCCACCGCTTCTCTGGTTTGTGTCTTATCAGAAAGACAGGCAGTTTGGAAAGCTTTGTGCTCAGTCTCTCTTAGCAACCTTTCCTCAAAGCACTGACCTGGCCTGACACTGATAAAGGCTGTGTGGAAAGCACAGGCAAAAGGTGATATGTCTCCAATCATACCTTTTACGAACAGATGCACTACAACAGATTTAAAAAAAAAAAAGGAACTCGATCAATAGAGCTGCTGCTTTCCAGGATCACAAAAGTGTATGTAGGACACCTGTTAAGAGCAAAAGCATTCACTCTCTTTCCAATGGCCAATTATCCAGCATGAGATCAGAGTCCGGTCAGCACGACTACTAATTAGGGTTCTCCCAGCCTTTTTAATTTACAAATTGCTTCTCCGTGCCTTCTCCCGGATTCTGAGAGTTATCACAAATGTCTACAAACACAACTGGACAAGTATTTCAAAGCAATTCTGTTCTGTATAGAGTTAATCCAGTGCATTCAAAATAACTTACCCACTAATAGCTTCACATCTCTGACGGTGAAATCCGGGTCAGGCATTCTATAATTAGCAAAGAAAGCAATGTTAAATACCGTCGAGATAAGTATGGGTACACTTTAGTTACCATAATAAAAGAGAAATAAAATGTATAGTGCTCTTTGCCCGTAATGCAGTAGGTGGAATCAAGCAAGGCCTCTCTGAAGTGTGGACAGCGCGAGTTTTAATGACATACGTAACATCTTTGCATTGGCAAGCGTACAAAAGTTTCTCTACTCGTAATGAAAGAGGAGAAGAGGTGTCTTTTCAAGCACTCTCTAGCACTGGAGTGGGAATGAAGGGAAGGGGTTGGGAGTGATTTCAGTAAAATCCTAAGCCTTTATAGCTTGGTCCTGCTAAGCAACCCGCAATGGTTTGCAACTGGTGGTGCCTCACATATATTCCCCGAGGTGAGCATTATTGCATTTGCCAGTGGATACAAACAGAGGCATAGAGCGGTAAACCAATTTGTTCAAAGTCACATCATCATAGGTTGGATTCACTGCTTGGAAATAAAATATAAAAAAATAAAAAGTGGTTTTGTTTTAATGACTATTCCAAACCTCCATGTCTGGGAGAAGACAACCTGACTGTATTTGGTGGGTAGGGAAGTTGTTGTTCAATTCAATTCAGGCTAATTCAGGGCTAAATTAATAGCAGCATAATTGGTTCACCAATAGCAATGCATTTATAAGATCACTTCTAACACAGGCAATGTTTTAGGGTTTAATAAAACTAGACAATAGCCTAGTACACCAAGTGAGTGAGATTTACGTGTCAGGAGAGTAAAATTCTGCAACATACAGACTGGATAGAAAAAGAAAACAAAAACAGTAGTGTGGTTTTTAAGTTGATTGACTTCATCTTAATGACAGTATTTCGCACTTCACATCGTACAAAAACTGACTAAGGAATTGTAATGAAAAAGAGCCCAGTGGGAACTGTCAGCTAGACGCTCTGTCCCTCTTGTACTGCCGTGGGTGGAACATAAGCAACTTGCTTCTAGTCTTAAAGGACTTTGGACATAATTCAGTTTGAAATCAGAACTATCCAGCCTATAGGCAAACTTTTAGAGCAATAGTTTTTATGATTAAGAAAACACTGAAAGGTAACGTTTAAAAATGCATTTACTGTCATGCACATATCTTAAGAGCTATTTGCCAAATTCTATTTGTCCACTTTATTTTACCCTTATCACCTTCCTCTGGTGGGATGCGGAGGCTGGACAATATCTTTTGTTCGTTCTCTGCCAACCCTCACATCTTTGCATTTAGCGGTGAGGGCCCCACAGCTTTGGAATTCACTCCCTCGCCAGAATGAAACACCCTGAATCTACTGACCTTCAGGGTTCATTCAGAGCGTATCTTTTTATCCAAGCACTAGAAAGTCAGAAGTAGGGGAAGGAGGAACTACTTGTGGGCAATGAGAAGACGCAACACGTCTTCAAATGCCACAGCTTACCTGTATTTTATCAGGCACATAGAACAATTAGATGGGCAATCTTTTTACACATTTGTATAAATCAAAATAAAAATCAACAACCAAGCTAGGTAACAAGCCTAACCCAGACGCATACAAACAACTCCAGTCTTTCTGAGAGCTCCAGCAGCAGCCGATGATAAACATTATTCAAACTGGAGGAATACAATCCTCCCTAACAATAAAATTGCATGTTTAGTTCTTTGGAGAGCACACCTGGCGTATCTCTGCAATCTCAAGACATATCATACATTAGAGAAAGAGCACACCAAGGGAAGAATTTCAGTCTTGAAGAAAGCAAGTTTTAAGTACAAGAACCTATTTTGTATCTGGGTTGCTTCGGGAGGTCCAGCTTTAATCCAAACCCATTCTACTGGCTGCTGACACTGTAAATGACTGTACTTTTTCATCTCCAGCCCCACCCAGCATAACTGCCACACTCATTCTTACCAATTAGGGCCAGTTCGCTACAGCATCATGATGGAAAAAAAAAAATAAATTGTTTTATTGAATGTCACCAGTCCTATACTAATCAGTAAGTGTTGGTTCATTTGTTCTTCTGTATAAATCCAGAATGCTATGAATCCAGAACACTGTGAATGCTTTCAAAGATTTCATATCTCATAAAAAATAGGTGAAGAATAGTATAGCAGGGTGACCTAACACCAAAATGACTGACTATGTTTGAGATTTTCAGCATTCTGTTATATACAAATCATGTTGCCTCAAACAGAAAAGAAATGCAAACACCTTAGCGTGCACTGGTGCAAACTTGCCTTTTAGTACATGTTTAAAGATTTGCTAGAGAAGTCTCCAATTCAGGTCCTGAGGAGGATGAGCTCTGGCTAGCATACGTATCTGATTAACCACAATACAATGCAAGATGACCGCTGTTCCGATAAAAGAGACAACATCTCTCCAAACAGCATTCTCTCTCCAAGTTACAATCCTGGAAACAGCCAAACAACCCTCTAAGGAAAACAACTCCTCTTCTGCGAAGAGATCACAGGTGGACTTCCCTGCTTCTAGCCAGAAAAGTAGCAGCTCACGATGGTCAGAAAAACAATTTTCAAAGTTTCATTACAATAATTTTTCCTCATTCATGTCATTCCTTGCCATTTCGGAATACCTCCAAGCACAGTAACCAAACTGTTCAGCTATGCTTTGTACATCTGCCAGGCACAGACATGCAAGCTGACTGCTTAACAGCAAACAAAAGCGGAAGCACGTATCATCAGTTATTCAACATGTCAGAAATCTAAAAATCATCTTATAGCATATATTTTATAGAGCACTGTATCTCAAAAGTCACCCTACATATATGCGGATCCCCTAATCTACCACATCATCACACACACAGACTCCTCTGGACAAGACAGTAGTGCCACAACAGACCCAGTAAAGCATAATTTCCTCCAAAGTCTGAAGAGGAATGTAAGGTTCCTGAGTTTCATCAGCAAATTACTCTGATCCAAAGGCAAACTGTCCAGTCTTGCTCTAGTGATGGAAGACAGCAGACTATGACACTCATTGTTTCAAGCAGTAAATGTCAGGATGATGAGACTAAAGGTCCTGAACGTTTCGGATCAGTTAGGCAGGTGTCAATACTACGTTGATCTTGCTGGAATGCAAAGCACACAGCATTTATGTATCTACACAAAACTCATATATTGTATTCCAGCTACTCTTGATAGACACATGTAAGGAGTGGAAATGTAAATAAAATTAAATCATGTTATCCTGCAGAGTGCCAAATAGGAAAGTTTGCTCATGCATTTCACTTCTGTCATTTAAAATACACATAAATCATGCTTCCAACCTTCTCTCACTCTAGTGACATTTATGCTCAAGTGTGTACAATTTCTTTACAACATCATTTCAAACTAATAAATCATGCTCATTTAAATGAAAAATATTAGAATGTTGAATGTCCTATAGGAGATTACTGATCTACAAATGCCAGTATTTTAATCTCCCAGAGCAGCCAGTATTCAACAATTCAGAAGAGAATGGAACTACAAAAACAATGCACCCTGTGAAATGCAGAATTCAACTGATTCCATGCAGGAACCATCCAAAGCTCACATATCAGATTATATTTGCTTTTACTTTTGCCAGCATACTAATTCATCAAAAATATCCTTTAAAAAAAAAAAAAGCTTCGCTATTTTTACCCTCTTTTTCTCTGGCAGTGAATTCCAGCTAGACAAATAGAGGAAGAAGTTGCACAAAACATGAGGATGGTTTACAAAAGAGAGAAAGGGAAACAGTACTAGAAAGGAGGAGAGATATCGGAACAGTGCTAGAATGATACCACAGTCAGTAGGAAACTGAAGAGCTGTCTAGTCCAGCCTGGCTGCTGAGACTATTTTAAGCTCACCACAGCAAACTGAAACACATTTCTCCTCCACTATCCAAAGCATTAGTGTGTGACAGAGAGTCAAGCAAGTGACTCCAAAACTCTTGCTGTGCATTAGCATTTACGCCTCTTCCACATCTTTGCAATCCAATCCAGAATTCAAAAGATGCATTATCCTAACTGCCAGAACCACAGAACTCCAACTGAAAATGAAGGCATGCAGCATTTGGTCCTGTAACTTCTTCACTTCAGATGCATGTTCAAAAATTGCTGTTTATTTGACTGCTTTGGTAATGCTTATAAAGAAAGTTACTATATTTTCAATGGTCTTCTTTGAGGTGTGGTTATCTATATGTGGATTCATGCTGTGTATGTGTGCGTACACATAAGCATTTGAGGCCAGGTCTTTTTTTGGGGGGGTCAGGAAAATACAGAAGTACATCTAGAACTTGGCCTGTCTGTACACATGGTGTATAACCACAGAAGGGACAGGTACACGGCCAAAGCCTTCCCTTCTTCAAGGTCTCAACAAAAAATTACTGGTGACTTTCAGGAAGAGCAATAGGAAGGCTGACTGCAAATGCATCTAAAACGAACACATATTGAAGAAAAACAAGCCAACACATGACACAAAAAAACAGGTTGTACTCTTTATGTGATCCCATGAGCTTGAGGAATCTCTGAAGCCCTGTATCAACAAAGACCAAAGTCCACTCTCCAAAGGCAGTATCCCGCTAGGAAGCTTCATAAAAGCACACAGCTAAGTGAAAGTGGAGGGGAGTGCCAGGTGGCAGCTCTCCAGATTTTGGGCACAGGAACAATAGGGAAGCCAACGATGATGGGCGAGCTGAGGTTTGAATGTTGAAATGTCTGAGGTGAAAGTGCCTCATTACAGAATCTTGAATAATGAGCTATTAAAAAAAAAAAAGATACTACATCTTGTGGTTACAGACACCAAGAAGTAATATATCTTTGTGAAGGATCTTGTGCAACACCTACAGCACATCAGCAGCCTGAGTTCTGGAAGCACCACTGTCTGCTACACGTAGCCAGAGGAAACACACTGGTCCCAGGCCGCAGAACTCATTACTCATCTCTGACAATGCCCTATCATTTGCGGATGAAGATCTGAAGCCCAGCAATGTTTGTGTCTATGGGATGAGCTCTCACTTCTGCATTTCTCTGCTGATGGAGCACTAGCTGAACAGGTACCACTGGCACAGCTGGAGCTGATAGATTTCCTCAGCTTTCTTCTTTTACTATGGGGAATTTTGAACTTCCTCATGCATGGGAGGGAAGATCTGGCTGCTAGAACTGATAGTAGCTGCTTGAGAAGGTGCATATTTTGCTCACTTCCAGGTCCAGAAGTTTTCTCAAGCCAATCTCAAGATGCAGACAGCATCTCTGCAGAGGTGCAATAGCATCTCTGGTTCCTGAAGAGAAGAGCTGATGGCTTTTACCACTTGTCCTTTAGAAGCGGCAGTTTAAAACCAATGCATATAGAGAGATTGCTTGTCGCAGATAATTTTCCACGGCAGATATGTCCTTCAGATGACTCCGCCAAGAGAAGCATCTCTTGAAGAAATAAACTGAACAAAAAAGTAGCAACAACCTTCAACAAAAAAAAATCTTACTGCCAAGTTGAGCAGAGAAGCCAATGGGAGGGTCAGAAAAACAGAGGCTCTAAGGCAGCAGGAAAAACCACTCTAGGACGGAAAGCTCCTGTATTTGGAGGCTGAAAGGAAGTGAGGAACTGGGATGCCAAGTTGGGAGAGTAGAGTGGAGAGCACAACATTTAAGGGAGCAGGAATTTCCTGTAAGTGATGGTTACCTATACATGTACAGTGTAAATGTACATTTGGTCAAGCACTCAATGGAGGTGTCACTGGCTCTCTAGGAACTAGGCGCCAACAGTGTCACAAGGGAACATAGAACAAATGGTACTTTACATTAAGGAGACTCAGCTGAGAAGATAAACAAGAAAATTATTAATTGGGAAAGATGATACTATAGTAATGTAATATATGTTAAGATTAAGGAGGTGGCTTCTGCAGATGAAGCATAATTAAGCTATGAACAGGGAAGACTCTTTTCTCTGCCTCTCAGGTTTTCATGTGAATGTTATATGGAAGGTTGTAGACTTCAGGAATATCAAAACAGATGCTTTTGTATCCCCTCTTCTGCACAAACTTTAAGGGTCAATGCTTTCTACCCGACTACACCTTCTCTCAAATAATACAACAGAAAAATTAGGTTATTCTTCTATGACACCAAATAGAAGCATAAAACTGTTTACAAACTCTAAGAAGTGACCAGCCTTTCCCACTTAATAGCTAGGTTTTCTACCTATCTTCTAAAACATTACAGAATACATGTACGTTTTCTTCAGAAAATTAGGATACAATCTAGGAAAGGCTTTGCACAAACAAATAAAAAGATAGTATCTTCGTGTTTGCATTACTTTTTAACGAGAAACTAGACTGTGCAGCCTAGAGAAATAGCTGGGCTTAACAACCAAATTAAAAAAAATATTCCAATACAACATAATGGTACAACAAAATAAACATTACTGTGATTACTACTGAGTACCTACTAAGCACTTCTTGTTCAGAGTTCAACATATAAAACTATTGTATTACAAGAAGTACCACAGCAGCTCCTATTTGGTCTTATAGTAAAAGGACATACGCTTGTCGAATACCCCAAACACTATTTTTTCTTTTTCTCCTTAAGTTATATTGGGGTGGCTTGATTCTTTTTTATTAAATAATTGGGACTCCTCAGTTCCCTAAATTTTGAGGTGTTCCAGCTGAAACTGAGCACTGTGCTTTCACAAAATTAATTTTCCATCTTTCATATATAATCAGTTACACAGTCCTAATTTCCAGAAGTATCAAGGAACATTTATCTAAACTATGGATTATGTGGCTGATAAAGTATATCATTTTAATATTTCTCTCTTAGACAGAGCCACTTTTACAAAGAAACTTGAAGAATTCACTTATTAAAATACCAAATCCTTTATGACTGGATATTAGCAAAATGCAACCTCAAAGAGACTGTAATAACAGCACATTTTAACTAGACGTTATTAAATATTTACAAAGCGATAACATTCTGAAGAGATACAATTATAATGGAAAACAATAGGCATCATTAGACATTCCACCTGTAACACAGAAAACAATTGAGAAGTCAAAAACTGAAGGGAAGTTGTTCTGTCACGACAGCATGGATTGGAAGCCAGAACCTTTGAATTTTATTCCTAACTTTTACCACTATCTTATTTTTGATTGTGTAGAACCACACAGTATGCACTTAACTTTTATAGACCTCATTATCTGCTTGTTTATAAGTGGAAAATAATCATTCTTCTTCTCAAGGGTGCTGACAGTCTTACTAATTGCAATACATTTTGAGATCATTAAAAGGAAATATCACATACAAGTGGAAAGCATAATGGTTATTTTATAAAAGCATTCATTAATCATCAAGATTTGGTTGTAACTTACTTAATTCCCAGTCCATCCTTATTTCTGAAGATAAGGGGAACTCTGAGAGCTTCTCTTTGCACATACTCAAAAGTAAAATCTGTTTGAATAATGAATAAAAAGAAAAAATCCACAATCAATTACAATGGCATTGGCACCTCACGTTACATTTTCTCAAAACGCCCCCCATTTCCCTCTTCTCACCAAAGAACTCCACTATCACCTAAAGAAAAATATAAAGAGAATGCATATTTTAGGTCCAAACCGGAAACCAAATGACAGACAATGCTCTCCCAGCTGCTCCCTATTTTTCCTGTTCACTGATGCACATAAAATAGAATCCAGTCAGAGTTTGTCAATTAAGGTCTGGGTTGAAACACCCAGGCTGTAATGAAATACCAAATTAACAGTTAAAAGATAATCCTAACTAAATTATTGCAAATCAGCCTAGTACTTTTGGGGCAAATGTAAAATTCTATGTTTAAGTTTATACATTTTAAGCTATACATTTCTCCTTTGGAAAAAACATGTTTTCTTGTGACCATTATACGAGTATAGCTGAAAGCCCTGATTCTGTGAACACATCATTTTCTTTTTATGTGAGGGTTACTGTTACTTTCAACACGTTAATTAATCAGAAACGTAACTGCAGGAGCTGATAGACAGAAACCTTATACAGCTCCTGGCACTTAGGAAGACAGGAAAAAATGAATGTTGTTTTTTGGCGGAGTCACAGTATAACACACAAGCAAACTGAAAATTAAACGTGAGTTTGTTATGTTAACACTGACCAGTATCGCCTTGTTGCTGCACTCTGAGGATTACACAGAACTGGCCTTTCCTGGGGATTTCTTTATGCAATGGTCTGATACAATAGCAGTGATTTGGGGATTAGAAAGTTACAAGGCAGCGATTTGGGTGAGCCATGCCTACAAAACCCCACACTCCATTTGGAGGCTTCTGCCACAGAGAGGAGAGGAATTCCTACAGTGGCCACGTACTCTTTCTATGGTTCTGCTATTCCCCCTTTCTTACAGGAAAAAGCCACTTTTATATAGCATCCATACGCTACCTTAAACTGGAAAACATTGTTTGACTCTTCAGCACTACAAAATACCCCACAAGCTGCCAAATACACCATATGCTGCAGGTATTATATTCAGGTACAGACAAGTAGCTTAACTTCTCTGAGATTCCACCAGCAATGTATGTGCTGCCTGGGAGAGCATGAGAACCTCAGACTTGAGCTTATATCAATGCTGTTTCTCTGCTATAAAACCCCATACCACGAGAAATAGGGGAAAGCGAGACTAAGCGCCCATGCCTGCAGATGTATTTCCCTCTATTTTTACAACTTTTTCCTTGCTGTATTCAGTTAGTAATTATGACAAGTAGGGATATAATATTCCTACTTAAAGTTAGCAAATCAGAGCACAGTAATTACCCATTTACAAAAACATTAAAATTACAGAAACTTTATTGCTACTAGTGTCAAAATAAGTGTGATGAATACTCTAATTAACTAAAGCTACCAAACAAATATTTCTGTACTAAAGAAATCTTCATTTCTCGTCGGTATTCCCATTAAATTGTTCTGGCTTTACGTAAGCAAATAAATAAACCACAGAGATATTTTTAAGGACACTCTCATCCAAGACAGAAAGTCAACAAACATCAAGAATGGTATCGGTGGGAGAAGCAGAGGCAGATATATAGCCTTGCAGACTAGAGAACAAGTAGCTATGATAAACTGCATTCAAGCCCAAAATCACACCACTGCCTCACAGCATCTCGAGGAAAACCTCCAACCCACCACCCTAGCCAAAAAAAAAAAAAAAAAATCAATCAAAGAAGAGTTATGATTAACAATAAATTCAAGGACACAGCAAATAAAAATAAATAAATATATCACTCCACCAATTCCATGCGATCATATAAACTGACTTTTTTATTCTTACTAACCACTGTCATTGTTTTGCCTCGCTTCAATTCAACTGTTGGATTTGTAGAAAAAAAAAGAAAAAAAACAAACAATAGTAAAAATAAAACCAGAGCAAACAGGAAGGCAGAGCCTTTCTTAGTAATGTCCCAACAAAGCATTTAAATCCCTTGTGGGGCTGAACAAAGCAGACACAGACCACAACAAAATAACAAAAGGCACTCATTTATTTTCAAGTTCCCTAGAAAGAAGAAAGCTACCCAAAGATTTCAGAGCTGCTGAGCTCGGGAAGCTGTGGATTGTACTACAGTTAGTATGTAGCAATGGCAACCACTGGAGTATTTGGAAGATGAGGGTAGAGTGCAATCATTTTCTGGAAAATTAATTAACATTTTCCAGCTAAAAAATAGGTGTTTGTGTTTTGTTCGGAGGAAGAGGGGTCAGGGTTGAGCTTATCTCCTAAACAAATACCTTCCTAAATAAGATAGGTATTTAATTTCTCCACCACATTAACTTTTCTAAAAGGAGCTTAAAATGCTCATGCAAAACTAAGCCTAGGGGAGAAAAGGAAATTTTCTAAACTAGATTAGTGGCTCCATAGTTATAGCCATTTCAGGAGGATTACAGCCAAAACTACTCCTTCCCGAGAAAGCCGGCTTTGACGGGCAGCCCTCGCTGAGGCCGGGTTTTGGCGATAGCCATCTGGGATTCAGGATCCGTTTCAACAATGCTGCAGTAAATAAAGGTGACTTGCAAACACCCTCCCCTGCCCCCGCCGGCCCGTTTGATTCCCGGGCAAACCTCTCCCATTTTCCTTCCTGCCAGGCAGCCGTGCGGCAGAGTCTGGCTTTGCTTACCGCTTCGTAATTTAAGTCACCTAAGCAAACCAAATAACTTCGGGGAGGGGAACGTTGTAATTTAATATGTGATAGAAACACAAAGAAGTTATTGACTTTAAAGTCTCCGACCCCGGCGAAGAGGCTCATCAATCGCATCCTTTTGCCAAAAGGGGTCCTGGATTCCACAGGGGGCGGAGGGGCAGCAGGAGTCACCTCCGGCCAAGTGGGGGCTGGGGTTTCTGCCTCCACTTTGCCAGCACCTCATTCCTGAACATCCCGGTGGTGCGCTGGGGTCGCACGGTGGAGGTGGTGGGGGGGTGGCTGCCATTTACCACCACGCCGCCTCCCGAGCACCCCGTCGGGGCAAAAGCCGCCCTCCGGGTGCGGGGTTGGGGGGACGGGGCAGCCCCCCGCGGCAGTGCGGGCTGCAGGGCCCCGGTGCAGCAGCCGTGCGTGTGTCGTGTGTGTGTGTCCCCTCCGCCTCCCCCGCTGCTCGGCCCCGGCGTCGTCACCGGATCCCCGGGCCGGGGCCCCTCACCCCGACCCCCACCGACCCCGGGCCGTTACCTTTCCCGTCCATGGCATGCACGAAATCCCCGTGATACATTTTACTCTTTAATTTCTCTTCCAAATTGAAACTCCTGATGCTGACAATTTCCTCCACGTCCGAGAGGTCCTCGTTCTCATCGTATCGCGTTCTGCCAACAGATCGCTAGAAAACAACAAAAAACACACCATATTGTCCGAGGGGGGTGTGAGGGGGGAAGAAAAAACTAATAACCGGGGTCGGTGGGGAGGAAAGCGCATGGATCGTGCAGGACGATTTATCAAAAAACAGATTCTGGGGGAAATCATGAAGATGGGAAGAGACAAAATGAACAAAAACCTGAACCCAAAGAAGCTACAACATAGCTGCATGCACAACCTTTTCCATCCCGTGACACGGAAGGAGACGGGAATAACAGGTGTTTGGCTGCAGGAAAACTCAAACTTGGGCTGCCGGGCAGGAGCGGGCGTTTGAAGGCGAGCAGGGGACAGGCGTAACTTGCCCAAAACGCACACGCTACGGCACCGATGCGCTTCGCAATCCCGTAAAAAAACGCGAACGGCGGCCAATGCTCGTTAGCAACCGGATCATTTTTATTATTATTATTATTGCTGCACGTGAATACAAGAGAATTTCCCGGGGAGGGGAAGGGAAGCGGGGGGTGGGGGGTGAATGGTTTAACCTGATGCTCAGCGTCCAGGTTTGGGTATTTACATAATCCCAGTGTTTCCATAGCCACACCGGAAGCCGCGGTTTAAAAAACAGCTCTCTTTATGTAACGCCGCGATGGATGCGCAGCCCCCACCCGCCGCAGCCTGCGCGCTTTTCCAGCGCTCGAAGCCGGGGGGATGGGGTCCACGGG
>NW_009647418.1:2761684-2762158 GCF_000708025.1 Charadrius vociferus
CTGCCTCCGGCGGCTCTGCGCCTCTCCCTGCAAATCCGCCCCGCAGCCAGCCCTGCACACACGCGCGGTGGATCGGCACGAACCCACAGGAGAGGGGAAAAAAATAAATATATATATGTTATCGTCCCACCCTCGCCTTCCCCTCGGTTAAATTCCACCCCCCCGTCCCCAGTGTCTAAGCCGCTCTCTTGCAAACTAAGTCGCTCTGCTGCCTACGTCTTTACATGCATTTCTCCCTTTGCAAACAATTAAGCAACATCAATTAAAAGGCACAAATAGGAAATAGACAGAAGCCAGCTACACACCAATCTTCTTCCAGAGTCTTTCTCTGCCTCCATTTTTTTGGAGAGTTTCATCACTTAATTGTCAACAGTTCCTGTCCTGCATTTTTGGCCCAAATGGGGAGGAGGAAAAACAAAAGCCATCCAGGTCTCTCTAAAGTTTTGCAATTTTGCACCAGCACTTTTTTTTTTG
>NW_009647418.1:2762349-2766413 GCF_000708025.1 Charadrius vociferus
GGGGACGGGGACGATGACGGGACACGGAGGGAGGGGGGGGAAGGGGAGACGAGGGGGAACCACAAAGGCGCGGACGGTCCCTGCGTGGGTGCTGCAGAGGCGCCCCTAAAAGTTCTGTTTACACGGGCGGGACACACACGACAACTTGCCCAGCCTCACGTTTTAAACCCTGGCGCATTTTTGGAGGATTCCCCTAAAGAGTGGGGAATTAACGTAGTAAACACTGGAAAGTTATCTTACAAGGCACGGAGTTGCGGGTAATCGCTGTGATTAGTTGAGCACTCTGTGGTGTGTACGCTGGGCTTCGCTGGGTTCCTCCGTCCCTCCTGCAGCGGGGAAGCCCTGCAAAGGCAAACACCGCCTGCTGCAGAAAATGCTCCAAGATCTGCACTTAATTGTCTTGCGAGAGCAGGTTCTGACATCTATAATGTGTTATTGCGTGTTAAATAAAGCAAAATTACCTTTGTAATAACGCACATAAAACAGGTTGGTAGAAATCACATGGAAAAGTAGGTAAAAATTACATAAAGTAGCTACTGATACAAACAGAATCGTAAGTATAGCGATGCTGCGGGTTCCTAAGACTATCAGAGGGTCTCATTTCAAGAACACCAATTCACATCTACTCTAAATTGATGCTGAGCAAATATTGGGACCATCTGATTGCAATAGCAGGGTCAGAGTGCAGGTTTTGAACAGCCTCCAGGTTCCAAAGTGTGGCTCCTCTCTGAAGTGACATCCTTTACCTCCCCTCCACATGCCCCCAAGAAAGGGAACATCAAAGAGTACCTAAACCCAGGGTCGGGGGCTGATGGCTTTGACAGTGCTCCTCTGGTTTGCTCTTTGCAATTTTTTGAGGTGGACATTGAGAACAAATGTGTTTCTCCCTTCAGTGTGGTATTTTTTCACTGTTGTCTCTCCTGGGCCAGCAAAACCTGAGAGTGCTCTGACCTAACCAGCACAAATCTCAGAAGCAAATTTCAAAATGTCTTTCTGTGGCTTTAATTCTCAGATCAGTTAAACAGAGACTGAAATTCTTCTTTAAATAGGGCATTTTTCTTTACTATTCCTGTCTGCTTCTACCAGGAGAAACATTCATAATAGCATCCAGTTACCCTTTGCATACCTCACCAGGTCCTTTCTAGGTACTATATGAATATATTAAATATCATGAAAAAGATAAAACACATTAAAATTCAACTTTGCAGTCATCTGTTTGGAAGGATCCACATTTTAATGAATCATGATGTGGATAAAGGCAGGAGATAGAATTCTAACTTAGGATTCAAGGCAGTGAGCTGCTTCTGCATCTGCCAATAACTGCAGAATCTTGAAAAATCATGCAATCTTTCTCCAACATCTCTCTATTTGCAGATGATTGAACTTTATTATCATATAGAAGTGTTGTATAGGCTATATATTGAAGTGTGGATTCCAGATGTCTATTACAGCAAGTGCATTATTAATCCATAATCCTGAAAAGACGTATGCATATGTTAACCTTTCAGGCAAGATTACTCAATCTTAAAATTAAACGCATGTGTACATCTGTAGGATTGAGGCCAGAGTACTTGTACAAGATAAATGGATGTTACTGGAGAATCATCAGACAAAAAACACATAATCCATCCATTCTACAAAAGTCGACCAAAAGACAGAACAGAAACATAAACAAAAATCAACTAATTTTTCTAAGTCTTTCTTTTTTTGGACACGAACAACCTGAGACTCTCGGTGTATCAAGCAAACCCACCAAGGACTGTATTAATCACATACACCTAGAAACACCAGAGCTCATTATTGAAGTAGGGAAATAAATGTGTTTCAGAAATATCACAAATTTAATCTCTAGACCTTCAAAAATAGAAAACACATTTTTAACCTTGTTTTAAGACAGAAATGATTCCTATTAAACTGCAATTCATTTTACCATTGAAATAATACTGTAATATATGTATTAATAACAAAAAAACCTGTCCCAGACTTAAAAGAACTGGGAAAAAAAAAAGGGGGGGGGCAGTAGAATGTGGATAATTAGAATATCCACAGCTGCATTAGATAGGATAAAAACATTTAAAAGCAATATTAAAGCCCTATGCTTCAGGACACGGGTTCAGTGTTGGAAGATGAGGGTTGGGGCTCATTTCCCCTCTGAGCAGGTCATGCTGCAGGTTTCCAGCAGTGCCCAGAGCTGGGCCCCGCTCAGCAGTGCTTGGTATGGGGAGAGCTCAGGGCTGCTGCAAGGCTAGCTTTCTTCAAGGTCAAAAATACAGGGAAAAAACACTTTGTGTATCAATACTGTGAAAAGGGAGCGGTGATTATTGAGAAAGGGACTAGCCTGAACTCTTAAAAAAACCCCAACATGAAAACTTTTGCGTGATGCTAATGTAAGTTAAATTATTTAAAATCTAATCATGACAGTGTGATGGATCCTGACCTCATTAGCTTGAAAGTAGGAGCTGTCGTTTAATTAAACTGACACTGCAAGGCTCATGCTAAAATAAGAACTATAGTGCTGTGCATGGGAATGCTGTCTGAAGTAATGGGTTAATTTCACCCCTACTGAGCTTTCATACATAGTTATTTCCCATTGGATAGAATGGACTGAAATAATCTTTTAAATATTTTTTAAAATATCTTTCATCACATAAGGTTGGGTTAAGACAGAAGACGAGATACTAAACCGTTTCATTGGTTTATGAAGTAAGTTAAAAATTACACAATTTTTGTAGACGCAACAGATCAAAATCTTTCCTCTGCAGAAATGCCATCAACTGAACTTTAAGCTCTACTTCAGAAGAGATTTGCAGAGATGCTTGCCTTAACCTCCTCACTGCTTGGGACTGCTGAGAAACCCAAATTTGCCTTTTGCAACTTCTGCATCAACGTGTTGTTTTTAATGCAGATCTACCATAATTTCCATTTTGTGGTAATCTGAATTGGTTTTGGTACAATAACAGGAACAAATGGAAGTGATGATTTGCATGTGAAGCTGGAAATATGTTTAAGAAAAACTGCTATGCAAAGGGTAGCACCACTGCGTGCTCAGTACTGTATCCCATTAATCATATGGTACTCAGTGAACCTATTCTTATTCAGCCCTCCTACAGAAAATACAGAAGTACATTTTTAGCAGAAAAAAAAAAAAAAAAGAGTATTTTTGTGGCAGTGTAGACATTTCTCAGGGCTTTCTGGAAAGAAACTTGGACTCCTGCCACCTGCTCCGATTGTGTTCATGCATAAACGATGGAGGGAATGGGTTGACATTACCTCTAATTAGGGTTAATAACAGCCTGCTGCTGAAAGAGCCGGTTCCCTTTCTCTTGGGTGTCTGTCCCTCATTTCTCCTGCATTAGGTCTAGTTTCATGCAGCCACGGTGTAAGTCTGTTCTGTGACCTGATCCAGCAGAAACTCACCCATTAAGTATTAAAAAAAAAACCACTTTTTTTTTTTTTCATTAGGTCAATTCACTGCAGCTCTGTAGCCGTTTGATCGGTGTAATCTACAGGATGGAGAGGACAGTGGGGTGAGATGAGGGAAGAGTGCAGGACTACACCCTTTTGGTGGCCTTCCGCAATTGCACTGATCAGAGGTAACCTCAAACCACAGCGTTGAACTCCAGCATGATTTCAGAAGAACTCCCTGAAGCATTTCTAAGAGTTAATTAAGCATGACTGACTCTTTGTTTCAGCTAACTAGAGTGGCAGTATAGAGGTGTGTAATAATGAGTATTAGAGTTGGAAATAAAAGAATTTATCCTGTTTAGTTTGTACCTCAGAATGGAGCTGTAAAACGGAAGATAAAGGGGAATTTACGGAACATATGGAACATAAAGTAGGAATGCTACAGTCCTAACATTTTAGTTGCAGAAGAAGGTTTGATCCTTAATTTATGTTTTCTTATTTACCAAACCAATTTATTTATTATTATTATTTCTGATAGGAAAGGAAATAATGCTTATTTCAAAGCTACAATGCTGGGGCTTGGAAGCTTAAAATTGTACATGGGTTTGGTTTGGAAAAGTGGATGGGATGAGATGAGATTTCTTCACTGATTCAGTATA
>NW_009647418.1:2766464-2768345 GCF_000708025.1 Charadrius vociferus
TATCTTTCAAAGCCCTTCCTGATAAACAGGAATCGGAGTGATGGACAGAAGAACAGAGTGAGAAGACAGTGAGTTCAAAGAGTCCATTTTAATACAGTTATTTAGAAAGACACAGCTGTATGTCTCTTGCAGGTTGTGGTTTTTTTTTTTTTTCCAGAAAAATCTCATTTTAGGGAACAGGTCAAGACCTAGGTATTACTTGTGCAGTAGTACACACCCATGATGTTGGAGTTCAACTGTAATTTTGCACAGAAACGAGAAGAAACGGTGAACAATCAATCTTGGTTATGTACACACACATAAACATTTTTCATAGCTTATGAGCAGCAATGCAAAATATTTTAAATGTAAGATTCCACAGAAACTCAATGACAGAGACTTAAATGTTTGCTTGAGATGTGGAGGAAATTTTACATTACTCTTTTTTGATGGTTATCATATCTCCCAAGTAAAATGTGGTAATTAAATCACAATATGGTTGTTACTCATTGCTTTGCAATGTGGTGCTCAGACTTAGCCTATGTCATCAGTGGGAGATGCAGGAAATGCTGATTGTGGTGATGAGGTCTTCTGGTTTTGGTTTTTGTTTGTTGTTTTTTTTTTTTTAAAGAATTAAAGTACACTGAACAAAGAGTGGTATTTTATAATGCTAGCTTAGGCTGGACTTTAACTCAAAGGGATCCCATGCAGTAGTACTGTCACCCATAAAGGAGAAGGAAGGTGGCAAACACTCCATGGAGTCATTTATACAACAGCAAAGGCTTTTTTTTCCGAAAGACTAAGTCAAACTCATTCTTCTACAGAGGTGTTTTTATGCCCCTGTAGATAAAAATCTAACCAAAAGTTGTTTATATCAAGCAGAAGACTCCGTTGATTTCCCGATAAGGGAATGAGATCAAATTTATGTGATAAGAAATAGTAGTTTCAGGGAATGCCTCTAAAGGCTTCAACTCATGAAGATTTTTTTTCTTGGGTGCTTCAACTACATTTTTTTTTAAAGAGTGCCATGTAAATGAAAGCATGAAGTGACCTATGTTGGTATAGATTGTCTTCACCTTTACTGTGCATAAGTAAATGAATGACCTTGCAAATCAGAGAAAGGTGTGAAGAGAAGAACAGAACAAAAATGTTAAAGACAATGTGCTGCATTTTTCCAACTTGTGAATAAGGCAGAAAATTTACACGCAATAGAAAATCACCAATGCTTTTGGTTTTCTAATGGTTGATTCAGCTCGTATGTGACCATCCATGTACCTGTAAATAGAAGTATCCTTGGCCGGTATGATTTCTGTTGTTAAAATTGTATTTTTCTTAACTAGAAATGGATAGCAACAGGTTTGTTTCTTACACGTCCCTTAATTCTCCAGACCCACGAGTTTGATTTGGCACAAACGCTGTATTAAGTCTCACCTTTTCAGAAATGATCTTAACTGTGCCGTGTATTTGCTATGGAGTTCTGCTCTGTGCCTCCTTTTTCCCTCTGTAAAACATAGGAAAAATAAATTGTGGTTCAAAGGGGTTGCATGAGCGCAGTACTAACAAAAATAATCTTTCAACACTGTCATACGGTTGAAATGTTCTTCTACTTAATCAACTATCAACTGCTTGCTGATAACAAACGAGTTTATCAGGAGCTCTGTGCATACAGAACGGTTATGAAAACCTTAACTACGTCACATATGTATCTGTTGCTTTTACTTGGAAGCGAGGGTGGGTACTCAGACAGGCTTAGATCCACAGGACGGGTATAAATTAAACGTTTAAGCTTTTTAGGAGGGGAGGCTGAAGGAAGGAAGTAGTTGACAAATAGCTTTGTGGTTGTGTTTGGAGGGAAGGCAGCGAGGAGCAAGTGGGACACCCCACCCCGGAGGCGCACCCGCC
>NW_009647418.1:2769194-2774379 GCF_000708025.1 Charadrius vociferus
CACGCCCGGGCCGCCACCCCTCCGGGCGGCCGGGGGTGGCGGCCGGGCCGGCGGGGAGGAGGAGGAGGAGGCGCCGGAGCCGCCCCGGGAGCAGCGGAGCCGGGTGGGGGGTGCCCCGGCGGGGTCGCATTCGGTAGCTGATGTTCTGTGGAGAGCTGTTGTGCCACAAGTTAAACCGCCTCACGGCTTTTATCTCCTCCGCGTAGCTCCGATACCTCCTGCGGGTTGGTTTTTTTTTTTGCTCGTTGCTTATTTTTTGCTGCGGAGGATGCTCGGCGTGCCAAAAACCGCACTTGGCGGGACGTCCCTCCCGCTCGCTCCCGTAGGAAGCGCCGTACGGTGCTGTAAGGGTGGAGGTGAGGAGGATTTTGTGGGTGTTTCCGCTTCGTTTAGGGCTCCGGCGTGGAGAGCAAAGCAGCCGCTCCGGGGCGGTGGTACCCAGCGCTCCCCCTCCTCCCCGCGCCGTGTGCCGGCGGGCGCGGCGGCAGGTGATGCACCGGAGCTGTGTTTAGGTAAATTAGGAAAAATAACTGATTAAAGTAGGCGGTGTTCCTCCGACTCATTACATACACCGTTAGTCGTTTGCAGTTGCGATGTTTCTTTTTTTTTTTTTTAAAGGAAATCTTGGGTATTACTTAGTTTGGAGTTTTGCGCCTGCTTTAGAAGCGTCTTTTTTGTTCGTGTGGTTTTTGCTTTCGCGTTTGATTATGGAAATGTAGTCTAGTAATCCTGATTATCTCAAATGACAGCTTCGTTGAAATACGGTAACTTACAGGCTTCATCACATGTCCAGTCCTGTAGCGTTCTGAGCAGCTAACTCTGCTCTCAACCCCCTTTATTCATCTGTGTTAAAAATGCTTCAAAGCTGTAAATACCGACTTGTACAGCTCTGACTTGCTTCGTTTTGATTTTTGCCCCGCTTTTAACAAGGTGAGTATTGTTAGCCCTTCCCCTTAAGCGCCATTGTTCTAACGAGAGGATGCTGTTTGACAACATAGCAGCCGATCTGCAGCAGCCTTCTGACGGTCAAATAAATGTCACTGTCCTCCTTCAATGGCTAAAAACAGACTAGAGCTCTTCAGGGGTGGCGGTGGACTGCTACTCGTTTGACTGACAGGAGACTGTGTTAGTGCAGCGGCATATTTGAGTTGGTTCTCCTTGGGTAACATGCATCAGGCTGGCTCCGCTGCTGCTAATGAGTTTTCCTTATTGTGCGTCCCTTCTCCTGTATCAGAGCAGTTTGTCGGGGCGGTTTCTTGAGTCAGACTTTAACATTGAGAGAGAGAACATGGGAAAAACCCTGTAGTTTGTTGGTTTTTACAAATTTTCATCTAAGGGAGGTTGCATCTCTATTAATAAAAATACTATTATTTAAAAGTCTTACTGAATCTCTTCCCTTTGGCGTTTCTCTAAATGTATGCTATGTGGACTAAAAATTGCGTGGGTGTATGAGGTGAGGCGGCTTCTACTTCTTTCTTGATTTTCTAGAAGAGTTTTAGGAGTTCAGTGTCCTGCAGTTGAAAACTGCTTTTGAACTGTTTAGGGTATTTCCGGAGAAAGCCACTTTGTTCCGATTAACAAAATCTCTGGTTGTCAGGAATGTTACACGTGAACATTCATCGTATTCTAATTTTCTGGAAGTTACCCCTCAAAAATTTACACTTTTTTTTTTCTTCTAACGAGGTCACGCTGGAAGTCAACTTGTAGCCTCATTGGGTTTGCTATGACAGATAGTCCTTTAGTTGAGACTTCCTAATCTATTTTCAGAAGAGCTGACTTAACTTTCAAGTATTTTTAGATTTGAGTAACTTAGCTTATCTTTTAAAGTTGTCCTTCGCCATTTCTCCCTTGAAAAGCCGGGCCTTCTTTCTGCTGTCACGCCTATGCATTGTTTACCAAATTCAGCAGATTCCTTGGCACCTGATATTTGAACAAAATGCTGCTTAAGTACAATCTCGTCTTGGATCTAAAGCTTACAACAGCAATTAAGCGTCATTGTTCCTCTGTTTTCCCTATCTACACAAGGAAGAAAGAGCCTAAATGACACATCCAGGACCGCCCAGCAAGTTGATGGGAATTGTCAGGAGTGGAATGTGCTCCTTTCCATGCCAGTCCCACTGATCCTTGCTCTTCAATTAAACAGTACTTGCATCCTCTAGTAAGAGCTAAGTTTATCCCCGCTAAACTGTTCCTTTATTTGGAATTAATTTTGTGTATAACTGCAGCCATTTTGCAAAGTTTATTCCCTCAAGACTGGTCACGCATACCCCAGTTAAACGATGCATGCCAAAGTCGAGAGATTGCCCGGGTCAGTGATGTGTAGAGTACGAAATGCTCAGCCAGGTTTCAAACTCAGAAGTGTTACGCTTACATGGAGAAGACAGATTAAAAACCTGTTTTACAATTAGTTTTGTTTTAGAGCTACACATCAGGATTTGCTGCTGTGTGTTACCTTCAGAAACAGTTTGCAGGGTCTGGTGACTGCTCCCACAGGTAAACCTGAGCATTTACTTTGTGCAGGTTTCCATGGATGCTATCATCCAGGGCCATGCGTCTAAGAGGAAGTCTATGAATCTTGTAATCTTGCATTTAGTACGCTTTTCCAATTTATGGGGCCAGCAAGTAATCTCCCAAACTGTTAGAGGCAAAGAAAGGAGTTGTAGATTGTAGGGTATGTGTAATCCATGAAAGAATGGAGGATTCCTTCCGTGTGCTAGTGGAAGCATCAGGTATTTCTCACTTCTGTGTTATATCCCAGATACTGATGTATGATTGTGTGTTTTTCCCCTCCGTGCCTGGCTTTATCTGTTTTTATTTCTTAATCCAGTTTATCTGAATGCTGGAAATATTTTGCAGGTAGTTTCAAGTATTGCAAGCACTAGCTCATCCACACCTACAGTAGCAGTATCAAGAGCTCCAGTGTAGACAGGCTGCTGGCAGGTTATTTGTGTTTTAACAATTAGGCCGACTTGTTAGCATTGTTTTGTCACCAGAGAAGCATCACACAGTAGTATGACAATGTTATGATACCAGAGTTGCAAATATCATAGGAAAGTTGTTAGATCCCAACAGTCATCAAACTGGAAAACTCAAAAGATCGCCTCCCATCCACCAGTTAGCAGCTCTGTGAAAATACCTGAGCCTAAATTAGGGAGCTAAATTACCCAGTCATTGTGGTTGACTTAGTTATATTTAGGATTTGGAGGACATTAGTTACCAGACAGCACGCTTTTCTTGTAAATACCTCTAATGTTTCAAGCTGGCTAGACTGTTGTCTAGATAGTAATCGATATGCTTCAAATAGTGAATATCATCAAAGAACTGTCAACTCTTGCCTTTGAAATATAGCCAGTACAGTCTTCTGAAGACAGCTTCAGTCATGCTTTGTAGCAGACTGACTGCACTGATAAATATTTATGAAACTGATTTCCATAATAACAGTTGATGTTGAAGTCATGCTAGGTGTAGGACCCTGGCCCAGCTACTGTCAGTGCTGCACAGATACTCTAGACGTTGTTTTAGCAGTATTTATCTGGATTGCATGGTAGAGTAACATGCAACAGCTGCATTTTGTAACCTGCAGCAAAGCATTATGGGCCCAGTTTCATGGCTTCTGTCACCGCTTACCTTTTATATCGCTCTTGCGCTTACAGGTTAGCACTGTGCTCTGAAGAATCTTCCCCCATATAAAAGGTTTCTTCTATTCCAGTTATGAAAGCAATGTTTTGTTGCTCCTTTAAGCATCCCCGTCTCAAGATTGTAGACAAGCAAGGCAGGCAGCTTGGAGTGCTTACGGCTGTAATGGGTAAATAATGCTTAGTTTCTCTTCTATATAAAACCAGTAATAAGATCGCTACTTTGACTTACCTTTTTTAATTTCCGGTGAACGATTCTGGCTCATACAGAGTCTTCCTGTGAGTTGTTTATAACTCTTAATGAATGGTGCAGACGCTCTGTGAGAGCCTGGCTCTGCGCCTCTGTCTCTGGAAGTGAATAGTACTGTCAGGAAAACAGAGACCAACCGGCTGACTCGGGAGCCGAGGAGACAGCCAGTGATGCCATGACACCCGCCTCACTCTCGACTTTCCTCTGTGGGCCCACACGTAGACAAGCAATGGGGTAGAAGATGGAATTTGTTACTGAAGTAACAAATTTTTTTCCTGCTAAGAGTAGCGTATGCTATGAAGAGTCACTTGCATGCGTATGGATAACTAGATGTAGTCGTCTAGTCCTAGCTGCAACAAGCAAAGGTAAGAAAATATTTTTGCAGATAGGTGTTGATTAAAATAGTTTAGTGATCACTGTGCAATTTTACCTCGATGTGTGTTGGTCCTGTGAGGTGGAGGTGTTGTAGCACTGATATATTTCTCTCCAGGTAAGACATCCTCTCACTGTATGAGTGGACCCTTATAAAATACAACCATGGTATTTGATCAACACAATTTTATTTTAAGCCATTCCTGACATGCCTAACTGTATAAAAACCTTTTCCTCTTAATCAGTTTCCTATTTACGAATGGTAGCTGTGACCAGGGAAGAGAAGGTGAGAATAATCTTGCAAGGGAATACAGATAATTCTAGACTTGTGTTCATTAAGAGATGGTTGGTGTCTTTAGTAAGACTGACATTTGAAGCTGACGTTGTCCTTTCTGAAGGAGTTTTGCTCATTACAATCTGTGAGGCAGCTAACTGCATGACCGGTAGACATAGTAAGAATGGGATCATACGGAGAGCCAGTGTTTCTCAAAGTACTCCATTAACTAGGTCGTTATGAGGTTGTCTATAGTTAAAGCTACTAACTTTTAATAAGATTGGTTTCCTGCTCTGTGATTTTTGTCTGAATCTCCCAGATGCAAAGGACAGGAGAGCACTTATGATGGAGCTCTAGGCTGGTCAGGTAGCGTCTTGTGAGGTATGGGAGACAAATCAACAACCATCCCATCGCGGGGCTGTCAGTAGTTGTTGACTGCAAGCCCCTGGTTACAGGATGTATTTAGCTAAAATCAGGTGTCTAGTGAAGAAGTGGTGAGGAGTTTGAATTAGCTGTGTCTCTGTTCAGTTGAAGCTGTCTGTCTGTGGCACGCTGAACTCAATCGTGACTCGCAGCTGTGTGTTACCGCTAGTATTTGATACCATGAGAGATAGTATGGCAGTTGCAGTGCCGGCTTCCAGCCCGTGTGGTATT
>NW_009647418.1:2774418-2786091 GCF_000708025.1 Charadrius vociferus
TCCTGCTGACCAGAGCTCAGAGTCATCTTTGTGGGGAAGGGGAGGAGGGGAAGTCATCTATAAATAGCTCATAGATAATACGGATTTATTTGAGATAGGGCATTTTATTTCCTTTTTCAGAATCCGCAGCCACTGCTGTAGAGAAAAGATGCAAGCATGTGATTAAGTCAGAAAGCTCTCAGATACTCTGTTCACCGCTGTTGCTATTACACGTGATAACAAAGAGCAGTTACCTTTTTTCCTGTGTTGAAAGTCTTGAACGTCTATATGACCTGCTACCTGGGTGGCTCTTACTATAGTTCCTCCTTTTGTTTTCCTTCTGATCCTTGTCTGGCATGTTTTATTTTCCCAGGATACTTCTTATTTCAAAACCCCCTATCTTAAAACAGGAATCAAATTTGAGGCTTGTGTTATGCTGGAGTTAAAACCACCCTAAGTAAGACCAACATACTGTTTAGTAGCTTGTAAAACTGGGGAATAATGCTAAAATTTGAAGCAAATCATTCATTTCTGTCCTGCTGTTGTGGTAAAAATGAACAACTGACAAAACAGGACAGTTGCTTTTCCTGTATTTCTGTAGCGCTATAAGCTTTGTTTGCAGCTACGTATGTGACTGGTTCTTTATATTAATTGTTATGGCTGGTGAGAATTGTTTTATTGGTGTATCACGGTTCACTTCTTGCAAAGTGGTGGAGTCAATATTTCTTAGAGGCACTGTGAAAGCGCTCTTGTAGAGACAAAAACTTTCAGAGCATGCACGATTTTGATTTTCATTTAAAAGGAGGAACTTTAAGCCCCTCTGGTGTCATAAGACATGGAAGCGTTATAAGTAAGTGAAATTAACTCATTTCAGGATATTAAACTTTAAAAATGAAATGCAGATTCTTCTAGAGGGCAAGTTATTAAATTTCTTGCAATATGGTAGTTTTCAGGCTGCATTGACTTTAAAATTCAGGACTGTCAGAAGCCTTAACATGGTTGTGTGCCCAATTCAGTTATCTGAAAACATCTGAATGCCCACCTTCGTTAGGCTTATGAGAATTCCAGTCCTACATCGTAATGTCATGAGAGTCCTTAGATTTTGTCAAGAGCTGTAGTAAATCTCTCAGTCATATCTGTAGGATGATCTGAAGTTAAAGTTAGCTCTTCTTTGAGCCAGGGATTAGACCAGATGACTTCTTGTGGTGTCTTCCAACCTATGTTATTCTATGATTATGCAGCAAGGCAGGATGCTTGCAGCATGGTAGCTGCACAGTAGAAATCATGTGGCAAGTGTTCAAAGAAGCTTTGAAAGTGGTGAAGGAGAATGTGCTGAAACATGTTGTATTGGATACTGTGCAGACATCAATGACTTGCCCTTAGGGGCCTGTCTTCGGAACCAGTGTAGAAACCTAACAGAGTACACAGGAAAACATTCTCCTGCATGGAACATCTGCATGTACCTATGAGTTCAGGCTTTGCATGGATTTGGATCGTATCAGATGAGCTCACCAGGGCCCTGTTTTTGCAAGTTATAACTTAGAAGAGCAGTTGTGATCTGTGCATTTTGAAATTGCAGAATGAGCAAAGGAGAGAAGACCTTCTGATGCTTTGCTTCCCTGTTTGAAAACAGGCGTGGAGCCTCATAATGAAAAATGGAGCTTTTTGTTTTAGGTGCCTGGCTCAAGCTTGGCCTAGGAAGTAGGGAACAGAGACTTGCAATTGAAGAGAGTTGGCAGGTTTTCTTCTAGTTTTTAGTGAAAGGGTTCCCAAATTAGCTTCTTTGTCAGTTTGAGGAGACAGAAAACATGAACTGATTTTTCACTTATGGGTCAAGCTGGCGTTACTCTGCCAGGCGCGAGCACAAGGGAGCTTTTCTGTGCCTCCCCCCGAGACTTTCCATCAGCTTCAGTAGACTTGGAAATCCTTCTGGTATTCTACATCCTACAACCTCCCAGAAAGTCTCCATTTGAAGTGAGTTCTGAAGTATCTTTAGCCCTGAATGAATGGGAAAGAGAAGTGTTGCTTTCCCCACTCCTGCTTTCAGGGTGTTTCTTACACCGGTGTCAGCTACAACTGCAACTCGGTGCATTTTCTCTTTGCTTATGGGTGTCTCTGTCCAGCTAGTTAGCTTCAGCATAATTTTTTCCTGTCCTCTTTGTGAACCCATGAAAAACTCTTGTCTTGTGTTTGTTATGCACATACCCTATAGCTTCTATCACATTTTGTCACTGGTTGGTTTAAGAAAAACATCGAACTCCCTTTCTGGAGGACTTGCAGTCTACAAAGAGTTGTCAGTGTGTTGTGGAGCTGCACCTTATGTGTCTGTCCTGTAAGTATACCCTGAATGTTCAAAGTGGGGGGTCTTTTGCACTCATCCTTTGGAGGTCTGAGTCTATAAAGCTGGGATCTTTTCAGTGTCAACAGAAGTATTTTTCTAGCCTCTGTAGTCTCCCAAGTGGATAAATTGCAATGCTTTCTCTCAAAGCAAGTGGATATTGTCTCTCTTAGCATTTGTTATTCACTTTGGTGTAGGATCTTTCCTGGCCCAGCAGTTGATGGGGCTAGTGCTCTTTCCTTTGGTTCCATCCGTGGGCAGGAGGTCATGTTGCTTGTTGGCAGGGTAGCCAGGTATGACAACTTCAAATGTCATTCCTGATGCCAGGCTCCCTTGGTGTTAAGCACCAGGGCTGTGCTGCCATGAAACTACTGTGGGAGGGACTGAGTTGAGAGAAGATGCTGAAACTGGCCCAGATGTGCACCCCCTGTGGGATGTCCTGGTCTTTTCTAGGAGTCTCCTTTGGGAGCTTGCCCTCCCCATGGTGCTTTGTGGTATGTGGCCTCCCTCCGGCAGCTTTCAACCTTGTGGAGGTATATGCAAAGCTTCAGGGTTGCGATGGCCGACTGCCCTGCTTCTGCCTTATTCACAGCTTGTTAGCATCCCAAACTGGGAATAATTGGCAGTGTGTATGGCTACTCAGCTGCCAGCTTATTTTGCACATTAGAAGACTAGTACTTAGGCTACCTGTCAAGCGATGTTGATGCTATTCACAATTATTCTTATAGAGGGAGTACACTTGGAATTACAGTAAGTAATTGTATGGTGTGGTTTGAGCTGAAGGAAGTTACGCTATTCCTGCTCATAGGGTAAATAGTGACAAGTGTTAGTAACAGCTTACAGTCTTGCTGGATTTCAGAAAACTCTTCTTCTGAGAGGTGATTTGGGGCCTACCTACACACAAGCTTCCTGTGCAAGGCAGGTCTGTGCTAATGTAAACCGAAGCCTTGCTTGTGTAGCTTGAACTTGGGTTTCAGCTGTCCCATCAGTGTATAATGGTTGTCGTTACTCCTGGCAACACCCAGCAATGTTAACATGAAGTCCTCTTAAGAGTTAGTTGTCCCTGTGATTCTGTCAGTGCTTATCTAGGCACAGAGCAGTCTAAGTATCTGAATGCTACTTAAATTAAGTTGCTGTCTTGCAATATTTTGTTTTGATCGTGCATATAATTATAGCTAAATCAGAAATAGGTACATTTACATTGAATGTAATTATTTAGCATTTCTTTTTAGCTCAGGCTAGGCTAAGAAGAGGAAGAAAAGATTTCTTCGTAATGCTCTGTTGAAATGGAAAGAGAACAGTACCTCCAAGAAAGCTGGTACATTGGAATTAAGAGAGTTCTGGCTGAACTTCAAAATCAGATGCTTGATATCTTTATTATATGGAGACATTGATTAATGGAAATATAAAATGTATTCAGTATTTGGTGAATTAAATACATCTGTTCTTAAAAGAAAATAAAATTTTTATCTTACGAAGCTCTTCGGTGTCATGATTATGTTAACATAATAAGTACTGGGATAAAGTATTAAAATGTCTTGCAGTGCTGGATGCTTTTGAGTCCAGACATGCACCAGAAAATTTACAAGAAAAACATTGATAAGTATGAAGAGGACTCCTCAGTGGTGAAGGATTGCAATTGTTCTGTGAAAAACACAGGAAGTTGAACATCCCACGAGTGCACTGGGACTTAACAAGCAACACTGCAGTAGAGAGACCCGACGACCAAATGTTTATCCTCTCAAATGTGAAGTTTCCCATGGTTGAGAAACACTATTTTTAAATCTTCAAAAAGAATTGTATATGCATCAATATAATTTCTTGTTAAGTTTCGTGTAACACTTGGAAACTGTTTGCTAGTAGGCTGGGTAGTTTGGCTCATGACAATAAAAGCTTTCAATAAAGGAATTAAAATATTGGCCAATGGCCTTGAATGCCTGTTGAAACATGTCTGAGCAAAACCCTTGGTGGGCTGAATATATTTGGTGTGTTAGCGGTTAAGAGTTTCGGTGTCCTGGAACATGCTGGTTCTGGGAGCGTAAGAAGATGGGATTGCAACTAGGTGTAGTTTGGCTCCGTTCTTGCAAAATTGTGAGGTTTGAATCTTCTTACTGTTTTTGCAGCTGTCTTTGGATCCTAGTCTTTGTGTCTCCCTGCATCCATACTTGATGAAATTTCCTTCGTATCAGCTTGATGAGAGTTGAGGTGTTGGAAATGTATGCTATAGGCTGAGTGATTACTGTCCAACCCATTAATAATGGCACGTGGTAACGGGCTAAACATGTATTGATGGGACTCAATAGAGCTGATTTGTTTCAGGCACTGGGTTGTATGAACAATTTCATGGTCTTTTGAGGGCAAACTGGTATGTTACAGAAGAGCTCTCAGTTCATAGCTTAGTGCTGCCAAGAGTCTGAGGTCCTGGTACAACTGCTTCCTCCTCAGTTACACAGGCCTGTGCCAGCTTCATTGTTCATCAGAGGCATTGCAGAAACGGCTGACCTCGCTAAGATAGCAGAAGATTACCACTTCTTAACCAGGTTAGCTTTCGCTGGGCTAGCAAGTCGAGTCATTTCAACAAAGGATCAAGAGTGGGCAGCCAAGGCGCAGAAAGGACTGGTGTGGATCAGTCTGAACTGGGCTGAGTGGCAGCCCCTGCATCTTCCTGATATTTGTTCATATTTAAGATTGCTGTTAATTTTTTTTCTCTGCATTTTAAACATATTTTTCTATTTAGTGAGTTCCTTTGAGAAAGAGCACTAAACAGAGACATTGTTGCATTATTCCCTCTTTAGGACTGTGCTTTGTCTGAAAGGCAAATTTATCAGGACAGATTATTTTTCAAGAGAGCTGCTGGGATTCATGTCACTCATCAATTGCACATGCTTAAAACCACCTGACAGTTTTAAAAACTGTTAAAAAGGCTTTCTAGTTCCTTTTGTTTATCAAAAATATTTGAGTTGGGTTTATGAGTTTCCTAGTGCTGTTATTTCATGCCAATTTCTGCTCCTTAAGCACAGGCATGCTTGGAGATCTGAGTTTATAAAAAGGCATGGCTGCATACGATAGTGGAGGACTGGACTTCGGAGCATCTTTGTGAGATAGCACCGCTGGCCCAGAGAAGAGGCTAGACACAGCTTCCAGAGTAAGAGTAGCTAGTGGGAGCATTCTATATTACCTTTTCTGGAAGACTAATCTTTGTCTTTCCTCCAGCCTCTAACAGGTCTGTTTGGATGCCATGGACATTGTGTAGACTTTTGTTTTGAATCTGTGTTCTAGAGTCTGCTTAAATACTTATTTTGAGTGAAAGAATATAGCTAAGAGCCCCATGGAAAGGTGATCTTTCTAATGAAAGGCTCCTGCTTTTCAGAACTTAGAAAACAAATATTCAAAGAGAAAGGACCATCAAAATTGTGATGGGCAGTCTGCTGTTTTTGCAGGCTTTCATGTTATAGCTACCTACTTCAAAAGACTTCATATGGTATTCATTCTACACGTGTATGGGACGCAAAACATTTCCTAATACCCAGCATAATTTATAATCTATAGTAAAAGATCAAAAATTGCCTCTACAGTATAACACAGGAAAGAAGAAATGTTTTCCTTTAGGAGTGCAAGTATGTTGATCACAAAGTTCAGCTGTTGGGATGAGCTGGAGTTGGCAAGGTGGTTGTGCTGTTAAAAGGTTTTGTGCATACTGGTCGGTTTTTGCTCAGACCTCAATTTGCGCCTGATAAAAATCTTGCAGATTAACACGAAGAGAAATTAAAATGCAGACTATTATTTTGTCTGGATCGGATGATCTTCCAGAAACATGATTTAAACGTAAAGTACTCTATAGTCAAATAATATGTAACGTAGATAATTACATCTCTCTCTTCTTTCCTTTCAGGTGGCTATGGTAGAAGTTCAGCTAGACGCAAACCATGACTACCCTCCAGGCCTCTTGATAGCCTTCAGTGCCTGTACTACTGTCCTTGTTGCAGTTCACCTTTTTGCACTCATGATAAGTACCTGCATTCTTCCAAATATAGAGGCTGTTAGCAATGTGCATAATCTCAACTCTGTAAAGGAATCTCCTCATGAGCGTATGCATCGGCACATTGAGCTTGCGTGGGCATTTTCTACTGTTATTGGGACTTTGCTCTTTCTTGCAGAGGTGGTGTTACTGTGTTGGGTGAAGTTTCTTCCTTTAAAGAAGGAAACTGATAATCCACTCCAGAGCAACAGTTCTACCATCACATCAGGACAGGCAGCAGCCATTGCCTCAACGTCCATTATGGTTCCCTTTGGATTGATTTTCATTGTGTTTGCAGTCCACTTCTACAGGTCACTGGTGAGCCATAAAACAGACAGGCAATTTCAGGAACTGAATGAACTTGCTGAATTTGCACGGCTCCAGGATCAGCTGGATCACAGAGGTGATACCATCTCCTCAGCTGTTACCCATTTTGCATAAACCTGTACTTAAAGAAAATAAATCCACTGTTCTGCTTCTGCCTTGTTATGTTGACTTCCCTGTGGATGAACTGGTTGAACTGTCGATTACTGTTTAAAGAGAGATTATAAATGTCGTTCTAAGCCTTCAGAGAGGGAAAAAAAAAAGTTGTTCCTTTCATAAGATTTTGGCTGGCATCTGAAGGAATGGATGGTGGGGTATGCTTGCACTGCACGTGCATCCCTTCTCTTGTGAGCACTGTCTAGATTGCTTCTTGTTCATGCTGAATGGTGGCTGTATAAACACATGGAAATAACATTGTAAATTTGGGTATTTGTTAGGGATGGATAGAGAAGCTTTTTTGTCCTCTCTTTATTTGATGTTGGCATTTACTAGAAGATACTGCTTGTCCGATCCATATTGCATGGCATGATACAAATTACTTGGGATATGCAGCAATTAGCACTTGGTTTCAGTGCTAGCGCTGTTCTCTCTAGAAAGCCTGACAGATGGTAGAAGTGAAAGCTTTCCCACCACTTTCCCCAGTATGTTTTGCTGCCAAGTAATTATTACTTTACTGATTTCTCCAGCGCCTTTTTCCCATGGCAGTTACACATTTTATAACTCGCTAAACACCCATGACTAGTCTTACTGCGATGTGGTGTGGCCACATGAGTAGGAATGAGACTCTACTCTTCCTTGGAAGAAAATAAAAGCAATAACTGTTTTAAAGTTCTCATGAGCTGGCACATATTATCTGGAGAGATAGATTTGCCTGTTTCCCATTTAGGAATCTTTTATAAAAAGAAGGAACTAGATGGAAATTAATCACTGGATAATTTTTTTTTTCTTGAAAATCAGAACCACTGCTGTTTTTTTCCAAGCCAAACTAGTAATTATTTTGTACTTTTATATTAAAAATATATTTTTAATAAATCCTCAGATACAAGCAGCAAAAGGTGCTTTCTCTGCATTGGATTCCCAAGTAATTAGCTATGCCTTGGTCTTCCTTGTTTAGAAAAAGTCTTCTCCTTGCTGAAGTGTTGTATTTAATAACTTGTTGTACATTTTTGCTTCCAAAGAATCTGGAAGACTACTTTCCTCTATGTAGATTTATTTATGAAAATAGGTTATTTGTAATTAATATTGCTGCTTATTTTCAGACACGTCTGTTACAGTGAGGCTACTGCATCGTTTTTTTGGTCTCTTAGATGAGAGGCTTGTCCAAGAAAGATTGCAGCGGTTGTCCTGGGCTGCTTCAGTCATTCTGGCTATGTCCAGAAGTGGAATTTTTTGGAATGCAGTCCTTCTGTGGAGCAGCTTTGTGCTTTTATGGGTAGAAGCTGGGGTTTTTTGAACACAAACTGAGACAGGTTTCAAGTCTAATGGAACAAAACTTGACCTCCCTATTGTAGCTAACACTGTGGAATAGAAACTCGGGTGTTTGAAATTAGACAGGAGTGAACGTGACAGTACGGTGGAGCTGTGCCTGATTGAGCCTGGGCTGAACGTGTTTGCTCACGCCCAACTTCCATCTCAGGTTATCCCGACATATTCACAAACTCTAGGATGTGCCTGCAGCATTAGCGTGGCAGAGCGTGTTTACTACTGAAGCAGCCTTGTGAAGCGAATGGGACTGATTTCTCGTGTCAGCACCACCACAGTGGAAACCAGTGTTGACAAGGTTACCTGTGGTGTATTGGTATTCTGAAAAATAACCATGCAAAAAATCCGTGCTAGGCTGTTTTTTGGGTGGCATTCTTGCAGGGGTGTTCTTGGTTCACAAGCACAAAACGGCTCTCCACTTGCCATTTTCACAAGTCCTGGCGTACAAACGTCAGACTGGATTTTCTCTAGCTCTGCTATTACATTATGCTTCAAGTATATTCTATTACTGATGTAAGTCTGCTGATGGTGAGAATGGTGACCACAGGCGTTCATTCATGGAGCACTGGAAGGATTATGTTAGTAAAGGCATTCATGAAGCAGCATTCCAAAACACGATATCTTAGTAGTAGGCACAAAATCCCATCCTTTACTGGAATACTATTCCTGTCTTGGGGGAAAAAGACTCTTAAAAACCCTCGGTAAAGGAAGAAAACCTGACTTGAATCTTTACACTTGAGCAAACTGTTGAAAGGGTGCTGTCAGGCTTAAAAGTTACGCTTGTGTCCATAAGTTGTGTATTTAAAAGTTACAGTGTTGTCTTGAATGGAAGTCCAGAAAATATATTTTCCAAGTTTATTTTGTAAAATTACTTGCTGTCCTGGACGATAAGTAGCTGAATTTCTCTTTATCTTGTGGATCTTTTACAAAGTGACAGAGACGTGTGGGGTTTTTTGTTTTAAGAAATACAGAATTAGAAGCTAGTGGGACAATCTTATTTTTAACTTTCTCAAGCTGGTAGGTTCTGAGCTAATGGCGCTGTTATTGCAGCTGCTTTTCTGACTATTTTCTGCACTTTAAGCCATAATATCGAGTATGTTTCTCTAGTTTTCCAGCTGTGGAAATGGTCATGAAAGTTATGCCTTGGGCACAGTCTTGTAGCTGTGTGCCAGAGGCAGTAACCAGACCCAAACACATGGATCTGAACGTTAAGAGTGCACTTAAAATTTGTTTTTTATCCCTTATTTATACTAACGGTATTACGCATTTACCTCAAGCATTTTAAACATTGGTTATTGTATATCACTTATTTAGATATAAAATACTATACTGAAATAAAATATACTCAATTGTTGCTGATTATTTATCTAGAGGCCTAAAATATGCTTATTTTCTCTATATCCCTTATCTCTTCAGCTCTATTGTGCTAATCTTGTGTATTTCTAAGGGTCTTTTAAATGTATTCAGTTACTCATTTCGGTCATAATACGAAGATAAAATTTCATGTTCAAACAGGGAGGTATAAAGAATATAATGTAGCTGACATGCTTTGCCTCCTGTCAGCACTGCTTAAATCTTGGGACTAAGCATTTTGTATTGTTACTCTCTCTGAATGCTTCAGTAGAAAAGTAGGTTATCTTTCAGCCTAGAAAACGCGAAGAGTCAAGGGACCAAATGAACGATAAACAAGAGGTGGTACAGAAGCATGGTATTAATCAGGTGAACTAATGACCCACTCTCCCAGTTTGTTTTTCACCAGCTGGCTGCAGTGCCACCTTCCTTCGGGCTTGTGGGTGATGCTCAGCAGCGCTTCATAGATGCTCGCGCAGCCCTGTTGAGTGCTGGGGGTCCAGTGCGTGGGCTGCCCTGGGGGCAGCGCTGGCTGAGATCCGGTGCTCTGCGTTGCCGGCAGTTATGGATGAGAACTGCATGTTATGCACAGAGAGCAAGTCAAGTTGCATTAATACAAATATTAATTGAAACATGATCTGTTATAACTTCAAAAGTGATATTGGGTCACAGGTATGGATCAGGCTAAATTTGGGGGAGGTGGGAGGAGATGATTATTTGACTACTTTTGTATGGCTTTGCTTTTATAGCAGATAATAGAATCCCTGCTTCTTCTCTAGGGCAATGTGAAAGACCTTGAAACCAACAGAGTGCTATTTCTTTTCAGGAGAAATAAGCCAGAGGAGCTGGGCAAAGAGTCACTGTGCCTGTCTTCCAGCATTTTGCTGCTTGTGCTTTTTCCTATTTTTTTTACTTTTTTTTTTTTTTTTCTTCTTGCTTTTCCAAAACAATGGGGGGTGGGAGGAGGCCTCTTGAGCAAAGCCACCTGCAGAGTATGCATATGTGGGCAGCCTTGAGGGGAAAGTGAGGCAGACCACAACACGATACACCCCAGTGTGGATTTGAGACTCAATAAGTAACCCAGGATTGTGTTCTTATCTCACATCTTTTTTTTTTTTCTTTTTTTTTTCCTTCAGCATCCGGTTATTAATTTTGGCTGTCATCAAACATTGCCTGGGCCTCTGCTAAAACACCATCTGGATCAGCCAGTTCAATCTAAATAAAAAGAATACAAATCAGTTATGCAGTGTAATTGAATACACTTAAGGTTTTATAGATATTGATTACTCCAGCATTAACAGAGAATCTCCTGTGTTTCAGGACTTTAGTTTATATTGCAGCCTTTCAATTACTGTTTTTGAAACATTGCTATCAGTATGTTGAATGTCACTTCATCTCAAAATAGCTGTGTGGAGTGAACTGATTCTCCTTTAATGCATTCTTAGACAAAACTGGTTTTGATTTGTAGCCTGTTGGGTCTCGCCTATTGTTTCAAAAGGTAAGTAATTGCAGTCACCCAAGTGAGCATCGAATGTCACACGAAAGCAGGAGTCTGGAGCCACCTGCGTGCAGATTCTTGAGAGGGAAGTGCCAAAGCCCTGCCAGGAACTGGTCATCTTACTCTGACCTGCTTTATGTCCTGATGCTTTCTGGGGGGTTTGTGTGTGTGGTGTTCTCCCAGGCAGAACACATCCGGTCTTTTTCTCATTTATTTTGTTACAGTTTCTGAAGCCTTGGCTCCAATAATTACAATAGCAAATATCTCAAGTCTATCATGTTGTGTCTTTCCCTGCCTCTGTGGTTATGTTGAAATTCTGCCGTGATGCATCCCCATCACCTACGTACTGGATTCCTTCAAAGCTTGTGAAAATTGCTCTCTGGTTTTCAGCCATTTTCTGTCCTGTGCATCCCCACCCTTTGCTCCTTTTACCTGCTACTGAAGATGCAGCGATGCTTCTCCCATGCAGAAGTTCAGATCCTCACTGTTTAACCTTTTGCCAGGTGAAAGCTGAATATTCGTCCATCTCTGGTTTTGGCAGTTTCTAACACTCACCCTACATCTAATTTTCTCTAACAGCTGCTTGCAACAGTAATTTGGCAAAAGGTTTATGAAAATCTGAAGTCAATTTTTCTCCTTTTATCTGTTACTTCCTTCATATTCTGAAATAAATAAATCTCTTCC
>NW_009647418.1:2786128-2795024 GCF_000708025.1 Charadrius vociferus
TCCGATGGAAAGTACAATAATGTCAGTGAAAGCTGATGCTTTCTTTTTTCTCATAGAGCAGAAGAAAACTGGGTCATTATTTGGTCTGCAGCGAGTTAAATGAACAGCCAGGCTTGAACATCCTGCCTTAGTGAAACGGTAATTCATCCCAGGCCTGCTGGGCTGGGTTGTTAGAATCCCAGGCTGTTCTCAGCTGACCTTTGACAAACCTTGTAAGGTAAATATTTTTAGCTAGAGAAGTACTGCTCCTTTCACTCTTTTTGCAAAATTGCGATTGTGTTTCCCTGGTGAGTGTTTAGTGTTTATTATTCTGCGCTGCCGTGGGTGTGCCTAGTATTAGCAGGATTAACTGGCCTGTCAAAAATGTCTGTGCTCAAAAGGCCCTTGCTACAGAAACCAGATTTGAAAAAATAAGGGAAGCAAAGATATAACAGCTGTGAGCTTCGTTAGGCTGTGCGTGGGCAATATCTTCTGCAACAACCTTGTCCCTGGAGCAGAGGAAGAAGGCAAGTAGCTTTACCTGCCGCAGGGCTGTGCTGTTCCCTGTGTTACTGGCATAAAGCAGTGAGCTGTGGTTGTCTGGTGTGGTTCTGCTTGGCCCTAAGCAAAGAGGAACCTCCCCACTCGTATCCTGCAGGAACCATCCCTTGGAAATGCGATGCCTTTGTGTTCCACGTGTGCAGCACACAGACCAGGGGGATTCAAGCTGAGACTCTTGGCCCGCCGTGTCACTTGGAGCCATGTCTGTTCCCTAGTGATCCCCATTCCCTGTCCTCTTCCCAGGGCACAGAATGGGGGACGGGCTCTCCCATCCTCCAGCTGAAATCACACATAAGGTCCTGGCGGCTGCCAGGCCGATGGCCTGGGGTGTCCGTGTGCCCCATTGTGCATCTCACCAAGTCTTTGGGAGAGGGCCAGGGACTGGCTCTTCCTCCGCAGCCTGTGTCAACCGTACGGGAAAAGGAGAGCAGAGCATGTCAGCTCTCGGACACCCATCTGCTACACACGTCCTTCTACCCTGCTGGGCATAGACCAGCCTCTGGCTTGGGGTGCCCGGGTAAAGCAAATAGCTGATATTAGCGCTGCAGCTGCTCGGCTTTCGGCAAGGTCTAGTCACCTTTAGCAGTTTGGCTTGGTGAAATCATTTGGTTTTGACGCAAATCCCACTATTGTCTCTGCCTCTATTGTCCCTGTTTCCTTTGTGCTGCTCCAGGTCTCTAAGCAGTTTTGGTGCATGAGAACTGCATTTTTTCAGATGTAGGCAATTGGGAGGCTCCAGCAGTGGCTGGAGGGGCCATTTGTCCCTATGGGGTTGTTTAGGACACTGCCGGCCAAAAGACTCTGAGCACACACCCTGTGAGCTGGGAACCCCACGGGGGTAATCGCCTGAAGAGTAAAATGCTACCTGGAGAGCTGCCCTGAGCGCTGATGAATGCAAACATCACTAGCAAACCCAACATTTCCAAGCAATTACCTTTGGGATTGGATATTGAGTAGGGGCAGGAGCTTCAACTCTGCCAAAGTCAATGAGAATTCCACATTTTGGAATGCCTGCTGCCCAGGTACCTTCAAACAACTGTCCCTTATCCAAGTAGAAAAATTTCCCTGGGCCATGCTTCTTTCCATCTTTCCAACCTCCTTCATACCGATTTTTGTTTGCTGCAATTAAATACATGAACAGACCATGAATTTTGCACCGTTTCATTAAGGGGCTACAAACAAAACCAATGAACACAGCAAACTGACAGAAGAGGAAATCACCTGTTTGGCTTCTCCTAATAATTTTGAGGGGGCTGTGGCATAGTGAGTCGTTTTGCTTTCATGGTGCTCTGTTTGCTGTGCCGCAGAGGGAGAAAAGGCTGTGGAAGAAGCCCACGCTTGCCCACTTGGAACAAGAACAGCATTCACCTGCTTTGTTCTTGTCCCAGTGATATTCATTTTTTGCTGATAAGTGGAGCAAGTGAGTCCAGGGTTAAGACTAGTAGCTGAGTCACTCTTTACAACATGAAAAATTATAGGACACAAGTTTTGAATTTGTCACTGCAACAAATCACGCAGGATCTCTGGCTTGAAGAGGTTTGCTTGTCTGGGCAAGGAACAGCAGCACTGTCTGATCGTTGTCCAGTCAAAATAATCTTGATTTCAAATAATACTTGTAGTTATGTTTTTCCTCAATGAATTACAGAGCATGAATTGCTGTGAGTGTCTGAATGGTTCGGGCAATCAGTTACAGACTGTTTTTCCAGCTGCGCTGCATCTTATGGCGTTTTTCTGCAAGTCAAGAGAGGTTTTTTGGGCTCTGTGCTGCTCTTCAGGAATGACAAACAGGGAAAGCAGAGCTGCAAGGGGACGAGTGCAGCCTCATCCAGGGACGCTGGTTGAGAAGAGGCATCGTACCCACACTGATGTTGGGGCTGGGATACATCCAGGCCACCCACCTCTCCCTAGGAGAGTCCTCTGCTGTCGCCTTTTCCTACATATGGTGTTTCTATGCCAAAACACATGGGAATTTCTGACCAAGTTACTTAGTGGAAATATCTCTGGGTCTCAGCTGAACTTTTTTGTGGCAAGAGGTGGCCAAAACACCAGGGCACCCCGCACAGTGCCACAGAGGTAGCTGGGGATTGCCAGAACTCCGTAAGGCAAGAGGGAAAAAACTAAAATGCTTCTGGAGAGCATGGCTGCTGAGCTCTTCAGGCAGGGTCTGGTTTACAGGTTGGAGCCGTGGTAGTAGTTATCTTTAGCTTGCATCTGATGGTGTGCTTATCTGCAACACTGACCTGCCCTGCCCACAGGTTGGAGCAACTCAGCTTCTGTTCTCCAGCCACCGACAACTCAGAAACCGCCAAAATCACAGACCTGGCTGTGATGGAGGGGCCATCAAACATCCCAGCTGCACCGCAGCACGCGGCTGCTCCCATCCACTCTCCTCTCAGAGTATTCAGAGGCTGCATTGCTCACAGCCGAGATCTCTGCAGATGTCCAGTGCTCTGGTTTAAAAGTTGTTCAGGAACGGGCTTTAGCAGAAGCGGCGAATCAGCACAGTGCTCCCAGCCAAGCTCACCCTCGCCGGGCACGCTGCCACTACAAGCAATTTAATCTTGAGTTGCAGCTCATCATGACCTCCACCGAAGAATTCTTTTTCTTTCACTGTTGCAAAGCTGCCGGCACGTGGGCACGCTTCCAGTGGCTGAGCTGAATACATTAAGCTTGTGGGTATGAAATAATTGCTCTGGCTAATTTTAACCAAAAGGAATCCAGCTCGCAATTGGTGGCAGGCTATGCTGGAGGCAACTGGGCTCTGAAATGGTGCATCAACCGCAGCTCAGCCCCAAGGGGTTGTCAGTTTATAATGCCGAGGGTGACTTTGACAGGAGTGAAGCACATCAGAGTTACCCCTGGAAGCAGGTGCTGATTTCATCTGGATGAGCCATCTGTCCAAAGTGACTTTACAGTCATCAGAGAGAGCGCAGTCGTAGAATCATAGAATGGTTTGGGTTGGAAGGGACCTTAAAGATCATCTAGTTTCACCCCCCTACCATGGGCAGGGACACACTAGATGAGGCTGCTCAAAGCCCCGTCCAACCTGGCCTTAAACACCTCCAGGGATGGGGCAGCCACAGCTTCTCGGGGCAACCTGGGCCAGTACCTCACCACCCTCAGAGTCAAGAATTTCTTCCTAAGATCTAAACTAAATCTACTCTCTTTCAGTTTAAAACCATTACACCTCCTGCATGTGATGTGCAGTGAAGGTCATGCTTCTTCCTCGCAGCTGCTTTGCTTAGCTAATTACTAGCCTTGGGATCACTTTCAAGCAAAAAAAAAGATGAATACTAATATGGGGATAGCATTTCTTCAAATGTTGCTGGAATGCAGTGCCTTGTACTGCAAAGGACTGGGATTCTTGGCTTTGGGGAAAAATATGTTAAACTTCAAGCAAAATGAGGGGAAAAAATTCCAAATTTCTATTTTTATGCTGAGATTGCCCCCAACATTCCCAATCTGTGATGTGCTTGGTGTTATTTCTGGGAAGGGATCATGTACTAATGAAACCCCTGTGTTCACTCAACATGAGCCAGTGTAGGAAGTAAGAGAGGGGATGGAGTGAACTCAAAAGGAAAACTTCTCTTTTTTTTTTCCTGTGCTGGAAACCAGACTCCTCTTTGGTATGCAGCAGTTAGACAGTATGTCTGGCAAAGTGCCTGGCTTGGAAAGAGAGATTTGCTCTTCTCTGACCCAAGAGTATATTATCTCTAACCCTAACCATCCCAGTCATTTAAATGTAAATCACAGCAAAAATAAGCTTTCACGCGTGTGGGCTTGAGCAGCACAACGCTGGCCCTTGCACAGCCTGTGCTTCCTCCAGCCCCAAACCAGGAGGGGAGGGAACACATAGGGCAGCAGCCGCAACCCCAACGCAAGGCTGCAGCGGGATCTGGATGGCAGAGGCATCTGGAGAGCAGCATGACACCAAATACCTTGGAGAGGTCAGGCAGATGCATTGGGTGAGGGTGGCTGGTACTTACGCAGCTGCAGCATCCCCTGCCCACCAGGCTGATCCTCCAGCCACTGCCCCTCGTAGATGGATCCGTCCCAGTAGTACATCCGTCCCCAGCCGTTCCGCAGCCCATCGCTCCACTCGCCCTCATAGCGCTCCCCGCCAGGGTAAAACGTCACCCCATAGCCCTGGAGGGCAGCACAGAGATGGCTGGTTAGAAGCCTCTGAATTGAAAGGGACCAGTGTTCAACTTTGGGATATTACTTTCTTGATACTCCTTTGCTTCATACTGTTACACTTGGCTGCTGGCAGCCCAGCTCAGCAACTATTCCTGTGTTGAAGGAAACAAGAGGTGATGGTATGGGATTTTTTTTTTTGGTAAATGATCAGGTTTGTGTCCCAGTATGTTATTATTGGCATAATCACTGCTAATATTTAGCTAAAAGCAGGTTTTACAAGTATATGAAGCTGCCTGAGGATAGGCAGCAGAAACAAGACCCGTCTCTCAACACGGGGATTCTATGCCTTTCAGCCCTGATGATGCCTCCTCCAGTGCAGTGTGCCCCAGGGCTGGGCAACTCCTTCCCTTGCCCCTGAGCCAGGTGAAGGTCTCTTAAGTGACGCTGACCATGCAAACGGTTTTGCTTTCTCCTCCATCCATACCCCAAAGAGGTAATGTCCTAAGCTGCCCCTTGCCTTGCTTCCTTCTTCCTTCACTAGAAACTAAAGCCAGCTCTGAAGGCTACCTGCGGTGAGAGCGGCAGGCGCAGGCAGCAATGCCACGCGTGCCTCCCCGCAGCCGGGCACTGGGCCAGTCTCCCAGGGCGGCAGGCGTCGCCCCGGCGGGGCAGGCAAGCTCTGACGCTGAGCAGTCTCCGCTCTTTGCTTTCTCTCCTTGGGCTTGATGCCACCGGTGGGTTTGGTTGGTGACCTTCTGAATTAAGACCACTGGGTGTGTGCAAGCTGGGGGCCCCAGGGAGGTGTTTGTCTTACATGTTTGTTTGCCATTAAGAGAAATCCAGAGATACTCCCTATACCAGGGAGTGATAAGAATAAGAAATATTTACATATTCCTAATGAGTTTTCCCATAGGAATAAAGTGCTAATTTATCTCTGAACAAAAAATAAAATCAGTTCTGGAAATAACTGATTTTTCTGAGCATTAATTTTATTAAACTGCATGGATGTAAAAGGGAGAATTTTGTAGAAGCAAAAACAACCCTAGTGATATTTGGATGTTGTTATAAATCTTTCATCAAAGCTCAATCATTCAAAATATATCCTCAAAGAACAGGAGGGGAAGGTCCCTCTAAGAGACTGGAGCCATAGAGCCACACGCCAATGAGAAGCGTTAAGAGGCTCTTAATTTAATTTAAGAGCAGACACAAAGGCAAACACAAGGTTTCCATTGGCAGATCAGAAAACGTTCCTACGAGGATTTTGCACATAAGATTGCAGTCATTTTTACCAGATGACTTCCTCATTATGTTTCCTTTAGAAAAACTAGTGATTTATGTGACAGGCTTAATTTCCAAAAGAACTCATGTTATTTGTCTAATACGCTGTAAAACTCCCAGAAGAAGGTACATTTTCCTGCAGCGCTTATAATACAGGTTCCTCTGACCACTTTGAGTATGAGAGGAATGAAAAGGATGGGTGGGAAGGACTAAGACACGGGATATGAAACCTCTCATCCTGCTTGGCCGAGCTGCAGGTGAGTCAGGGCAGCAATTGCTGCTCTGTGGCAGCTGGTGGGAGGTTGGGGCTGTAGCCTGATCGCCACCCGATGGGTGGGATGGGTCCCTCTCCAGAGGGGAGATGGTGGGTGACAGAGCACTCTTGGCTGTGTTTGGCTTTTTATGAATGATGGATTTTTATTCTTGAAGCTTCCTGGGCTTTCTGCAGGTTCAAATTAGGATTTAAAGAGAGCCCAAGCCTGGAGGAAGGTTTGTTCCCATAGCTTCTGCCTGGAGTCACGCTGCTGCTTCCCTATTGCGAGCTGTGGGGCATGGTGCAGCTCCTGCAGCATCTGTTGTGGAGAGGTGAGTAACAGCGGGAACAGCGAGGTGGGGGAGGGCTGGGGGAGAAAGCCTAAGCACCAGAGTTTTTCTCTTGCTTTCATTTTCTCGTTCCACATATTTGTTTCCCCAAAACCCTTCAATTCAGCCTCAGCATTTGAAAAATAAGTATTTTAAGTGATCTTTTTGCACCTATGCACCCAATTCCCCATGTTTTGGGGAATGCTGCCTCACTGCCGGCAGGTGCAGGAAATCTCACTTACACATTTTTTGTCGTTTTTCCACCAGCCTGTATACACCTTCTTGTATTCCTTGGTTACAGGGTCAAGAGTGCTGTATGCGCCATAACCATCCCGCTTCCCAAACTTCCAGTCACCGCTATAAATAGCTCTGGTGCGTTTCCATACCTGGGTGCCTTTACCTGTTTAACAAACAAGAGGAATTACGGGGGGACCATCATGGTTGTTAGGAGAAGGATTTACGGGGCTGCCTTTCTACAGCTCCATCCCAGGCAAGGCGGCGCTCCCTGCACCAAGGCAGGTTTATGTCTGGGATTCAGTTTAGCTTCCCCAGTCGGATGCGTCATTAATCTTGATCAGGGGCTTCCTGTGTGGCCTTTGCTGAATGCACTTAAATCTTTCCAAACCTCGGGTTACTGCCTGTAAACAAGCCTGTCCTGCTCTGGCTCCTCAGGGCTCGGTCAGGGTCTCCTTCCCCTGTTCTGACTCCTGCAGCACCCGTCACGACTTGAGGATAAATTAATATTCCTGAAGCCAAGTCAGGAGCCAAGACTGCTCCAGGGACTGCGTAGCCAGGGCACATCCTGGAGTGTGGAGCTGGCTGCAGTTTGCTGTTCTTGCAGAGGATTTTAAACATCTATTATCTAGATATTTCAGGTAATTGCTCCTGAGTGCAAGCAAAAGCTCTTCAAGTTACCTATTAGAAATATTTCTGAGTATGTTTTTGCACGTCGTATATCAAAGACATATTTATATACATATAGTCATACATGAATGAATGGTCTTCCAGGAGCATATACAACCACTGACCACTCCCTGCCCCTAGAACTTTTGTAAAGACATTTAAATTGGTAGTTTTTCTCAAAATGGTCTATCTTACCGTGTTTCAAGTTGTCCAGCCATTCTCCAGTATACCGGTCCCCATTTACAGCATAGACGGTGTGTCTTAATCCACATTTCTGTGCTTTCCTGTCCCATTCGTGCCAGAGAGGCTCTGTAGCCCTGGGATATTTTACAATGGGCATATTTTTCACAGCTGGAGAGGAAAACAAACAATTGTCACCAATAAATTAGAGACAGGTACAAGCAGAACAGTCTGTTTATGAGCTGTATTTTGATAGGCACCTGAGTCAGTAATTATTTTACTCCTCTAAAGCCAGAAATCAGGGATATAACAAACAGAAGGCATCTAAAAACACTGAAGTACAAACCAGGACCATCTGAAAATAGACTCGCAGCATAGCCTGGGCTGTTAGAAAGTGTTAAATAAGTCTCAGCAGGCCAGGTCGGTGGTGGGCATCGGTTTCTGCGCCTGCCAGAGGTCTTGGGGAGCACAGGGAAAGGCAGCCCCTTCTCCATACAGCCAAAACCCGGCCAGGCTCCTTCTCACAGCCGCTCCTCTGCCGTCTCTGTGCGAGGCTGGAGCAGTTGTTTAACCAAATCAGAAAATTATCTGTTTGCTAGGAAATATCTCAGGACACTGGAAAACATGCACAAGATAGAGCGGGTCAGAGAGTTGGCTGGTGTCCCTGGGGTGCACCAGGAGCTGGGACACTTTATACATCCAGCAGTAATGTAGCTCAGGCTCCTTTACTGCTAAAAATATCGATCCTGAATGTGTCTTGTTAAAAGGGGTCAAACCCACAACATTTCTGTCTACCAGGAGGCTGCAGACTCGCCCAGGGCAGGACAAACACTTGTAAGCCAAGCAAGCTGCAAAGGAGGTGGCTTCTGAAGTGATGTAGGTTTTTAAGCATTAAGACCAGACAGGGGATGATGGGCACAGTGGGGAGGTGATTCGGGTGTCAGAAGTCTGGAGGGAAAGGATCAGCACGGGGGAAGAGGAGGGAGAAGATGTTTTGGCCCATCAATACAGAGAGGACAACAGCAGAGTACGGCGCGGTGGTGATTTCTGGGCATTGCTGGTGGAATGGCTCACTGCTCAGCACAGTGGGAATGCTGGCATGGACTCGGAAGTGAGAGTAGTCTCCTATAAACCATAAAAAAATGACAAAAGGTGGCTGGAGAAAGAAAAAGCAAATTTCTATGAATGCCGTCTATACTCAGCCGCTTGGCTGGAGTGTGGCGGGGTGGGATGCTCTCTGATTTTGTCTCCTGGGCTCCCCTTTCTGTCCTGCTCC
>NW_009647418.1:2795081-2805031 GCF_000708025.1 Charadrius vociferus
CCAACCATACCGAAACTCAGAGAAAAAGAGAGCCAGGTGTAGACAGAAAGCATGGAGCTTGGGAGGAGAGGGGAAAGGAAGGTGCTTTGGGTCCTTGCTAGGGAATAAAACCTGGAAATTATAACTAAGAAAATACAGTTAGCATTCATCCTCAGCTCTCCATATAGCTGTGGAAAATGAGTCATTCAACAGCTTTTTGGGGGGATATCATTGCTAAAGAAAAGTACTTCTGTGTCCATGATGAGCCTTCTCCCCAAAATGCAGCTGTGTTGTTTTGTGTGCATTCCATGTGGCTCCTTACCAGGGGGCTGTGGGGGGCGCGGGCAGGGCCGGGGGAGTGCAGGGAGGGCCGGGGGACCTGCCCGGGCACTGCATTGTGAGCTCAGAACCGGGAAGCAGTAAAGGTTCCTGCCAGGCTGCAGTGGGAGGAGAGGGGCTGGAGAGCAGATTCCTGGCTGGTTGCTTCCCCTATGTCTGTCAAACGCAGGCACCTCCTCCACCATCCTCAAGGACAGGGGCGAAGATGAAGACCACCATGTTGCCAAATTTAGAAGCAGATGTTTTGGGAACGGGTTTGTCTGTGAGGACAGAAGAGGATTTGGCAGGTGGAGTCCCCTGGCCATGCTACCTACCTGGGAGCACCTTGCTTTGAGGACACTGAGGGCAGGATTTCTCCCTTGGTATGATGGAGTCACAGCCCGCTGCAGAGGGTGGTTTTTCTGCAATGCAAACACAGGATACACCACAGCTGCTAAGTTTCTCCCTCGCCTTTGGGGGCTGCAGCCACCAGAGAGGGGGATCTCGCCAATATTTGCCAATGGCTGGTGAGTTGCTCGCTCACGTCTGTCCTTCCCTTGCTGGGGGAGAAGAGCCGACCTACAGCTATGTGCACCCGCCCTGACACCAGCCATGACCTCCAAGCGTCTTGCGGCTGTGAAGGGATGTCTCCCCACTGCCCTCACAGATGGGACCATCACTGTCCCTCCACTGCATCTCACTACTTCTTTAGCTCAAAGTTTAGGATTTAAAAACCCCAGGGAGAATTCCCAGCTGTGGGGGCAGCCCCAGCTCTTTGCTGTCTGCTCACTGTGCCCGCAGAGGCACAGCCCGTTCAGAGGACCCGGGGTAATACAGGCCATCCAGAGCCACCATTTTTTGCTAAATCCCCTTCCAAATTTTATGTTGGTGATGCCAGGTTTGCGTAAGTGATAAGGCAGTTGGTATTCACTGCCCTGGATGTTTTTAACCACCTACTACAAGGGCACAGAGGGGCTGGCAGCAAGAGGCAGGTGGTGCAGAACCGCTCCAGCTGCAGCCTCCTAACAGCAGCTGCAGCTTTCAGTGCTGACGGCTAGAGGCTGCTGCTCCCATGCGTCTCTGCTGCCACCACTGCTCTTGGGGATGAGGATATTAGAGAGTCCCAGAGTCTCCAGATTCTGGTCTATGCTCTCACCTTGGAGCTTTGTCAGGTCTTTGGTAAAATGCAGCTTTAGTTTGCACGGCCCTACAGGAAGCCCGGTTTTTCCCCCTGGCTCTTCACAGGACTTCAGAGCAATGCAATTTAGCTACAAGTACACTTTTTTTCCAGCTGTACATATTAACTTAATGAAGAGCAAGGTGGAAAATTCAACTGGCTGCAGAGAAGGGGCCACTGACTGCACCTGGCAGCACCCTGCCTGCCACTGCACCACATCCCGTTGTGTGACCTCCGCACCAGCTCTGTCTGCACAGAAGCACCCTGCCTGACCACTGCTCAGCCCCAAGGACCCTGTCACCCCTTGCACTGACCCCTGTGCCAGGGTCCCTTTGCCGGCACACTCCAGAGCAGTCGAGCCATTCCCAGTCCCTCCTTGCCACTGTGGCAGTGGCTGCAAGCAGGATACTCAGGGCACCTTTTCTGCTCCTCTCCAGCGAGAGCACCATGCCAGAGCAGCGACGGGAGTGCACAATGGGGAAAGCCCACGTGCTCGATTTGCAAAGCACCCTCGAGTTTGGCCCATGCTTTCCTGCCACCCCCCACTCCGAAAAACACCCCATGGACACCAACCTGCGCTTGGTGCTGGCTGGGTGCTGCCGGCTGCATTGGCAGGGTCGTCATAGCAACTCTGCCAAACTCCTGCGCAAAGGGTCACGGGAAAGCGGACGGGAGAGCTGGAGAACTGAGCGGCTGCGAGCAGAGACAGATGCTGGTGGGATGGGGGCTCATCCCGCATGTCCCACGGTGAGAATGAGGGATGCAGTCAGAGCTGGGCTCCTCCACGGAGCCACCAAGCGCATGACGTTCTCTGGAGCAACGTGTCTTCGAGTTAAGGATTATCCAGCAGAATATAGAATGCTGATAAGCAATGAGTGCTTCATCTCTGGTTGGTTTGCTTACATGTGCAGCAGCAGAAGCCTGGAAATGAAAGCACTAATTACGGTACTGGTAGGTAACAAACAAGTCAGTTCTAAAAAGGAGAAGCCTCCTGAAAATGCATATCACTGGTCTCAAAACAGAAATCTGAATAAACCTGACATTTCTCCCCTGTAATTCCCTCAGCCATTGCATTTCTTCCACAGCCACGGTGAGCAGGGATTGTCATTGTGGCCTTGTGGGTGTCTGTGATAATCTTGCCTAACGGGTACTTAGCTGACCATGTTTCAAGTATAAAACCAAAGTTCTTGTCTCACTCCCATGAGCCAAACTAATTTGTTTATTCTCATCCTTTTACCACATTTTTTGTGCACAACACTGCAGACTAGATGGTAACAATTTTGAGTTAGGTGGGGAATCAGGTTGAAAAAAACCACCTGCCTCTTCGGAGATGAGATACAGCTCTGTCTTCCCTGTGGGTGTTCATCTGCCATCTTCAATGTTTGTAGCATTGAAAGTGGCTTAAATGCCGTGCTCATGCTCTGGTAGGAAAGAGGGTGCTTTTGAAGGGATGGTGACCACCGTGGAATGTGCAATTTTTGACTGGAAGCAGGGAAAGATCTTTCAGGTTTGATGGTGAGTAACATTGAGTAACAGGGAATACAGCAAATAATGAAACTGTAAGGCTGCTTCGCCCAGGACTGTCTCTGCTGTGCTCAGTATTGGCAGGAGAAGAAAAAACTCTCCTCCTTGGACTTATTCCAAGTGTGAGTGTGACTGAAGGTGAATATTCCATTTCCCATGACACGTGTGAGGGTCATGGAGCAGGAGGACTCAACATCATCCCTTGGGAAATCAGGTGGAGAAGGAAAATGAGCTGGAGGGTGAGAAGAAGTTCTCTACATCCAACATGCAAGCTGGCGTGAAAATCATGGAGGGAGACCTGTACCATGGGAAAATACAAACACGGAATTTCTAGTGCTGGATTAGATGAATTGAGAAGATGGCAGCCACCGGCGAGCCTGTCCCAGCCTCTCCTCCCTGGCTGCAGGGGATATGCTGAAGCAGCCAGGTGGGTCTGCATCTCCCTAAATCCGGAGAGACAGGAGAGGTGGAACTTCTAGACTTCTTTAAGCAGGTAAACCAGACAGAAAACTATGGAAGTTGACCAAGTTAGGAAATACTTATAGAAGATAAAATATTTCTTGTTATTAAAAATGAGATTAAGATGTTCAGGAAGGATTTATTCACACTCATTCACGTAAACACATTCTGGTTTTGGACAGTGCCTAAGAGTTACTGAAGACAATTGTTACTGTGTTAGTTACTGTGGCCAGTTGTATGGGGCTGGAGTGGGGGACAGGGGGTTGTGGAGGAAACAAGAGAAACCCATGAGGGAGAATTAAAAATGCTCACTCTAGCCCAAAAAGTACAGCCTTAAATTACAACCAGAAATAGCCCCTTCTGGAAAAGGACTAATTATTTTGAATATTACAGCCCCTATATTGCACTGCACTTAACTGAGAATTTGTTAATTAAAATAATTAGCTAATTCAGACAATTTCACATGTTTATTTTTAAACAGTGCAGGCTGTCCAAGGTTTTTGACCTGCAAGTCCAAACTATGCATCACCTAACCACAGCTTTTGCTAACCAGAAGTTATATACATATTTGAAACTCAGTATACATTTGAAACCATTTTAGATGCAATAACTTTAAAAGGATCAAAATAATTTAGCAACAAATTAAAATTCACAAATTGGGACTGAAAACTGCCTCTACAAAAATCTCTATATCTGGATGAGATGGAGGGAAACACTTGGTGATGCCTCTGTTTCTGGGTCACTTATTTTAAATCCCTCTGCTCCCAGTCTCTGTGTGTTTGTTATTTTATCCCCGTGGTCCCAGAGTGGATTATCAGCACCTCTGCCCTCGCAGACTCTCCTGGCTGCACCAAGGAGGCTTTACAGAGCCATTTATCTGGGAAGAGACCATGCGTGATTCCCATCTACCATTTTCTTAGTCCAGGTACAAACATCTGAATTATACTTAATTATTCTGTCACTCATTATTATAATTCTGTACCTTTTTGTACTCCAAGGGTACAAAGCGGATAATTGTAAGTGTACTCTTCTCACAAGAAAGGCAAAATTAGACCATCTTGAAAAGAAGCTGATGGTATTTGCAGCTTTATCAGAAAGTTCTTTTGACTCGCTGAACTCAAATTTTATTTAAAAACTGTCATTCCACTATTAGAGAAGGAACTTTGTTAATAACTAAGAAGTATGGAAAATTTTTGCATAGGACGTCAGATACATAGAATATGTAATTCAGCTGAAGCCTATAAACCTGAACTGACCCAGAAATACCTCAATCAAATCCTCTTCCTCTCCCAACAGCAGTCGTTTCAAGGCACAACATTGAGGCCACTGTGAAAAGTAGGGTCATAATCCAGATTAGGATGGGCTAGGAGGAGAACTTGGTTTTTCCTTGATGCAATTCCCCTTGTTCTGGCCTTTCTATCTGAAATATGGTCCCAATTTTCCTTCTTGGCTTTTTTTTTTTAATTGATTTTTTTCCATTTTACTCTCATAGACGTTGGTCACTGCCACCGAGGAGCTCCAGCAAAGCCTCCTCCACTGCGGTGTGACAGGGCTTCAGTTCTGTTGCTGTCCAGACAGTTGTTGCTTCAGTTGTCTGGCACTTGATTAAACCTTACATTTATTAAGACTGAAAGGAAGCTGTTAAATCGGTCAGGGTAAGTTATGCTTTAATTCAGCCCATTATACTGCCAATACAATTTGTTTCAATGAACTTTTAGCTCTCCAATTTCTTCCAGTTTGGACACACTGAAGAGCAAACCAAGCAATGGGAGCACGTGTGGGGAAAATGCCCAGAAATACACCATTTGTAGAGCAGGGTCTCATGACATATGATGCACCTTAATTTTTTTCAGTCTAAAGAGTAAGATTTTTTTAAATTAAATGAACCCAAAGGACCTCGGTATTCTACATCTGAAACCAACCGATCATTTTTGCAATGAAAGGAGACAGCTGCTCCAAGCTGAGTTTGCTCCCACAAAGCTTGGGGAATCACCCAAGTGAAATGCCCGAACCAACCGAAAACTGTCAGAATCAATAATTTAAGTTTATTCTGGGAACTTTGTAGAATAAATAGAGAAAAAACATTTAGAGAAACATATGTTGGAATTCTTTAAAGGTGAAGAATGTGACAACAACATACTGTGGAAGTAGGATGCTCAGATGTGTGTTTTATTGCTGCCATATTCAAAAGAAAAGCCTGAGGAAGCGGTGGGAGGGTCTTGGACTCCAACCAAGCGTGTCTCGGGTTTAGCTGGATGAGCACAGAGTGGGTGCAGCGCTGAAGGAGCTTCCCCACTGCTCTGTTTTTAAGAATTATTATTACTGGATTTAGGAGGAATTGAAGTGAAAGATTTGAGATGTAAACTTCACTGGTTGACTTTTGCTTAAGAGGCAGCCTTACAGGAAAGCTTTTCTTTAAAACTCTTTCCTCCTTTTTGCTGGGAGCAGCTCTCAAGATAAAAACCATGTTGGTTTTACATCAAAACAACCTAAAGTGAGAACTCTAGGTTATCTGAAATGTCGAAGCATTGAAGTTGTTGAAGCTGATGCTTATGAGATACCCTCTCCCTATGAGTGTGTTTCGCTGCAGATTTACAGCTAATTCTCTACTTAACTACCTGTCACAAGACTGTTCAAAGGTAGGGTTGTTTTAATTAGTGAAGTTACCAAAAACTGATAATTATTTACTGCATAACTGTGACAGAGGGCTTTGCAGGACCCTTGATATTGTTTTAAAACAGGCAGATCACAGTAGGAAGATGGAAGCAGATAAATTTGGCCATACTCAAGCTAATGCCTCACTTAAAGCCCTTAACTGAGGAATTAATCCAGATCACAAGATGAATCAGCAGTACCAATTTCCAGTTGAAACATGTGCCAATTATTTTATTTATCATGGCTTATTGTTACCTGATGTTGGAATAGGGACTCATCCACATTTATATTTTGTCCTTTCCTGTTTGCACTGTGCTGGAAAGAATTAGTATATCTAGGACAGGGGGAAAGCACCTAAGGAAACAGCCTCAGTTACCGTAAGAGAAAAGAATGAATGGAATCTGCACTCAGAAATAGTCTAGAGGGAGAAGGAAAGGAGCTCATATGTGACTGTACATATATAACTACATGTACTCAAACAAAATTTAACAGCAAATGAACAGTCAGTCACAATTTTACTGTGATCTTTAACTTGATTTATTAACTCAATTTCTTTGGTATGTTTTCTGGAAGTGAATGGTTGATGAGCTTGGGATTAATTAAGGTAAAGGTGAAATAGATTTCATATTTGTAGATTTGCTGTGCTAAGGCCTGAGAAGATCTCTAGCAGCAAAAGCCAGTCATTCAAAAGCTGGAAGGTTAAATTTGCAAGATACCTAAAAAAATGTTCTTAAAATATTCAAATTCAGAGGAAAGACACCATTCATCATGTGTTGACACAAGTGAGACGTGCTTTTATAGGCTAAAATCTAGAGCAGCTGTCTGCTCCAGAAATCCAGAGTGATACAATGATGCTGGGAAACAGGGAAGGAGCCTCATGAGCCTCCTCCAGGCCAGCCTTCTGCTCGGGGGTAGGACAGAGAAGACCAACTGACCAACTTTATGCTCAAAAGCAGATGAAGAAGGACAAGCCCGTGCAACGCTCTTGGCCCAGGTAATGCAGGTAAGACAGTGGTGCTGTTGCATGAAAGCACTGCTGTCCTTCTGTACATTTTAACTTTTTGGGTAAGTTGTGTCTAAGGTGCCCATTTCAAGGAAGCCCCAAACCCTCTTTAAGCAGCCTGCTTAAACCTGCACAGCAGCATTTCTTGCCTCTGTAAAATGATAAACTGAATCAAAGTCCCATCCAAGCTGTGGGAGCAAAGGGAGGGATGGGGAAGTAGACAGGGCAACTGCCCAGGTTTTGTTTGCTATGGTGGGTAGGGAGGCATTCTTGAAATCGAGTATGTGTATGTGACCGGGTTAATTAGCTGTTGACCGAAGAGCACATGTGGTTTGTTTAGCAGGCCAGGAGGAAAGATATGCAGAAAGAACAGAGGCTCTCCTGAGATAAACCAGGCTCCAGAAAAAAACGCATCCCAGGGTATGCACTCTGAGGAGTTCACCCCATGCTTCAGCTGAGCTGCACAAGCTGCTCCTAGCGCAGGGCAGGACAGGTGAGGTGTGGGATGCCAGGAACGCCAGCTGATCAGACCCCCTCTCCCTGTCCAAGGCCGAGGAGCAGGAAGCTGACAGGGGTCTTCTGGGCTCTTAAAATTCCCTCTCTAAATGCTTTACCCAAGAAATCTCGTTTAGGAGCACGTTTTAGTTGTAGAAACAAAAATTGCAAAAAGCCTGAAAACCAAAAGAGAAGTTGACAGTTAAATAAAACGAATGCCAAGAACATGGATATGGAAATTTAAGTCACTCAGGACAATAGACAGTGATATATACTATGTGATTTTTTATTTTATGACTCCTAAATCAGAAATTAGAGTTCTTTTAAAATTGACAGATATAACTAAAATCTGCAGCTTCCACTCTTAGGAAGTAAAATTATATACACTATAATAAACAAATTCTCTAGTTCTAGTAAAAAAAAACCAACGCTGTTATCTTACCTTGCTTTGTTTTTATTCACAAAGATGTGATTGAAATAACGAGATTACAGCTATAATCTCCCAGGAGGTGGAAAGAGATTACAGGTAATTCTGAAATCTTTTGTAACAGCGCAACACTAAATACTGTTAGAACCAGCTGTATGGCCAGCCGTGCTACACTCACATTATTTGTGTTTAATGAAATCCTTTGGTGTTACTGTTTGAAAGAAACAGATCTCTTCAATGAATATTAATAATTAGCACATCTTAGCTAAAAGACTTTGAAATAAATCTTTTGGGGTTATAACTGTACACAGCTTCAACATGCATAAGAATTGTTCCTTGTGAAGAGGTATAGGGAAGAGGCAAGAAAGTTTTGAATAAAGGTCTGGTGATTCCTCGGTGCAAAGCTGTTCCAGGAGAGCTCCAGGGCCAGCCTGGCTCTGAGTGGGAAACGCACATTTCCTGCCTTTGTACATGCAGTGCCCACAGAAACACAGACCACGGCCCTAACGAACCTGTCATCGGGCTGCAAAATTATAGCCCAGGGCAAATATCCACCAGTCATATTAAGTGCTTTCTTCTTTTCTTTTGAGGCTTATAGCTCAGGAGTGAAATTAATAGTTTTAGGGGTTATTTACAATTTATGATGTATTCTATAAGTACTGATGAATTCTGTAAGAATTCAGAGCACACTTGGTTCAGAGTGTGATTTAATGAGCAGAGCAAGCCCTAAAGAAATGCAGCTACATCTTAGGGGTGGTTCTCTGATAAACTGAGCTGAGATGACACAGTAACTGCAAAGGTGGAGAGCTTATTTTCACGTGGGAAAGGTAAATAATTTTATTAGTAGGGAATACTCCAACCTTGTGGTGAACTGGAAAGTTTCAGCATGTATCCAGCGCAGAATTAAAACTGTGATCTGAGATGCGATTCTTTTTCTGTAATACAGAATCCTGCAGGCTCCCTGTAACATAAGATGCCATTACATAGGATTGTGGACAAATGCTAGAATCTGAGAAAAATTTACTACAGATATAACAAACTCCTGTGACATTTATACGACACTTATTATTGTTGTACTTCAAGATTATCAAGGCCTGCCACAACACGTGTTTGATCTCTGCACAATCGCAGACCTCACTGGAGGAGCTGAAGGGTCGCAATGGGGATCATGGTTGATGGTTGCTAAATCAGCAGAAATCCCCAACCACCGCAGGATCTGAGCAGGTTTCTTTGGAAACCGAGCGCAGAGGCAGGCAGCAGGTCATTGACTGCATTTCGGGTGTCCACCCACACATGTATGATGAGAACATAGAAAAAGGGCATAAAACGAGCAAACAGCACTAATATAGACCTAGAAAAGCACCAGAGGCAGCGTGCACACCGAGGAGGGTCTCTGCACCACGTTTTCAGTTGTTTGTGCCAAATCCAAGGAAACGGGATCCTACAGATACCTTTTGCAAAAAGACATGATTGCACTCAAGTTTTTACTTTGGCTTCGCACCTCCCCTCCCACTTGTACTTTTTTAATTATTTATTTATTATTGCTTCCTTTCCCTTCCTTTTTTTTCTTCCACTTCGCCTATTTCCACCCTTTTGCAAGAAACCCACCCTCCGAGAAGCACAGTACCAACCCCTTGCAGCAGGCCCGTACACCCCGCCACCTGTACAGCCCAGAGGCCACCAGACCCCGCTCCCAGTTTGCCAGTCCTGCCGCCAAGCGGGTTATTATTGGTACAATAACATAAAAGATCAGGAATCGCCTCGTCATCTTCTCTTTCAGATCTTAACGATGCGCTGCGCCCCGGTGCCAGGGGGCTGCTGGGCTGGGCCGCCTCAGCCCCGGGGGTGTGCGGTCACCGCAGCCCGCGGGTCGCTCTGAGGGGACCGTCCCTTACAGACGCCTCCGCCATCAC
>NW_009647418.1:2805521-2814900 GCF_000708025.1 Charadrius vociferus
CGGGGTGCGCCCCCCCCGGGGGGGTCCCCTCCGCTCGCCCTTTCCCCGGGAGGGCTCGGGGCGGCCTCGGCGAGGAGCATCCCGGGGGGTGCGGGAAGGTGCTCCCCCCTCCTCGCTGCGGCCGTGCGCGTCGCCGTGCCCGCAGGCCCCGGGGGTGCGCGGCCTCCCGCAGCCCCCCCCGAAACAGCCCTGTGCCCCGGGGACCCCCGGCAGGCGCGACGGGACACCCCAGACCCGAACCACGGCCGTGCCCCGGGTGCGTCTGGTGAGGAGCCTGAAGGGATGCGGTTCCCACTGCCGGAGCCAGGGTGGAGAAGGGGGACCCCGCGTTTTCGTGCACCCCGTCGCACGGCACGAAGAGCGATGCGGGTGATGCCTGTGCCACGAGCATCGCCTGGCCCGACTTTAATTCCCTCCGGTGGGATACGATGGGTTTTCCACCTCGCAAAAGTGCGTTGAGGGACAGAAAGACCTCGGAGCAGGGGCTGAGAGCTGTTTCTGCAAAATGCTTTTACCTCCAGAAACGTTCCCTTCCCCGAATGTCATCAACGCTGCGCCTGTACACGTGCTTTAAATCTTTAAGCTAGTTTTAAAACACGACCGGCTGTTCTCGCTCTGCCTGGCTGTTAGCCTCTTTTAGGCTGTTAAACAGAACGTGCGCCACCAAAAAAAAAAAAAAAGGCGTTTTCCAGATTTAGCTCGTTGTCTTCATTAAAAGTCAGTTCAGGTTGTACGCTTGTTAACAGAAGGAAAGGTGGTGGTTGGGCGTTGGGGGGGGGATCGCCGGCTGGTGTCGTTCTGTTGATTGTGTGTTTGCAGTAAATCCTGTGTTCAGCGACCGGCTTTCTGGCAGAGCGCGCTGCTCGTGTCTGACCCAAACCTCAGCAAATTGTCAATGACTTCTCCCTGCCTCGGTTTCCCCACCTGTGAAAGGAAAGGAGAAATGCTTCTTGGTGGATCACAGCTGCTGGTGGCACAAGGTCTAATTCCCCAGGGTTGAGTATGGTAGAGGTGAAAAGTTGGGGTAACATCCATTATCTGAGAGCTTCAGGGGTCATAATCTGGAGGTGGCGTTGCAGAAGAGGGGAACGTGGCGCTGTCCGGAGGATGTGACTCTGGTCCAGCTCCATGAGATGCTTTGGAGGAAGTCTCGGTCCTTCCCAACTGGATTCAAATCAAACTGTGATGTGTTGGGATACAAATCCCAACTCTTTAATAAGAAAGTACTTCGATGTGGGTGTCCACTCGTGCTTGCCCATGCACATGGCTTTTTGGACACACTCACAGCATCTCCTGCTCTTGAGGAGCCTGGTTTTCCCAGCAGCAGCCTGACCCCCTCTGCATCTGCATCACCCCCTTCAGCGCCCTTTTTGGCTGGCCTGGCTCTCGTCTCAGGCTGGAAATGCTGGTCTTGGGCCACACAGGAGGTGCTGCTTGTGTGTGGAAGGAGCTCATGGTTGGCGTTTTCCAAGGTACTTTGGTCACCTCCCCTAAAAGGGTCTCTTGCGCAGTGCCAGTGGGGAAAAAAAATTGATGGGACGCAGATTTTATTGTGTTTTGAGAGTGGTGGGGGAAAACAATCTCTGTTTCAATGCACTCCTGCCCCATCTCATATTTTATAATTGTATTATAAGTTCTTTGTCAGGGGCTGTGTCTTCCTTTTCCCGCACAGGATGACCTTGGACTGTGGTTGTAGCTCCTGCCCCTGATGTGCCAGTGCCTGGCACGGGGCACTCAGGGCTCTGCTTGTGTTTGGGGAGCTCCGACTTGAGGGGCTTTGAAGGGGCTGATGCTGCCACGCAGCAGCACTGAGCAACCCCTCTGGGCAGCGGGGACCTGCCGTGAGATGGGGTTGGGAGACATCCAGGTTTGCAAAATGCTTCTAGCCAGCCACATCTGTGGGTTTTTATGGTTTGGGTTGCCAGGGCAGGGACTCGTCTCCGGAGCAGCAGCCTGAGAAGGAGCTTGGAGCTGCGGCGCATTGCTGTTTTGGGGCGGGAACATGGGAAAATACAAGTTGCCCTGCAACAGCTTGTTAGTTTAAACCCTGTGTATGAACATGTAAACCAGATTTTGATTAGGAAAAAGCCCTGCGAGGGCTCCCCGTGAATGTGGTTTGAGTCCTGCAAGTGAATAAGTGCTGTCCAAGAGAAGGGCTGTTGCGAGTCCAATGGAAAATAGACCTCAGGGTACCTACAGAAAGCATCGAGCAGTTGCAGCGTGGGGCTGCCGTGCTGAACTGTTACCTGCCCTTCGTCCGCGGGCAAACTGGGCAGTGCAATTTCCACTTGCAAACTGGGCAGTTGCCGCCCCGGCACTGTAAAACTTGTAAACTTGGATGCAGAGACAACTCTCAGGCCCGGGAGCTCTTCAACGCAGGGCAAAAATACTCCTCTCCCTGGGGCATGGGTCCTTTGTTTTTTCAGCACGTGTTGTTTCCTACTGGGAGAGAGAGCTGCAGGCCAGACCTGACCCTCCGGGCAGGTATTTGGCCTGTGGGTTCTATGTGTTAATGTAAAGGCAGCGCTGAGCTCCCTGCGCTGCCAGCGGGTCGCCTTTGTAAGGAGTCGCCTCTCTTGATGAATAAATAACTTCACTACTAGCAAATGTTATGTTCCTCTAAATACCAGTGTCATTTTGAAATCATTACCCCGATGTTTTTGGCTAGTGGTAGAACTTACCAGCTCTTAACTCTGCTTGTTTGTGTTTCCAATAAATACTTGAACATTTCTTTGGCAAAGAGCTTCTTACACCCTTTGAACCAGCCTTTTAAAAGACACTGTTGCATGACATCTAGAGAAGCAGAATGAGTTACTGTGCAATCCCGGGAGCCCCGAAGTCCTGCCCGTGCTAAGCAAAGCCAAACCAATCCTGAAATTATGAGAGCTGCGGTGCCTGGGCATGGTTAGTTTGGTCATTAAGGTTTTTAAATCGGATACCAGAGCTTGTTTTGCATTGCTTCTGTAAATAATGAACAGCGAACAGCCAGGTACTAATGAGGAGGAGAGCAAAGATTTGTTTTGTATGGTTTTAGCACCGTGTTTATGCTCAGGGGAAAACCGGTGGTAATTTTCTGTGGTCGTTGATGTGCCAGTAGATAAAGCAGCCGTGCAAATAGCCATTTAACCCAGGCCTTCTCTTGGCACTAACTCTACAAACTCTGTTTTCCAAGTTGTTATAAACCTTAAAATTTGCCCAGAGGGCATTGCACGGTGTCTGGTTAGCTCTTCCTGAGGTCTCCCTGCACTTGGGAGGGCGGTGAAATCATTGCAAAGGGTGGGAAAGCCAATCGCGTTTATTCCCGAGCAGAGGGAGCGATCTGAGAGCAGAGGCACCTCTCAGTGGGCTTGCAGTTGGTTAGCCGTCCTCATTATGGCCAGTCAGACACTAATTGGGGGCTTCAGAGGATCAATGAGCTGTGATTAAGAAGTTCCTCTGGAAGAACATCTGATGCTACAGGGAGGGGATGGGTAAGTTCTCGCGTAGGTTGCTTGAACATACAGGGGGTAGAGGTGGCAGCGGTGACCAGGAGGCATCTAAACCCCCAGATGTGGGTCTGTGCCTGGTTTTGTGTTTGTTTTTTTTTTTCCTCTGGCTCCTCATCTTTCTTCTCTTCCCCCTGCCCCGACTTAATCTGTCTGTGAAATCAGGGTTCCTGCTCTGCTATTTTAGCCACCCATTTAATTGGGACAGACTGGGATCAAACAGAGGGTTAGGGCTTCGTTACAGGGTGGGATGGGGAACAGGGAGCTCCTGAGTGGGAAAGCTCATTAGAAAGAGGAAACGCAACAAGTGCAGAGGATGCTCTTTGTTTTGCAGGAACTTCATTAATGTCTGTTTAAGCTGTGTTGGATCCGTGCTGGTTTGGCATCACCTCCTCCTTGGTTGTTTGCAGGGGTGCCTGTTGGCTTCCAAAAAACCAAGGTTTTGCTCGCTTCCTTCAGAGGCGAGGACCAAAAGCAATGTGTAATCTAGACGGGTTCTTCCTACCAGTCTTCTCCTCTTCTCCTGCAGGAAACGCACAAAGTTTACAGGCAGAAACTGGAGGAAGTCACCAGCTTGCAGACAGCCTGCAGTAGCTCCATACACCGGCAGAAGAAGACACTAAGGGATCTGAAGCACAGCCTGCAACGGTAACGGGAGACCTGGAGGGTGGAGGAGGCAGGGATGGGATGTTTCTCCTTCTCAAAGGGCTGAAATGTTTGGATTTTTGGCATTTTAATATGCAATCTGTGTTGCGGTGGTAAATTTGCTCTGTATTATTCTTGAGTCGCCTCCATCTATCACAGCCAGGTAAAACGTTCACAACCCCATGAGAGATGGTGTCCTGTAAATAAAGATGATCTTTGAGGGAGCCTGTGTGGGTTTGCATCCTTGCAGCGCGTGCTGTACGCTGCAGGACCATACAGCTTTTGGTCTGTGTGTTTTGCTAGGTGTGCAGAGCTTTGCTCCATAAGCCATGCTGGGAGAGCAGCATCAGTCCTTGAACCTGAAGGTGTAACTCTCTCCAGGGTGGATTTCCAGGAGGAAAGTCTCTCTGGCTGATTGCTGGGAGCCACGAGCTAAATTCCTTGTGTGCGGGTCTGAATACACCACCTCCGACACCACGGGTTGCTAACACCGCTGTGCACTGCTCTCTGTTTTACATTAATTGGTAAAACTGCAGTTTGTCAGTAAATCATCAGCTGTGTGTTGTGTTATTACATCCTGAAATATTTCATGCGGGAAGAGCTGCGGCCTCTGCAAGGGCAGTGCCTGAAACCACGCACAAAGTTCCCAAAGTGGAAGGATTGCCTGCAAAAAAGCACGATATTTTCTAAGTGCCCGGCTAGGGATGAGGTACGGGATCCTGTCATTCAGCTGAAATGAAAAGAGAAGCTGATTTATAAACCACCCAGTTGAAATAACACCGGCATAAAGCAGGCAGTGAAATAAAATCACAGTAAGCCAAATGGAGCTGCAGAAATGTAGGAGTAAAGTGCGCAGTGGCATCAGCTCACGCGGTGAGCTTTTTAACAGCGTGGATTTTGTGACAGCGCTATTTTCCTTTCAATAAAAAGGAGGTAAAAGCATGAACGGGCGGATCTTGTTTCTGTGTTGTTGCAGGTGCAAACCCAGAGCGAGTCCTGAAGAGTTTGCTCTCATTCAGGAGATCAGCACCCAGATCAAGGAGAGGCAAAATGCCTTCTTCGACATGGAAGCCTACTTGCCGAAGAAGAACGGGTACGTGCTTCATCGGGGAGGCACACGCTCCAGGAAGGGTGATTTTTTTTAAAGTGTTCACAGCGGTGTTGTTCCCGAAGGGATAATGTGCATGTTGAAGAAATACATGTAAAACTGGCTTAGTCATAAATCTCTTGCTGAGCTGCTGTGTCAGTCGTATACAGAATTCATTAGCTGGAAGTGCCTGTAAATGTACTGAGTGTAGGCAGCGGAGGTTTTCTTGTTAAAATAAAAGTAACCCTGCATTGGTGAGAGATTGTGCAATTCAGTGTTTCACACTGATGTTTTCCTGTGCTAATTTTTACAAGACTAAATCAGCACAAGAATTTTCTCTCTCTCTCTTTTTCTTTTTTTTTTTTTTAATAGTCTTTTCAACTGAATTAATATTTATACTTCGCTTCAAGTGGGGTTACTAGGACAGATTTCATTCAGTTGTCAGCCCCTCAGAAGTTCCTATCAGAAAATTTTCTTCCAGTTTCTTCCTGTTACTTTTGGTGTTGGACAGTGCACACTACATATCTTGCCCTTAGACTGTAGTGCAGAAAAGGGACCAGGAAAATAAACCTTTTTTCTAACTTCTTGGAAATGCTGACCAATCTTTTCATGCTTAAATCCTCTTCTGCAGCCTCTCTCTCCAGTTTGCCTTAATTGAAAACCTACAACAAATGTGGCTTGGGCAGACATACTGGTATTTTCAGCTCTGATCTGGGTCATCTTGCAGCATTCAAATAAAATAACTTACCTGCATCTGCTCTTGGTTTTTGTCTTCCAGCTTGTACTTGAATCTGGTGCTGGGAAATGTGAATGTAACTCTCCTGAGTAACCAAGCAAAGTGAGTGAGTGTTTCCGTGCCTGTGAATTTGGGTTTCTCTGGGGCTGTCTGTGGATATGGACTGAAGTCCAGAGACAGGAATGGGTTTCTTTTAGATCTGATAAAAGATGAGCTGTCGAGGGTGGGCAAGTTGGACCGTGACACGAGGTTTCTTGTAGCTCTCATGGATTCTGTCCATCGCTTGCTTTTAAGCCCAGCCCAGCCTGTTGCCTTAGTTGTAAGGGTTTGGGTCTTTTTTTTTTTTTTTTTCAGTGAAAAGTGGTATTGTGCCTTCTAGACATACAATGCTTCAGAAAATTGAGATTATTTTTTTTTTCTAATTTTACTGTGCCAACTGAGAAACCAGCTCTTACGGACTTAAGCCATTGTCTTGCAGTGTAACGGTTGTGCAGCGCAGACGGACCCGGCAGGCAGAACAGTGCCTTTCACTGCTGTCTGCAGGTTTTCTAAGTGTTTCAAGCAAAACCTCTGTCTCTGGGCTTGACATGTGGATTTGTATCTGGTTTGAAAAAAGTGAAACCGCACTCTGATAAAACACCCATTTGTGTCCATAAACGGCGGCTGTTCCCTTCCAGGTTCGCCTATAAGGATGAATATGAGAAGTTCAAACTTTATCTGACGATAATCTTGTTACTTGGGGCCGTCACCTGCAGGTTTATTCTCCACTACAGGTAAGCCTGCATTTTTACTTTTAATCAGGTATTTTGAACAAAAGTGTGCTGGGTTTGAACTGCCTTCTCTTCTGTTAAGGATGGTGAGATGGGCTCCGGCCATGTTTAGGCTTTGAGTAGTTGGACAGCACGACAGCTTTTACACCTCTTCTTCAACACCGGCAGGATCTGTATTTTAGCTACTTGCTTTTCCTTGTTTAACTTTTTTTGAAGTCTCTTGTAACTGAGAGAAGTCCAACCTTGTGTTTCCTGATCGATTGTTTTTCTGCCATCATGCTGTGCTTCAGCATGAGCAGTTGGTGTTGCTGGTGGGTTGTCCCAGGCAGGCACCGGCACCATGCTGCAGCTCTGGGGTTGCAAATGCAACAAGAGAGGATTTCCATGAAATGATCAGACCTGAAACGTTACCTCTAGGTCATGATAAAGTATCTGAGCACCAACGAGCTTCCAGTATTCAGTTTTGCTTAAAAAACAGAAAGTGTTGGCGCTGGGCGCTTCCACTGAGGTCTCTCTGGGTCTGGGGTGAATGCGGGATCATACCAGAGCAGTGCTGCCGAATGCAGAGGCTGCCCTGAATCCCCTTGGCTTCGGAGGTTTGCAAATGGCAAAATAAAGGCTTTTTTTTTTGCCCCCTCCCCGAGTGTTAATGCTCTTCTGCTCTTTTAGTTGATTGGATTTATATAGATCTCATGGAATCTCCTCATTGAATTAGCCTGGAAATGCCTCTCTAAATTGGATCATCTGCTGCTTCCATGGTGCTTTCTCTCCTTCAGAAGGAATTAATGTCATCTCTGCATACCTGCTTATCGGCTCAGGATCTGCAGGGTTATATCACGGGGCACTTCCCAGAGGAAAGGACTCTGAGCCCGGCGGTGCTGCCGATGCTGGAGGCTCTGCCTGTGGATTAGAGATGTTCAGGACTGAGGCTTCTTGTCCACGGCAGCTTTTTATTTGCCCAAGGGGAGAGGGGAAAAATAGGGATTTTCTTGGAATATGTCTTTATAATTTACAGGATTTTTTTTTTTAATTGTGTGTTTCTCTTTTTAACAGGGTGACAGATGAAGTGTTTAACTTTCTGTTAGTGTGGTATTACTGCACGCTGACGATACGGGAAAGCATTCTCATTAGCAATGGATCCAGGTACTGTGCCACCTGCAAAAACTATTTAAAGCATCAAATGTACTTAAAAGAAAAACAAGCCAGCCCCCTCCCCGAGTGTAATGCTCTTCTGCTCTTTTAGTTGATTGGATTTATATAGATCTCATGGAATCTCCTCATTGAATTAGCCTGGAAATGCCTCTCTAAATTGGATCATCTGCTGCTTCCATGGTGCTTTCTCTCCTTCAGAAGGAATTAATGTCATCTCTGCATACCTGCTTATCGGCTCAGGATCTGCAGGGTTATATCACGGGGCACTTCCCAGAGGAAAGGACTCTGAGCCCGGCGGTGCTGCCGATGCTGGAGGCTCTGCCTGTGGATTAGAGATGTTCAGGACTGAGGCTTCTTGTCCACGGCAGCTTTTTATTTGCCCAAGGGGAGAGGGGAAAAATAGGGATTTTCTTGGAATATGTCTTTATAATTTACAGGATTTTTTTTTTTAATTGTGTGTTTCTCTTTTTAACAGGGTGACAGATGAAGTGTTTAACTTTCTGTTAGTGTGGTATTACTGCACGCTGACGATACGGGAAAGCATTCTCATTAGCAATGGATCCAGGTACTGTGCCACCTGCAAAAACTATTTAAAGCATCAAATGTACTTAAAAGAAAAACAAGCCACAAAAGCAGATTCCGCTTTGTGCTGAAGCCCAGCAAATCCGAGATGCTGATGCCTCTCTGTGGGGTCTGTTGTCTCCATCCCCCTCCCTGGTCGCTTCCAAGGGCAGATGTGGTCACCTGAGGTTTCAGGAGGGAGGAGAAGATGCGCAGTTCCTAGAAGTCCATAAGAAATTTGTCCAAAGCGTTGGATGTTCTTGATAGCTGTGGGTTAGTTATGGATGTGGTCTGGAGTATAAGCGTGTGTGTGGTTTTGGTGAAAAGACCCACCAGAGGTACTGGCTCTACGCCCTGCAGTTAGCGTGGCTGCCCCGTGGGTCACTGCTGCATCTCCTGAAGCATCTGACTCAATTACAGTCATGTTGAGGGAAAGTTGGCAGTTAGGAGATGGTGGTATAAAGAGCTGGGAACACAAGTAAAACCCTGGGAGAAGTTAACTGAACGACAATCCTTACTCCAAGTCCTCCCCCACTAAAGCTGCCCCTTTGTGGCACCCTTAGTATCCCACGGCAGGGTGGTGAGATCCTGCTGGTGAATCGCTCCTGGAGCAGCTCTGTTAGGTCTGGGTTGAGAAGTTGCTCGAATTTGCACTTGTGTAACTTAACCTGGAGTCTGGTGTTAGATTTTTAGCAATAACCTGATGGTTGCACGTCCCCGGTTTTCATCATCCACATAGGCTGGTGAGGGGAAACGGCAGCCATCACCACGTCTCTTCCCAGGCGTGAGTCTGCATGTTGGCTTGCAGCTGGGTGAGTGGCTGCTGCAGCAGCAATGTTTGCAGCTCCCTGTTGCATTAATTAATTTGGCTTCTAAGGTGTTTCATTTGCCACCTTTTGAGCAGCTAGCATCGCGTTAGCCCAGCTTCATGCACACATTCCTG
>NW_009647418.1:2814970-2833522 GCF_000708025.1 Charadrius vociferus
TTCCTGCTCCGAACGCTGCCCAGGGAACTTTTACGCTCCCTTGAAGTGGTGCTTGTACAGGAGTGGACCAGCACTTGTGTTAGTGGCAGGAGTCAGCGTTGTCCTAATTAAGTGGTAATGCCTAACTATGAGCTGGGGGCAGTTTCTGGCTCCTTGTTTCAGCCAGTCACTTCCTTCTCTGAAGCCAGTTGCTTCCATGATCTCCTCAAAATGGGGATGGGAGAGAGAGTTTCTGGGAGTCTTGTGGTGGCACTGCTGGCGGGATGCTTGTGGTCCCCACTCTCGATGCAAGAGGGGGTTTGTGCCTGGAGGCAGACACTGGTGTGGCGTGTGCGGTGGGGAAAACCAGGGTCCCCCTGCTTTGCCCAGGGGCAAAATATTAAAAATGGGCTGATTTCTGGGAGCTGCTTGAGGACACAGTTCCCAGCGCTGACCGCGGGCAGCAGGGACAAAGCAGTCTTTTCTGCAAGCACGGCTGTCCCCAGGGCTGCTGGGGGTGGGATGTCTTGTTTTGGGGTGCCTTCCAGAGAGGGGGGATCGCAGTATGGCTGGAGACAAAGAGGAAAAAAAGCATGGGAATGTAAATTCACTTGCCCGAGGCCAGCAGAGAAACCTCTGAGCCTGTGCTTGCTGCAGCCACAGAGGTTGGTCACAGTGACTTGGGTGCTGTTTTGTGTTAGAGGTCATGTACCTTTGGTTGGAAATGCCCCAAAATGAACCCATCGTGTTGGCTTAGTTTCCGAAGCGGCGCCAGCTCTGGGGCAGCTCTTCACTTCTTGATTCTGCCTCGCTGTAGCCCTTGCTCACTTTACTGTGATTTTCTGAGCTTTCTGCAGCGTTCACATCTGAAAGAAACAGCCACCTCATAGGAAGGACTTGGAAATGTCACTTACTTGCATGGCGTGAAAAAATAAAAAGGGTGCGTGGGCTGAAATTTGTGCATCGTTAGTCACCAGGGTACCGCGTTCTGTGGGAACTGCTGCTTCTTGCTGTGCTGGAAAGCTCGTGGAAGCACGCGAGATGTGCCCTGGTTCTGAATCTCCCTCCAGCAGTCGTGGATTTGTCCCCTCAAGTAAGCTGTATTGCCAGGACAGTGCTCCACAGCACCCCTTTTGCTTGAGTTGGGCCGTCGATTTTGTTTGCTGTCCTTCCTCCTCCCCCAAGTCAGGATCATTTTTTGTCTGTGAACCCAGACTTACGGTGCTAAAACCCATGTTTCTTGTCTAACTGCCGCATTTTTTCTGTTCAGGATCAAAGGCTGGTGGGTGTCTCATCACTACGTTTCCACGTTCCTGTCTGGGGTGATGTTAACGTGGTGAGTCCGCTCTCACCTGCTCGAGGTGCTTCAAAGCCCGTTTCACCGTGTTTGCATCATCTGAGCATTTAAATCCAGCGTGACCACAAAGCTGTGGCCACGCGGGCACATGGTGAAGCATCACACTTAATTTTGTCTGATGTTACAGACATTTTCAATGATAAATACAACACTGCAAGTTTGTATTTACATTGCTGATTTAAAAAAACCCAAAAACACACACCAAAAAAACAAAAAGAAACAAACCCAAACCCTACGCTGTACTTGTGCTGATGGTACCAAAATCTCTGCAAGTCTCCCCGATTTCTGTCTCTGTGTAACTAAGCAAACAAGCAGCACTTTGCTTTAGAGGAAGGACACCACAAAATGAATACTGTTTGGTGCCTTTACTGAACCCAAATTACAGAGTAAAAAGCCAAAACTGCCACTTACCTTCCCACGGGTGGTGGTGTTGGCCAAACAGCGCGGTGGTGCACCCCGGGTACGGCCCCTCTGCAGCCTGTCTCAACTTTGGCATCAACTGATTGGTTAATAATTAAAAATTGTTTTAAAACAGCAAATGTTTCTGCTTATGAATCTGTAAGGGGATGACACGGTGGCCGGAGCAGGTGGTGCCGTATCCTCTATCTACCGTGAATTATCCTTAGGAGAAAGGAGCACAACCACCCCCTGCTCCCCCTCTTGGATTCTTGATGCAGATGCTCCTGTATGGCTTTGCTGCCCGGAGAAAGCTGCGATAAAGCAAACGAATAAGAGGGGGCAGCATTTATACATGTTGGGGAGGGGAAACCTAATCAATGGGAGCGCTTTTCACCCGATGTTCGGCTGTAGCTCCCTCCCTGGGCTCCTGGTGGGGTGGAGCGGGCTGGGTACCAGCTGCTTGGTTTGCTAATGGGATCCAGTTTGGCTGAGGAGGGGATGCGCGCGGCATCGTGTGCTTTTTATCAAACAAACAGACCTCCTTTGTATTTTGCTTTCAGGCCAGATGGACTCATGTATCAAATGTTTCGCAGTCAATTTTTAGCGTTTTCAATATTTCAGAGTGAGTATATCTTACCTTGCTAATTCACGGGATAAAATAGTTTTGTATCTTACGTGCTTAGAAGAAAACGCTTCTGCTTGGTAAATAGTGGAGAATTAAACTGTAGAAATATAAAGATAGAATACAAAAATACAATGTACAAATATAAACAATGATTAAATTCTCTTGGATTAAACATTATTAAAATGGTTTGATACATTTATCATACGTCTGAATAGCCAATGCGGCGATGTTTTCTCTCCTCCAGGTTGCGTTCAGTTCCTACAATATTATTATCAAAGGGGCTGCCTTTATAGACTCCGTGCTTTGGGGGAGAGAAACCACTTGGACCTTACAGTAGGTGAGGTGTTCCGTGATACTCTGTCTGCACAGGTTTTAGATGCGGTGACAGGGAGAGGGCGGTGTCACCTTCCGAGAGTGAGCTTTGCAGAGCTGTGTCCCACGGCAGAGAGGGGAGTGAGGCTTTTACCCCCCTCCTCGGGTCCTGTGCGTTGGGCGCAGAGGGCTCTGGTCTCCCTCAGCTCTTGAGAGGGTTAAGATGGAGGTTTTGCTCATCCCTGTCTTCATCCTCCTCCCATTACCACAACCTTCAAGTGTATTTTTTAAATTGGTTGGTTATTGCAGAGCAGGACAGGAATAATCCTTATGGGGTGGTCTGGGTGGGGAGGGCTGCAGCTCCAGTCCAGGCTCTTCTGCGCTCACTCTCTGCCTCTTCTGTTAACCTTTTCCAGAAGGATTTCAGTCCTGGATGTGGCGGGGGCTGACGTTTCTCCTTCCCTTCTTGTTCTTTGGGCACGTAAGTTGGGCGATCCCATTCCTCCCTCTGCGGCACAGGGCACGGGAGGGTCTGCCACTGCGGCTGCAGCACCATGAAAGGGTGCTTTGGATCACACACGTCTGTGGCAAATGTTTCTAAGGTTTTGGACTTTTTGCTAGTAATGAAATAGCTTTTTTTTGCTTTTTCCCCTTTGTAGTTCTGGCAGCTATATAATGCAGTCACGCTTTTTGGGTTGTCGAGGCATAAGGAGTGCAAAGAATGGCAGGTAGGTGTTGGTTCTGCTCAGAAAAAGCATGGAGCAGGGGGAGAGGGGGCGTTTAACCACATCCTTAAAGGTATTTGGGCATCTGACCCCATCTAAATATATTGGGACGATGTGGCACAGAGCAAATACACAAGTGACCGCACAAACTGAAAGGCAGAGCGTGTAGGGGCAAGAAAATAGTGGGTAAATATTTCTCCATATTGCTCGTGTATACAGGCATTTAATAGCAGTGGCTGCTGAGTTGCTGCTGGTTCTTTATGGCTGATCCATGGGTTACACATACAAAAATATGATGACAAAAATATGGCAGTGAATCATTTAAAAACGTATTATCCACTTTGTTGCCCTGCTTGTAGGGATCCTTCGACTTGTTTTCTCAGTTGCTGTCACCCATCAAACATGTCTGTCCCTTTTCCGGCTATACAATTGCTCCTGTAGATCCAGATTGGACCACATCACATGTGCAGATAATGTGATGGTCTTTGTTTTGGTCAGATCTTGCTGTAGCTCTTGTGCTTACTTTGTTCACTGGTGTAACAGGAGGAACGCAGCTTCCTGCAGAAACGTATCATTCCCCCATGCCTGTTCGATGAAGGTGCTTGTAGCGTAAATGTTAATCGCTTAGATTGGACTTGGAATCATAGAATGGTTCAGGTTGGAAGGGACCTTGAAGATCATCCAGTCCCACCCCCCTGCCCTGGGCAGGGACACCTCCCACCAGCCCAGGTTGCTCCAAGCCCCGTCCAACCTGGCCTTGAACACCTCCAGGGATGGGGCAGCCACAGCTTCTCGGGGCAACCTGCCCCAGGGGCTCACTGCCCTCACAGGGAAGAATTTCTTCCTAATATCTATTCTAAGTCTCCCCTCTTCCAGTTTGAAGCCATTGCCCCTCATCTTATAATTGCATGCCCTAGTAAAAAGTTCCTCTCCAACTTCCTTGTAGACCCTCTTCATTTAAATCATGATTTGATTTTGCTCTGGTAGAGTCTAGCAATGGTGAATATAATCCATGTTGTAATATTAAAAAGTAGTAAATGCTACTTAAGCGATCAGGATAAAAATATGCTTCCTGTTGACCCACAGAGCTGGATGTGGGAATGTGTATTTGGCTATGATCTTCTGTCCTCATGTGCTAACAGATCCCTGGACATACCAACCAACCCCCATCAGAGCTCACTTAAATGTGGCCAAACACTACCGTCCCTCTCACCCTTTTTTTTTCCTCCTCCTTCTCAGGTTTTCGTGTTGGCTTTCACGTTTCTGCTGCTCTTCCTCGGGAACTTCCTCACTACTCTCAAAGTGGTGCACACTAAACTCCAGAAAAACAAAGACAAAATGAAGAAGCTGTGAATCCCCCCACCCCATGCCGTTCCCCGGCGTGCTGGCTGCCGCCCCTCTGCCCGCAGCAGGGGCTGGCTTTGGGACGGATCCTGCTAAACCCCAACTACACAATGGAGGGGCTCGGAAGGACTCGTCCGTCCCCATGTTTGGTGCAGGATACGGACTCTGCCAGCACAGACTCAGTATTACACAAGCATGGCTCTCCAGTCCGCAGTCCTGCTATTTATGTATATTTAATACAAAACGTGTTTGCTTTTGGGTTGGTTTTTTTTTTTTTTTTCCTTTCTTTCTGAATATAGAGCAACATGCACCTGCCAGGCGAAGCGCCAGCATTGGGAAGAATGTGGGATCTACTGTAATTCCAATTCTGGAATGGTATTTAACACTTTCCAGTTTTATTATTTAAATTCTGGGTATTGGATTTGCAAAGGTTTCTGAACACTCCAGGTGGACCAGTAATGCAGACTGAATGTTGGTTTTTAAAGGCATTTGTTTAAGGCATATTTTCAGTGGCAATACTAACCTGTGTGTACTGTGGGGAAAAAAAAAAAAAAGATGCCCGTCTTTGTACAATACTGCTGCTATATACACTTTTAAAAAAGCTATTTAAACAGGAGAAATCCTCTTCTAAAAACAAAAATAAGCAAGCAAAACGAGTTGTTAAATGGCAGGGAAGTCCGCTAGCCTTCCTCCGGGGAGACCAGCTCATCTGTCCAGGCCTGGAAAAGACCTAAAATAAACCATTCAGTATGCAGCTGCTTCAGCCCCTTTTTAGTAACAAATATGCTGCCCTTTGGGCTGGTTTTTTCAAGACACCATTTTTCTTTAAAATGGCCTTGATCGGTGGCAGAAGGGCAGTTGCACTTCGGTTTCTGTTTTCAGTGGGTTTTTTTGCTCCCAGTGCCGTTCTGGAAAGGGGAGGACAGGCTCAGCAGAAATACTAAATACTTTTCTTTAGATGCTGCACTTGTACCAGTAATTACGAGAATGTAAACACTTGTTCAGAAGGAACGCGGAGGACAAATACTGCCTCCCGTCCTGCTTAACTTCTTGTGCTGCTTGAACTTAAACTTACTCATTCAAATAAGCTTGTTTTGGGTGCTTTGCCACCTGTACCTCCTAAGCCAGCTGCAGTATTGTGAGCTGCTTCAGGCAACGTCTTTCCCAAAGGTGAAGGCTCCCTTTGAGCCAGAACAGAGCCCAAATTGGGCAAATGGCTTTGGCAGAGCGTGATCCAAAAATGATGCCCTTCTCCCAGTAAGCGTGCTCATGAAGAAACAGATATGCACTGCAGACTTGAAACGGCTTCATCAGTTCCCCTGTTGCTGCCAGGTTAGCAAAATTACCTTTACAGTGTCACTGTCCTGTGGGCATGAAAATAAATTGCAATTTGTGTATTTTGAACAACTTTCACAGTAGCTGGGCTGTATCTTGTTAACTTTTGACTTTTGCATACCCTTTGAGTTGGGTTTTTTGTGGTTGTTTTTTTTTTTTTTTTAATCCTTTGAACTCTCCAAATGTAAACTGTTTTATTTTGAGTGTGATGCTAGAACCTGCTGGATCTGAGCAGTGGACCTGGTTCTCCAGGGGCGGGGAGCTCTGCACATGGTGAGTAACTCGAGTTCTGCAGCTTGAGAAACTGATTAAAAAAAGCCAGAAAGATTCCTGCCGTGGAGCTGAGGGTAAATGCGGTAACTTCCTGCATGTCGGTGTTTCGGTTTCATACTGGGTAAGGTGATGGGCGATTCTGTGTCTTTTACTGACAGATGTCTTCTCGTGGAGAAAGGGCTGCGCAATTCTTTGAGATTTTTCTATAGTCAAAGATGTGCACAAGCTTGTAACTTTTAAAAAAAATTTCTGTTTTAAGCTTATAGGGATTCACAAATCTTAATGAAATCAAAACAAGTTCGAGGAAGAAAAAAAACAAAGTAAGATTTCAAGGATCAAAATCTCTTTACTCTGCATGTAAAATAATAATGATGCCTCGCTCCAAAACAGTATTTTACCAGCTGGTCACGTAACCAGCAGAGGATAAACTCTGTATGACGTACAGTTGTCAGGCTCTATGTGCAAGCATTTATCCAATAGCAGATTCTTGGCACACACTGCCTTAACTTTTTGGCAAAAGGTTCTATCTTGTTACACGTCCTATGTACCCTCCTGTAGGATAGGCTGTAGTTTGCCTTATACAGAAAGCTTTCAGCAACACCTGTACGGCAAAAACCTCCTTCCTTCTCATGGGTTTGGTTTATACCATGGCAACAAGCTAGTGATTGCTCCCGAAATCTGCGATCTCACTGCATGGGATGTGCAAAAGCACTAGGAGATTTGAGGCACATGTATTAAGTTGTGCAGTCCGGGAGCATCCCTCCTCCTTAAACAGACAACTAAGCCTTCATGACAAAAGGGAAAATTTTAATTTATAACAGTAGAGATTGTTTCATTAGTTAATGAACATGAGTTCAGTATTTCCCCTCGCAGGCACCAATATTTGCATCTGTCATTAATTAAATAAGCAATAGAAGTTTATTGTAAAACTTTGTTACACATAGTAGCTGCTTGGAGTACTTCTGAGTGCTGTAAATACTTTCCATGGTGTTCCATTTCTGAATTGGAGCACCCGATGCATTTCCATTGACAAATACCTCTTTCTGTTCCAGCAGCAGGTCTTGCAAGGAGACCTCTACAGGTGTAGCTCCACCAAGCCGGCCCAGTAGTACGGGGGGAGTAGTGGGTGCTGTGTCTGTGCGCTCTGGGGGCAGCTTGAGGCTAACTCACACCACTGCCACCAAGTTAAGTTAATTTGAAAATGTTAAGACAGAACTTCATCTCTGTCTCTTCAAAGGTGCCTTATAAGCTGCTCTAACATCACTTCGTCTAAAAGATGTGGCTTTTCAGCTTTTCTTCTTGAAAATGACAGTAAGTTGTCACTGTAACGTGCCACAATTATTCTGCAGAGGAAAAAAAAAACCACTAATGAAGTCATATAGTAGCAGTCGCTGTTGCAATTTAAATAGTGAGTCCGAGACCTGACTGGTGGTTGGTTGCAGTGAGGAGCAAAAGCCAGATGGACAAAGTAATGCAGCATTGGTTAACATCAACAAAGAGCTTTAAAAACTTAGTGAGAGCCGTGCAACAACAGTGCAAAAATACTAAAAATAATTAAAATTTAAAAATATAAATTGTTCTAGGAATACAAACATGTAATGAAAAAAGATGGTCTTTAAACTGTTTTTAAAATCTGAATCACTTTGCTCTTGCGCAGTCAGTGCTCTCTTGCAGTCCAGATCATAACACTGAGCACACTGTCCGTTTCCTTTGGCGCTTGGCTTTTTTCATGGCATTCAGTGCAATGGTTGTTGCTTCTTTAAAAACATTTTCTATGTTTTCACGACATTTTGCTGAGCACTCCAGATAAACTTCTGCATTAATCTGCTGACAAGCTGCTTCACCCTGGAAAGAACAAAAGGTAAGGAAAGATGTAAACCTGATGTATGAAAGAAGGAAAGTGAGATGGGAAAGGGAATTATTTTCTACATCTTTGTATTGTGAGGTCAGGAAGAAAGAAGCTGCCTTCAAGTATAGTGCTAGGGTGTAAGTGGCATTGGTAATAAACTGAGGCACTGTTAAATAAACTAGGGTTTTTTCCCCTATGTTGATCTAGAGCCTGGCCTAACAGTTCAGTGCATTAGAGACTCAAAGATGCAGACTGCTGATAGTGTAAAAATATTTTCAATATTAAATTTGTTTAAAAGAAATGCTGAGGTAGATACTTAAGTGAGGATAAGATGCCTACATGGCAGTATTTTTTTTCAGGCCTGACCTTAACTATTATGTGATGTCACCTTTAGTAATAAATGTCACATGCAAGAGCAGCATCCAGACCAATGTCTTGTTTTTTGCTGGTGCACATGCAGGAACCCTGAATTTTGCTTTGGAGCATCACAAAGGCTCAGCCAAAATCCTCATATACACAAATGGGTGCCTGTGTTTCCCAACCTCGCCCAAATGCACGCAATGGGAACAGACTGGAATCTAAAACATTTGCATGCAATCCTGGTTATGCGAAATCACTACAGACAAAACAGTGATTTCTTACTTTGCTTCTGATCTTTTCATTGTCTTTGCAGAGTCAGCCCCCAGTTTTGAATGCTTGTGAGCCTTAGGGTGTGATTTCCAGGTCTGCAGCCCACAGCTCACAAACTCTGCATTTATTCATTATAAAGCCCTGAAGTGGGGTCATTTGAACACTCAGGCTTCTATAGGGGGATTTTTCTTCAGCATATTTAAGCTAAGTTTGTCTCCTTTCAGTTGTTTGCAAGCTGCAGTGCTGGCTGATATTGTTCAGCTCCTCTGTGCCTGGCATCGGAAGCATCGTGTTGCACGATTCGAGATGCCATCAGCTGTAAAAGACTGAGGTAGCATATATTTCAGGGGAGAAAAACCAAGTGGGAGGGCTCATGTAGGAGACAAAGTTTGTGCATCGTGTAGGCCATGGAATTTAATTTCATGAGGCCTCAGCAGACTTGCCAAGTGTCTGTTTCTTGCCCTGAGCCTCACGTGTGAGGGTGATGAAGGGAGATATTAATGCAAATGAGAGACAACGTGCAGTTGTTCACAAAGCAACAGGTCAGGCATCTCATCTTGTGTGTGAGCTCAAAGTCCCAGCGTGGTTTAGTGGTGATGCAGTTGCAGGTTTTTTTCCATGCTGTTTAGTAAAAGAAGTGATTCGTTCAAGGTCTTAGTGCACTTAACCTTGTTCTCTGGATTTGTGCCTCAAATGGTTCGAAAGCTGCTGCTCTTGCTCTAAGATGAGACGAGAAGGATGGCTTTGTAGTTTAAAAAAAAAAATGTGGGAGACTGGGGCAGAAAAGTCTGGTGTGACTTGGGCCAAACTGTTCCACCACTGACTAGTTCCTCTGTACCTAGGACAGCTATGCCAGTCTTGTAACACTAGTTGTAAGTCTCGCTGCTTTTTAATACTTAAATTGAAAACATTTGATAATATGTAGAGGTTTTTTAGATTACTTTAGAGACTTCAAAGAAAAGTCTCTTATGTTAGAGAAGCCTCCAGATGTTTTTGCTATTGTTCTTGAAAGGATTTATTTTCAAACAGGGTTTGCAAAACACATTTTTTTCCACAACAGTCAGTATTTTTAATCCTGTAAAGTGCATCCCACCACCTCCCGTTTTTCGCACAATCCTGACCTAAGTACCTGTGATGGGAGCAATGTATCCTAATAAAAATTATGAAGGGAGTCCAACAAACTTGTCGAGGCTTACAGATTTGTAATAGGAATAACCCAGCTGTGAAAGGAAACAAGAATGAGATGTAATGAGCCTAGAAGGTGTAGGTAGTAGTGTCCTTTCAGATATGCAAAGTGCTCTTCAAATTTCTCTTTATTTGGGTACTAAAAATGGGTGATGATTTGGCCACTTCCAAAACAGACTCACAGAAACCCCTGTTAGTGCTGACTATCAATAATTTATTTATCTGGACACTGTGATCACCTAATTGTGGAGTATTTGTGATTGTACTTGTGAGGAACAATGCCACTGAAGTAAGTGTGCTTTATCTCCTGTGACGAAGATAGCACTTTAAATGCACTTTTATTTACCTGGTTGTAAGTAATGGGTTCCTGCTTAGAAGCCCTCAGCTTGCGCAACTGTTCTTTGTCTTTCCGAAGGTCTGTCTTGCAGCCGATCAGTACCAGTGGGACACCTCGGCAAAAGTGATTCACTTCAGGATACCACTGATGGTAGAAAAACAAAACTTTTACATCTGGCTTCCCCCTGCCCCCCCTTCTGAAATCAAAGCAATAAAGCCACATATCAGAACCAGCATTTAATATATGCTGCAATTTGAGTTTTGAAAGCTGTTAGTCTAGCAGCAGGAGTCCAACATGCACTATTTACATTACAGAAACATTTAAAAGTCCTACCCAAAGTCAGTTGCTTCATAAAAACACAGGTGGCATCTGTTGCTATGCCAAAGCACTTATTTAACATCTGTTTCAATTCAGAAGAGCTCCTCTAAAGTTGTATTTAAAAGCAGAATTTGGACCAAGCCTTGCTTTGTTTTGCTGGTGCTGTGTACAGAACGCTAACTTCTACTTTGGAGCACTACAGAAATCCTAGTACAGACAAGGGGTTGTCTACCTCTCTCCTCGATCTTAAATATGCATGTGATGGAAATAGACCTGAACCTAAAATGCTTGTGTGCAACATTGGTTGTGTGACATCGCTACAGATAAAGCAGTGATTTCACCACTGGTGTTTGATGTTTTTAGTGCACGACGGAGTCAACCCCAGTTCTGAGCACTTTGGAGAGGTGAGCTCCAGGTCTCAGGTCCGTGACCTGCAGCTCAGCACATGATGAGTGATCTGTGCATCTACACGCCCAGGGTACAGGACAGTAAAAGCATCAGCTTTTTTAATCTGACATCTTGTCATACATCAGGCATATCTAATTCATTTAAAAGGTTGAAGCAATTACAAAAGCCTCTTACCTTAGCTGCTACGTTATCATAGCTAGTGGGGTTCATGACATCGTAACAAATTAACACGACATTTGTGTTCTGGTAAGAAAGTGGTCGTAGCCGATCGTAGTCCTCCTGCCCTGAAAGACAGAGAATGTTTTGGTAAAAGAAATCTTTGTCCTTAACAAGCACTATGATGGGAATATGTAAAGATACATACTTGAGATCAAGAGCAATATGGTACTGTAATTGCATAGATGGCAAGTTTTCTATACTTGTAAAATTCCTTCCCTTAAATGCAGGAGATTCCTCTTCACTGGCAAACCTCATGCTTTAGAATATAAAACATGTCCTTGGCAAGATTTAATAAAAAGCCTGCTTTGTCCAACTGCTAAGTACTTAGAAGCAGTTCTAATTGCTGATTGCCAAGTTGCTGCTCGCAAGCAAAATCAGCAAGAGGAATTTGACAGTTATCGATTAAAACATTTGCAAATTGGCAGTGGCTCTGTTCTCCCAAATACATTTGCACACGTGATGCTGTGCGGAGAAGAAACTCTGTATTTTCTAGATGTGAATGCTGAAGTAAAAATCTTAAGTGGCAAACTTGCTTTTTCCCAGCCCAGTGAGCTGAGAGGACGCAGCGATTAGCACGCTGTGCCTCCAGCACCGCTGCTCGCTGTAGCAGCATGCAGGTGATTTTACAAGACACACTGCAACATGAGCTGGGCTTAACTGGTCTCTGAAGCAGGACTACACAGATCTTAGGGATGCTGCTGAATTCTGGAAAAGTAGGGGCTTTGTCATACTTCTGATTAGGGGTATTCTAGCACGTGATCTGACAAGAAGCAGCTAATTTGCTTCAGACCTGTTCTCTTCCCCTTGCTGTACATATGACTTAGCAGTAATCACCGTGCTGGGGTCTGAAGGTGTCTGACTTTGATAAATTAAGTTCAAGAAAGCAGTAATTGCCAGACATAGTTGGCAGCTCAGGGAAAAAAAACAATCTTTTTGAGCTTTTTTTTTTGAGACTTAATAAAGAAGAAACTGTGATTTGAGCGGTCTGTAGAAGATCTATTTGCCACCTGAATGCTGCCCCTGGAATCGGGTACATCTCTGTGATACACTGAATTTCCATAAATGAGAACTGGGAATGCCATTCCTTCCCACAATCTAGCAACATGCGCACAGCCCGGAAACTGCCCTACAGGGCAGCTACACATCTCAGATCTTTTACTGGTATTTCAAATGAAGGGATGCTGAAAATTTCAGCGTGCCCCAACTTTATACCAACTACCTGCCCTGGGACCTTGCTCAGTCCCCAGGCACATCACTCTAGCCAACATGCTTGTCTCCAGTTGCAATCTGAAGAATTGCAGATACCAGAAGGCAAATAATTCTACAATACTTTGCCCTGCTCCTTAATTTAAATGATGGATCGAGATACAGCTTAATACGAGGCAATACTGGATAAGCCATCACTTAGTTTGCCTGAGATGTTTGTAAAGAGGAATCTTAGCTTTGGACCACTGTATTTGAGCTCCCGCAAGAGCAGCATCCTCTGTGGGCGAGGTGCAGAACAAAGAAGGATTGATTCCACAGTGTTTAATACAGAAATAATAGACCATTGACAAAATTATGCATGTTGTATAAACATTCAGAGCAAAGACTGTGCTGCTTAGCCCTTCTTATTCTCCCAAATCCACCTACTTGTTTGCAACCGATTTACCATTTTGTTGTTGAGATAATCCTCTAAATGCATTAACCACATCAGGGGCCAAACGTATTTTTTTCCCTCCTAACTTTCTCTAGTGTTATGCACTGTGTGTAATTTTCCCTGTTCGAGTTCATGCCTCTGAGCCTCTGCTAACGTGGTTTGTAAAAGCAAAAGGTCCTCCAAGTTATTGCTGGCAATTTGTGAGGCAGACAGGACTGTACCCTTGGAAGAAACACATTAGTTTGCCTGGAATCAGAACATACAGCTAAAACCATACCGTCCTGGATGGGGTAACAGAAGAGGTGTCTTCAATGATGTGACAAAAATATGCTGTATTGCAAGTCAAAAATGATAGATACGCCCCAGTGATCTGCACCTTCACCTTCAAAACCAGCTGTGCAGTTATGGTTTTTTAAGCAAACTGAGAAAATAAACGCATGAGAAAATGCTGCTGTGTAAGATGCGGTTCCATGCATATTTGGAATTTCAAATACAGAGCACAGAACAAGGTATAATGCAGAGACCACAGGGGGAAGGTTAGATGGTAATTGCTTAACTTGTATTATGGTCGGATGATTGCAGCGCCCACTTGGAAGGAGAGGAAGCTATTCTTTAAGAGCTCAGATGCAGTTCTTCAGTTGCTGAGGATGTAACAGACCCAGATCAAGCTGTGTCTAAACATCGATATTCCTCTCACTGAAAACAATCCCTTTCACCCCCTGTCCTTAAGTGCTGCTGATGAAAATGCAAGAAAGGGCCTGGGAGACTTTTTCTCTGTAAAGCTGCTCAGTCTGTGGTCAGAGCTAATTTGGCAGATTTAGGTCTTCTAGTAGAAGAGTTTTAAAATGAAGGAACGGGGCTGAACCTAAGCAGTAACTGAATGTATTATGCAAAGCACATAAGCGTGGTTCCTCAAGCACAGGTAGCTATTTTCTTTCCCACTTAACAAAAAGCATGCTGTGGAAGAATCGGTCAAATATATGCCTACGTTTGAGCATATCTGTGACTCTTCTGCCTTCCTCACTTCACTGTAGCATCAAAGACCCTGTTTGTTTTTTCAAAGAAAAAATTCCATCCAACTGAATTCACCTAAAACTTCCTAATTCTTTGCAAAGATCGCACTCCTGCATCCCTCTGACATGCTGCATAACCCATGTCTCTGCAGTCAGGCGCTGCGAGGGGGTGGGACCTCGGGTGATGGTTGAGGGTGAACTGGGGAAGAAGTGAAACCACAGGTCTCAGTCTCACGTTCACCTCTGTCTGCTCTCCCTCACCCCTTCACCAATTCACCGCCAGAGACGTGCAAGACTGACTTGCTCAGCCCATATATGAGTTCAGCATCCATTGCCATTGGCAGGAGAGGGTAAATGATAGTCAGGACTTGCCAGCCCAGGAGTCTACTGGTATGTGCTGTCCTAAGGTACAGCAGTACTGTTCATCACCACCAACTGCCAGCGGATCAGGAAGAATGTAATATCCTGCCACCGGGTCCAGACCAGTCAACCACTTCCTACGTATGGCCACGTGTTGTCTGTAATACTCCACGCTCATGGTTTACGATAGACATGGAACCCTGCGATGGTGCGCCCTCACAGGCACACAGAAAGGCACCCAATTCTCTTTGATGTGTTACTCTGCAGGCTCTGTGGGAATACCATGGTTATGAGCTTACCAGCTACGTTCTTTCCACTACTCAGTTCAGGAAACAGACATTCTTGGTAGCAGTAAAACCAGTAGATGAGAACACTTGGGGGAGGCACCCTTCAATTAAAAAGTTGTGGGGTTTTTGTCTTCCTCAGGCACGCCCTCCCTTTTAAGTTATGAAAAATTATCCTTGCACATACCACCTTTTAAAATTTCTCTTAAGGCCTGACTGCTGCGCATCTGTCATTACAGACCTGAAAAACCCTGCTGGAGGCTTCGCCTGTGCTTCCTGTCAGTCAGAGCGAGCACCCACAATGATGAGGCACGGCTTCCTCCCCAGCCTTCCCCAGCTCAGCACAGCTCTCTTCTTGGGTCTGAGAAAGCCCTGCACCCTGCAGCAACAGAAATTGAACCTTTACCTGCAGCTAAAGCATCAACACCACTCCCTGAGTATGTAAAAAATTAATTTACCTCTTAATGCCTTTGCCTCTACCGAGCACGGCAAGAAATGGAAACTTTTAATTCAATAAGCAGCTGCAAAGCCAGTTTGCAGACGAGACAAGTGATATTACAAAGCCTTTATGCATTGCGTATGTATACCACTAACTTCCTGCAACAGCAAGAGGTGTCTCTGTTGCGGAAGACAGTAGCAGAGTACAAAAGTCTCACAAAAAAAAAGTCATTCTAGCATATTTTAGACTAACTCATTAACTTCATTTGTTACTAAAATTCTTGTCAAGAAAAAAAAATAACTTTTGTAGCTTGAAATGGTGGATTCTTAGGCACTTTGTGTCCTTTACCTTCAGTAAGTAAAACAAGCTCAAAGTCTCAAACTGCACAGGACTTGACAATACAAAGAATCCTTCTGACTTTAAAGAGCCCACAGAGCTGAACCTGTCCTTTACCTTCCCATGACATGCAGCTCTATTTAGTGTTACTCCTAGCAAGATCCTAAAAATACCGAAGTCCTTTCTACAGCGGGTGCATCACAAAGATGCAGTGACACTTTTTAGAAGAACAGCTTTGTTTTCTTCCCTGCACTGCTACATGGCACTTACCTGAAGTCCTTCACCCTAGAGATCGTTTTACATCCTTTTGATCCCATTTAAATGATTTTATGATCATCTGCATGATTTGGGAGCGTTTCAGACTGAGAAGCAAAAGACAAGCATAAAGCTGTCTTAGGATTTTAGAGAACAGCAAGACCAGCTTAAGCAGTTCATTAAGTCAGAAGATGATTCATAAAATATGGCTAATATGCTGCACTGTTAAACCAGTGTACTTCCAGTAGTAAGGTGTACGTTTAGACTCCTCTTTAAGGTGCAATTGCTGCTGTACACTCACCCCAGACCATCATCACCCAGTGGAGAGAGGAATTCAATCAGTTGCTGCTGCACGATACAACAGAAGCAAATGAACACAGTGAAACACCGATTCCAAAATTGCACCTCGCCTGCTGCATCGGCACAGCAGAGGGACAGGAGCTCTCTTCCCTCCTGAACTGGACACTCCCCTTGCTCTGCTCTTACTGCACTATTTGAACTTAGAAGACAGGACACAAGTCTTGGTGCCAGTCTAACCCTTAAGAAATTCAACATCACTGTCGTATTATTAAAAACAGGACGGGATTAAAATGTGTGCTCAAGTGAGTTCTTCCTTTAACATAACTTTCAGCCTCAGAAAGAGGATGAAAAGCTGCTTGAATTACAGAGTATGACACAGATCTGTAACATAAAACTATGTAAGCAGCTTTGAAACAGAACCAAAACTCAAGTCTTGCCCCCTCTCCAGCAAATGCCTTAACCAAGGTGGCAACGTCCCCCCTTTCTTTGCACCTGGTAATCCTGATGTGTCCCACGCAAAGCAAAAGAAATTTAACAGGAAGGAAGGAAGGAGACAAGAGTCAGCATCCTCCAGCAACTTGCAGCCTGGTGACCACACACTGTTGTGGGAGGTGCAACATGTTCGGTTTCAAGGTTTCCAGATGAGAGATGGAAAGCGATTGCACTTTCATGGCAAAGAGCTCTGACAACTAGGCAACGATGGCATCTCCACTCCCCAAAGTGTCTTACGAGACACAAAATACACCCCGCTCTGTTCTTCAGTGGGGCAGTCCAAGGCAGTATTTATAGCTGTGAACTAAATGTGGAAGAGTAGACACTTTCTGCTAAAGTTACATGCCTGAACAAGGAAACAGGGTAGGACAAGTCAACAGCACCAGCTTCAGCGAGCATTCTCCGGGCTGCTGGTGGCTGTAGGTCTTGCACAGAGCTGAGCTCCCTGCATGATGGAAGGAGTTGGGCACTTGTGTCAGGCTTGCGAGAGTTTAGTGCTGCAATATTGAACTTGCCCTACCTACCGCTGTTTCTGGATCCAGCCCCTGTTCCTTAAAGCCTGGAAGAGACTCTAAAGGCAAACGTTGGCAACTGCAGCTTGATTTTAAATGAGCCAGCCAGGTATCAAGAACTGTGTGACAGGCAAAATTCCACGTTGACAGCGAACAAACATAAAAACTCGACAAGTTCACTGTGGCAAGTTCTGTGGTGCCAACACAGTATATTAAGGAAACCCCTCTTTCAGCCCTTCTCTTTCCTTTAAAACTTAAACATAAGAGCCTTGCCGTTCTGTAGAAGCTACATTATCTAAATCGCTGGATTCAAGAACAGTAACATTGACACAAGATGATATATTGGGAAATTGGGTGCTCAGTATCTTACCATACTGCAGTAAAGATCAGCAATAAAATTCACTTTTAGATTAAAACCCTTTAAAATCATCTATTCAGATACCATGTATGGTATGCAAGAAGGTGTATTTTACTACTATTAAAAATTAATATGGACTGTATTCGGTTCTTATTTGTCTTGGTGTAAATTTGGAACAACTCCACAGGCTTGAACTGAACCAGGTGATTTACACTGAGCTGAAATGGAGCGTGTGTCAATTTTAGGGTTCGTTTAGGAACACAGCTGGATAACAGAGTCTAGGAACTTTGAATGAAGCTGAACACAAACCATTTCACAAGTTCCCAAAATGAACCTGAACAAACTACCAGCATTTTCAAATAACTTTTACTACTACAGCCTTTTTATTTTGAACACAAACCAGCCTTTTTCTCCTTCACTATTCAATCACACGTGGCAGGAGATTAAAATATTTTCCTGGTTGATTGTATTATGCTTTGCATCTGGGAACTGGGTTTTAATACCTTCAGATATGTTTGTTATTTGATGCGATTTTTCTTAATAAACTGGGTTGTTAAGATAATGAACGAGCCCATAGCTAAAACTGCCATTAGAGGAGTGACACTTTTTTTCTGGAGGGCACATTTATGCATGGAACAGGTAACAGTTGTTGTTTTGCTTGTACTTTAATCTCTAGCTGTCTTAACTGCGCTATCACACTAAAAGCATGCTCATGGAAAAGCAATTTTAAAATACGTCCAGCTTTACAGGCTTCAAGTATCAGCCCGGTTTAAGTTGACACAGCAAAAGCTGCTGGAAGGGAAATACGGGCACGTTCACAGGAGCAGCGTTTTACACCGTTAAAAGAAAGTTTCTGCGTATTTCCCTGAAATTACGAAAAACCCCGGGGCTGGGTTTGGGCCCTGTCCCAGGCCGCGCACAGACCGCCTCCGCCAGCCCTGGGGACATGGAAAGCATGACCTCAAAAATACCCTTCCCCGAAAAAAACAACCCTTACCTGCGGTATCGTACAAATTAAGGGTGACCTCCTTTTTGCCCACCGTAACGCTGGTCGTATACTTCTCGAAGACGGACGGCGCGTACTGCTGCAAAGGGAGGAGAAGCGGTTGTAGCCGGGGACGGGCAGCCCCTCACCGCCGCCGCCCTCACCGGGCGGCCCCCTCAGCCCCTCGGGGTGCCGCGGCACAGCCCGCTTACCTCAGGGAAGGCGCCCTTGGCGTACACCATCAGCAGCGACGTCTTCCCGCAGCCGCCGTCCCCCACGATCAC
>NW_009647418.1:2833774-2847880 GCF_000708025.1 Charadrius vociferus
GCTCATCACGGGCTGCCGGGGTCACCCGCGGGACCGCGGCCCCGGTGGGCGCCGCAGGAGCCCCCTCAGCACCCCGTCTGGCCTTCTCCCCCCAAACCCCACAGGGGCTGCGCACACCCGTCCTCCCAGTGAGCCTCCAAGGCCTCCATCCACCCGGGGGCCTTTGGGCCCTGTCCCCTTCGCGCTTCCCACCATGTTACCCGCGCTTGGGTGCTCATCCCCGTTCAGCAACTGTGGCGCCAGCGTCCTGCCTCCCCCCAGTCCTCATTTATTCCCCCAGGGAGCCCCTTTGGGCCTCCAGCGCCATGTTGGTTTGCCTCAAGTTGCCAGCGCCTGAAGATGTCTTCCAGTCCAACCTCAACATCTACAGCGGCAGATCACGGTCGCGGTGGCTGAGGGGGAAGAGTGCGGCGGGTGCAGTGCCAGACATGGCGGGGGGGAGGCAGAGACCCCCTGAGGTGCCCCTGGAAACGCGTCTTGTTGCTGGCACTGGGAATGGTGGTGACTTGCTGCTTGTTTTCGACCGTATTTACTGCCCGAGTAGGAACTGACTGCTCTGCTTGTTGCTTATTCACCCAGTGCCACCCATCCAAGGTGAGCTGCGATGAAAATAAACCGGAATTTTACATTTTAACTGCAGAGATGGGATAGCCCCAGGCACCCGCCTGGCATTGTTTTGTACCGGGGTGGGCCCAGGGGATCACAACAGCCTGGGACATTTGGCCATGATACACACATCACGATGCGTTCATGACAGACCTACTCGGGTGCCAATCTGCCACCATTCTGCGTAAAAAAAAATTGTCTTTCTTTCTTCGCAGGGATTAACAGCGTGCTCCATCTCAAATACACCCTGTTAATTCCTACGGAATCAAAATTGACTCTAAAAGTTTCTGAAATACCACTTGTGGGAATAGCAACAACCCCCCGAGGGCATGCTTGACTGTCTCAAGATCATTTAATTCAACTAAGAAAAAATAAAAAGTCACAACTGAAGCAGGGGTTTGCATTTTCTGCTGCACGGTTGTGTCACTAGATGGCCTTCCAGACCAAACGCAAACACTGCTGCACTCCGCAACTCTTTCGTGGAAAACCCTGCTTTGTGCAGAGGGCAAACAAAAAGCAAGAAAAGGATATTTTGGCCATAGGGAGAAGGAAGGGCGTGTAAATACCCAACCAAGTGTCATATAATTCAAATAATAATAACAAAAAAGCACCTGAATTCACACCTAGTTAAAGCTAACCATTTTACTGAGGAAAAAGCTGATGCAAGCATGTAGCATACACAAGCTGTCAAAAAGATGCTTTATGAACCACAATCTTACATACCTTAGCTGGAACACAGTAAAAGCCGTCAGCTCCTGTTGACCAATGGCCGAGGGCATTCCAGTACGGCACAGGAATGAACGGTGCAGGAAAGAATTGTTTTACCCTGAAACCATTTATTTGGACCTGACTCAAAACCAGTATCGCAGTATTTATGATATGATCAGCAAGTAGACTTAGTGGTCTTCCTGTAATTGAGTACTGTAATTCAGGGTTTTTTTCCAAGTCAATTATTGTCATAAAAGTTTTTTTGGGGGATAAAAGTATTCTGTGGGTTATTGTTAGGTTGGGTTCTTTGTCTTTTTTTTTTTTTTTTTCCAAGTCTCACAAAACAATCTTTAAATTTCTCACAGCTTTCTCTCCTTTTACGTTTTATAGTTAAGGAAACTTTTTACATTTGTACACCTTTAGATTTGGGACAAAACAATCTAAAGTGAGGAGATTCTAAAATCAACTGTAAACACTCCAAAGACTGTTTTTAAGTAATGGATTTGTAGTGAGTCAACTTCGTATTGACTAAATATAGCATTTCAGTGTCTCAGTTACTTATTTTTAATTAACAGGTATGCAGTGCTTTAGGCATATAAAGTCCTATGCTACTCCTATTTTGCTGACTCTGAAAAAGTAAAATCTAATATGGAATTCTGCCACTGATTTAAATGGCAGAAGATTCAACCCTCTATTAGTAAAATTCAAACCTAATCATTATTAATTGCAAGTGTCCTTCTCCTACTTCTGTGTTGGCCAGTATATTGATTGTGGCCCAAGTTCTGTTTCACCAAAAGATTGCGCATCTGCAGCTCGAGAGTCAATATGTGTGTAGACGTTTACAGTGAGCGTACTAAAATCAAGACTTCAATGAGGTATGGTAAATATCTGTGTTCCAGTTGTGTTACCAATTGGTCGCTTCATGATTGCCAAGGAAAATAATAGGAAGGAGTGGAAGGTTAGCGTGCTGCCTAGGAAAACTACTGGAAGTATATGATTTTTAAAAGATACTTTAACACTTTAGATGGTGTCCTGGTTTCAGCTAGGTTAGAGCTAATTTTCTTTCTAGTAGCTGCTGTGTTTTGGGGTTAGTTTTGGGTCTAGAATGTTGAAGAATGTTGATAACACATATTGTTTTAGGTTTTGCTAGGTAATGTTTATATTAGTCAAGGACACTTTCAGCTTCCCATAGAAGCTGAGAGGGAGCACAGACAGGACAAGCTGGCCACAGGAATATTCCATACCGTAGACATTATGCTCAGTATATAAATGGGGGTTGGCCGGGGGGCACGGATCCGTGATCACTGCTTGGGATGGGCTGGGCAACCGATCACTGGGTGCTGAGCACGACTAGTATTGTATCACTTTATTTTGTATATCCTTTTACCATCATTATTATTATTTTCCTCTTCCCTTACTGTTCTATTAAACTGTCTTTATCTCAACCCATGAGGTTTTTTTCCTTTCCCTTCCTTTTCTCCCTCTTCTCGCTGCCCTACTTGGGCGGTGGGAGAGGTGGGGAGTGAGCAAGTGGCAGCGTGGTCCCGGTTGCTGGCTGGGCTTAAACCATGACAGATGGTATTGATGGGTAATTCAGGTTAGTTATGAGGACACCCAAAAAAGACTTGCAGATTAGGTTTAATATTGAAGCTATGACTTTTTTACAATACAGGGTGAGGAAATAAGTTGATACTCCCATTTCTCAAAATACCAAGCCCAGGGAAAAGTTCTTGCAACCTCCTGGACAGTTCTGTTACAATGGAAGACCTTCAAGGCATATCCTTAGCCTAACCTCCTAAGGAAAAAACAGCAACACACTTGTGCTACCTCTCTCTGTCTCTTGTGATGTGCTTGAAGAAGTCAAGGAAACTGAGATTTAATAATATTAAAAGTCCGTGAGTTTTGTGACTATAGAGAGTCAAGTGAGGGAAAAGCATAATTGTAAATCTTTCTGTTCACAAAATACTGTTTTAAATAGCAAATATGCTAACTGACTTGACAAAATATTTTGGTTTGCTACATTCTTCTGTTAGGAGGAACTCTGAATACTGTAAAAGTTTTAAGCTTCCAGTCAATTAAGCTCTATCATTGTGCATGCCCTTAGGCTAAGAAGCATGGCTTGCAGTAATATTTCTAATGGAAAATACAACTATTTTAGCTAACCAGCAAGGTCTCGGCCTACTGGTACTTCCTTGTAGCCACAATTGCAGAGAGGAGTAATAGCGCACGCCATCTGCTGTATATTCATATTATCAGTTTATATGGTAGTACAAACTTGACAAGAATAGGGACCTCTTCTTCTTAAATGTCTTTATAACTACATTTTTGAAATACACTAAAGAATTTTCTTCTTGATAATATAGACCCCAGCTTCACAAAGACTTAAACATAAACTTAACAGTAAGAACAAGTAGCCCCATTTATGTCAAAGGAAATATTAATGAACTTAGTTAAGAATGTGCATAACAAGACAGAGCCTTAAATATTTATTTTTGAACATTACCAGTGATATTAATTATTTGTGTTTCCAGCGATGAATTCCCAGTGAACTACACAGCATGTAGTATGCAACAAGAGACAACACCCTGAAGAGTTTACAATAGGAAAAACAGACCCTAAAGAATGGGACTTACCATGTAAGTAAAGTGAATTTCTGATAAATTTCAGATGTTACACAAGGGCAGCAATTGTTTGTCATGTGCACAGACCCTTACTGAAGAATAATCTCTGCCCCACACAATTTACAGTGTGAACTGACAGGGCAGACAGGAAAGGGTAAACTGCAATGTAGGAGAGCTGAACTGTACTTTGCACACACAAAGAACCTATGGGTGACCATATCAGTGTTGAGAGGAGATGCCTATGACAAGGCTAGGTATATACTCAAGGTAATTCAGTTTCTTCACAGAGTAACTGCACAAAATTGTTTTTTCAGTTGCATTTTTGCTCACAGCACCAACACTCTTTTGACCCTCACTCAACCCTGGAATACCTTTTTTTCAAAATCAAACTTCCCGGTCTCCTTGACTTTCAGCTGTTTCTCAGTATCCATTTTTTTTGGTAGTGTTTCTTGCTGTTTCTCTTGCACATGCAGAGCTCTACCATCTGGTCCTCATGGCCTGATATTTTACACACATGCCCCCACCCCGAAAAATCCCCTGGGCCACATGATTCACCATCTATTCAAACCTTGCCATGTGCCTGTTTTTTATTGTAGTAGCCCCTACTGATGTAAATCCCTTGTTTCATAAGGGCTCTCAATTGCCTTTTTCACTAAAGGCAAGGTGGCTGTGACACCTGCCAGCTTCTAAGATGTTTAACCCAACCTAAAACATTATTACATTGTTGTTTGGCTGAGTAGGAACCATATTTTTTTTCCCAGTGGGAAGTGCTGCCAGAAAGGTATTAACTTTCTAGACTATTAAGTAATGTGGAAAAATTATATTTCAATAAGAAAATTTCCTTTCTGCCTTTTCATGCCTTAGGAATATAGTTCCTGTTTCACTTGGCTCAAGTAGCCCATGCACTAAATCAGTGCAAAAGTCTTTCAATAAACTCTACATAAAATCTGTCCAAATGCTACCACAGAGTTCAGAGGGGTATGAAAGAAAACTGGCTAACGGTCTGCAACAGGAGGTGTTAGCCATATTAGGCACACAACTCGGCAAAGTCAGGCAGCAAATATTCAGACACTTTGATGTAGTTTAGACAGATTTTGTTCATAAACCGCACACTGACTACTACCTAGAGAGCAGCTATTTATAGGGAAGACATACTGTTTCTTGGGTTATTTTCTCTGCTATGCTTTAAATCAAGGGTGCCAACGATGTGGGCCAAACCAGGACAATGGCCTACCTGATGTATGCGTGGCCAATATGTGCTGTATTTTGAATCTCCCCTTTCATTAGAAAATGAATTCTTGGCTTTGCAGCTGCGGGGGGGACACCTCCACTTTACAAATTTGAAGAGTATGTAAATCAGCGTGGTAACATCTCAGCCTCATACAGTAGGTGCTTAGGGGCAGTTACAAGTTTCTGTTCCTCACTGAAGTGTGAATTCTCAAGCCAAGTTCTGTTTTAAAAAATGGGTAACAAAAGGTTAGGATCATCCTATATGCTTTTCTGGAACATCAAACACAATGACTGATCTCTGAAAAGCATGAAATGAGCAAGCAAGCGTCTGCCAACACCACCATAACTCTGCCCCCGCGGATCTGGGCGATATGTGTGTCTCCCAGATGTGCTGGCACGGCTTCACTGAGCGATGGGGAGGAAATTTGTCAACACAGGCTGGCAGAGCTATCACAGGGATACTGGATCTCATCCTCTACCTCTGTGCGGAGAAGTGAATCTGGAGATTCGCCAGAGAGAGAGAGAGGGATTCAAAATGCCATGTTTCAGGCGAGATCTGCAGGTTGTGTTTGCGTTGGTAGCTGTGGCTGGTTTTACCATGGGAACAGTCAGAAGCAGTAAGTTCAGGAGTGATGCGCAGGCTTGCTCGTGGCTGAGTGAGAGCACAAGGCTCTGCTACAGATCTGCATGAAATTAATCGGCGTCAGATGCTTTTCTGCGTCCAGATCTGCAGCAGAGACTAATCCCATCAGGAAGTTTGGGAAACACAGGGAAAGGGGCTGTAAATAGCTTTTCTTGCAACACAATGCATTTTTACCCAATATCCAACCCCTCTCTTCAGTATACATGTCTAAAATCCCTCTGGCATATGCCTTCCTGTGTTTTCATTACCCAACACTCCACCTGACCCAAGCAAGCACCAAGATGTTATTTTTTTTTCAAAATCTTTGAATGCTTTCTGCAGTATCTGCTTGTTTCAGATTACCTTTCCCTTCTTCTCCCATTCCCAAAGTAAGTAATTGCTGGTAGAGGGAGATTTTCTTTTAGTGTACTTGCTGGTTTAGAGAAAAGGGAGGACTGAGACCAGTAGGGAGTGTATATTAATTAGGATGACCGCTGCACTAGAGCAGGAGTTGCTTCAGCTTCTTTACACAGCAGGGGTAAGTATGGAGTAGATGAGTCTGCCGTGGATGGCCAAATCTGGGTTACGGTCCCCAGAAGCTGGTTGGTAGATTCCACTAATCCTGAAATGTGTGGAGTTGTACTTTTTTGTGAGGCTTTTGAGAACCTCAAGTTTAAACGATCCCAGGTTTGGCTTGCTAAATATGCTTTCCACTATGTGAGCTACAATGCAACCTGGACAAGCATGTGTTTTTCAGAGCCATTAGAAGAGTCAGGCTTTGAGCAACACTTCATTGCTTCATTGGCTGTGCAACAGCCATCACTCTTGCATGTTGCAGGCAGGAAGCTCTCAAACCTTCTGGACAGGAATGTGGGGGAAACTGGGAATATTCAGAGGAGAAAAAAGGATGGAAAAGTAGGCTGTAAGAGAAAGAACTGTGGATGAAATAGGGGCCGGCTTTTGCTGAGTAACTTATGGCACCGACATTAAAGGGCAGTTAAAGTGTGAAGTTCGTGTCCTCCCCTCTGGTATTTGTGCAAACTTCCTACAGGAAGGCAGCAACTGCACACTGAAGAGATGATAAAACCTCCTTTTTATATCCCTACGGGAGACACCATAATTTCTGCCTGTTTTTTGTTGAGTGCTAGATGGACATGGACAGTGATGCAGGAAGCACTTGCTCTGTCGTTCTCTGGCTGGGAAGGAGCTCATACGTAGTGATGGAGGTTTGGCAGGAGCCAGACAGGTTTGTGGCTTGTCAGAGCATCCCTCGACAAAGGACAGGCCCAGACTGAGTTTCTCTCAGACCTGAGAGTAGCCATTAACCCAGCCAGAGCAAACCCTGCAAAGAAACAGAGATACTTAGAGCAGGCTAATTAATAACTTGAGGGGCTGGAAATAAATCCAGTTGTAATTGTGTCATGTTTGCTTTAGAGCTGTGACTTTTGGCTTGTGCCGCACTTGTGGGAGCTGGATTGGTTCACGGTGCGGAGCGGCCTGGCTGGAGGTCCTCGCTGCGAGCCACCCGAGCAGGTCGAGAAGGTGTTTGAGCAATCACGGCAGTGGCTTGGTCTGCTGTGTACAGGCATGTAGAGGGCAGCAACCTGCCAGCGTTGCTCCGGCACATGGGTCATCGGCAAACTTGGACTGGCACGCTGCCCTGTGCGAGCTCGACACCGCTGTCCTTGATGGCACGTTTCCTGTGCGTTTCTCCCTTCCTACACACATTTCACCCTTCCTGACTCTCATTGTAACAACAGGCACACTATCAAGTTCCGTTGCTTACTGGGATTAACACAGTAGCTCTGATTTCTTAAGGCAGGGAGATTTCCTGGTTTAAAACCATTGTAATTAAACGTACATGTCTCATAATGCTCAAAATGCCCCTGTGTGAAAGGCAGCTGAAGCTACTTGTAAAATGTCAGTGCCCTTAGACCTTTACTGGTCTCAGAAGTCTAACAATAGTATAGACAGTGCTTGTTCAAAGATACAGGACTCCAGACAAATGGAAGAAGGAAGCAAATATAGCATCCCCCTGAATCAGACATCTTAGACAAAAACCTTCCAAGTACAAAACACATCTGGCTGTGCATTTGTCAAGTTTTTTTATTGGCTTGAAACACATACACACACAGAGCCCATAGCAAATCCGTTCTACTGTACATCTGGGTAGGCACCTCTGTTTGCCTTTTAGGACTCAATTTTGGACCTGGGGAAAAGCGTCCTCAGTCGACAGGCCTCCAAGCAAGCCAGGGCTGGCCACAGAGGAGGACAACAGCTGCATGAGCTTTAATTCCTCTCCCCACCCTCTTGTGCAAATGTCCCTCTCATTCCTCTGTCTGGAGGAGCCGTAGAGAGGAACGTACAGCTCCCCCGCTTCCCTGCCAGCTCTACGGGCATTTCCTATTACGCAGACAATTGCATGTTAACTGCTGAGACCATAAAGTATTTTTTCATGTGGGCAACTGAGCAGTACTGGAGCTAGAATCCCTTTTGGTCACAATTCCCCACCCCCTTATGCAACACAACAGGCGTTTGTGATAAATTTACTGCCACAGGAACCACTTCCTGTGCGCTGCTAGCAGCGAGTTGTCCTGGACTGCTGGCAGGCATCGCGTGGGGAAAAGACAATGTGCAGGGGACGGTGTCGGGAAGTAAAGGGAACCCTGTTCTCCATCAGCAGCTCCTGGAAAGAGAGAGGGGGAGAAAAGCAGCGATGGCTTTGCCAATTTAGTAGAAAATAATTTCAGTTGGGAATTAGCAATGCCCTGTACTCTTGAAGGTTAGAACAATTAAAGTATCTGGAAAAGGCATTTTAATTTAAGACTTACCTTGAAAAAAAAACCCAACAAAAAAAGCTAAAGCGAGTATGAAAATAAATTAGAAACTAGGCTAAGAACAGAGCCTGCAGCAATGGAGTCTAAACAAAAGGCAGGGGCTATCCAGCGAGAAAACCACAAATGGCAGGGGATGAAATGTAAAACCTACAGTTCACTGCAAAACATGAAGGATGCTGTTGTATTCCACACCTCCTCTTCCCGGGTGTAGCTGTCTCCACAAGGTGAAGGGCAGTAATGAATCAAGCTCCTTTCCTCTCTTCCTGTATTTTCTATTCAATTATTCGCAGGCTGTGCAAGTTCTGCTTTATTTCCCCTCTCCATATGCCGCACTCTCCTCCTGGGTTTCTTTTTATTCCGAACTGTGCATTTGGCCTCTCTCCCATTTCTTTCTCCTCAGTGCGCGCCCCCTGCTCTGCTAAGATCTGCTGTCTTTGTAACCTCCGCTGTGCACATATGCTGGCTCTCCCTCTCCCCTCCCCGCCACCCCCTGCTTCTGGGCCATCAAGTGTCCCTTCACTTCACTCCAGCATTTTTGCCAGGGGGCCCATCAGCCAGCCAGAAAAGGAACAATTTTGCTATGGCCACTGCTCCTGTTTTCATGCTGCCGGCTCCTCTCCACCGATCAAGGGGAACCCATGTTGCTCCCGTAGCACAGCTGATTGGTAGCGGAGGCAAAGACGGCTCTGCAGCTGCTTAGCAACTGGGAGCTGCTGTTATGCAGTAGCATAGGAAGGCAATGGATGGCACAGCATTCACCAATTCTGTGTGTTCTGGCCCACTCGGCTGAAAACCGTGGCTTAGTGGACCAGCTGGGGCACTCCCAACTGTCCTGTCAAAAAATAAATCAAGATGGGGATCCTTAACTGCAGATCTGAAAGCAATGGTGACAATGTCAAGGGCAAAACTGTCCTGGTCTTGTGTCGTACGTTGTTTGCATCACACCAATTAAACTGCTCCGATTTGTAACCTAAACTCATTCCATTTGATCTTTGTCATCACTTTTCTGGCTACAATGTTTTATACTCCATCACTTACAATCAGAATGTTCCCTGTATGCACTGCATTTGTTAAAAAGGCTCACAGGTCTTCAGCTACTATCGCATCTAGACTGTTTAGTGATAGTTGTCCAGATACATAAGTATTTTAATGCATAAATATCCTTTTAGATTACTTATCTGTACCTTCATTTCCTTTTGATGCAAGCTCTGAGTGCCCAAATTCTTTAAATGGTACATTCCTTTCATTTTTTTTTTAAAAAAAACCTGTACTGTTTAGGCCATGAAGCATTGAACTGAAATGTTTAGTAATTGGATGGCTTTAGAATGTTGATTAGCATTGCTAACCTTCTTGATTTATTTAATGGTTTTTATAAGCTTGAAAGTATTCTACAAAATAACTGGTTGTACATTCTGATGGGATCATAGCGTTTCAATAGCAGCTGCATTTCAATAGGCAAGAAGCCACACAAAACATTCTGCAAGTCAGGTGTTGAAACAGCTTCTTTATTCCTTTATAGCTCAAGAATGATTAGATCTCTGACAGCACTCACTACCTATCTTACAGAGGCGGCTTTGTCATAATACGAGCAGAAATAAAATGAACAGATGCAGTTTAGAAAGAAACCAAAAAACCCAGTCCTGGCAAATATCCAATGTGTCCATCAAAAGTTGTATGGATCTTAAACAAAATAAATGTTTGTTCCACTACTGGGTATCACCGCACATCTCTCTGCACCCAGGCAGCGAAACAACACAGCAGGCTAGTGACTCCCTGTCCTTGTTCAATGCTTACATCCCATGCATCCTCGGAGCATGCTGGGACACAGGTGAAATCTGTCAGGGGGTTGCTTATTTTGGCTGAGAAATTCCCTAGACAGATCATCTGCTCTCCTTAGGAAGAAATGAAAAATTTCATAGCAAAAAAAAAAAAAAGAAGAGACAAATACCCTGTCCATATTCCTACTCAATATTCCTCTGATATTCTTAGCCTGGTTTGCTAAATATAAAAATCTAACATGACTGTGTTGCTTTATGTCATTTTTCCTCTCCTTCCTCCAATCTCAATCAAATTTGGCAACGGGGAAGAAGTCCCAGACGTATTTAGGTTTGGAACGAAGAGCTGAGTAGAGCACATCATAGTAGAGGCACCACCTTGGTCTCAGGGAAAGGCAGGCAGAACTCGGCCCTCGCTCATACCAAGAGGCAGTGCTGCTGCTTGGGGGGGCTGCTGCGGAGCTCCCAGCCAGCACCTTACCCCTTGCTCGGCCAGACAGGGCAAGCAAGACTGGGAAAGAGCTGGAAGATTTGTCAAGGGGCATTTATGGACACAAATCCAAGGGAGACAAAGCTTCACGAGTTTAGCTGCTGAGAGAGAAACTGTTTTAAGCAATTGCGAGGTTCGGTGGTAAATGGCAATAGGACTAGTAGGAGATTTCTGCAAGAGGGCTGATGTGCCATACTTCAACCCCTGCAAAGCATTTACATGATGATGAGTAGGAGAACGTAAGAGCAAGAAGGCATAATGAAATGGATTCAAATCCATCTAACAGGAAGGTCTCAAAATGCAGTTGTAAGCACTGTGTCTTAGAGCTGTCATCTTTCGTGGATCCTGCAACTACCTGTTTTGGGCCATTGTTTAACGGCTGCATTCTAGGCACCAGGGCAGGCAAATACTGCAGTGTGCCTCCTGGCTCGCTCCCAGGTCCTAAACTGGGCTTTCTTCCCATGAAACTGGGGTGTGGCAAGAGGATGGTGCACATCCAGACTTCCTCCTGACACAATATTGACATGGCTGAAGTGTACGCACACCCGGAACCAGGAAACTCCTACAGTTATCTGTTCAGAGAGACAGAAGCAGTAATCTGGAAGAAAATATAAAACCATTACCAATCAAGTCTGTAGGTGACACCCAACAGCAGTAGGAGTGGGTATTTAAAAAAAAAAAAAAAAAAAAAGTACCACTGCAAGCAACAATGTTGCCTGAGGACTTGTCCTTTTCAAGAGGGCCAAGTGTAAAGCCGAACACGCAGAAGGAAGAGTGCAGACCACCAGGACGGGGATGCCACCCCAAGAAGGAGCAGATCTTAGGAGCTGTGCTGGGAAACCAGCTGCCCACGGGCTGGTGTAATCCCTGGATGCCTAACAGAGACATCTCAGCCAGGAGGGCTGTTGGCGCGGGTATGATCACCGCTGATCACTCCGTCCCCTTCTGCCCAGATCAAAATGGTGAAGAACTGCAGTGTTCACAGGGAACAGCGACAAGAGCAATTACTGGATTAGTAAAGATGGACCCAAGGGGGAGCTCTGCCAGTCTGCAACGGGAGTGTTAAGCGCTCAGTTGATCAGCCTGTACGCAGCGACATGGGGAAGAAAATCTGGTAATGGAGCATTCCTCCATCAAGCAGACCGAGATACGGCAACATCGAGAAACTGAAAGCAGAAACTAGACAAGTTTACCAAAGTATTTTGATTTCTAGTCTGTCAGGTAGATTTTGATGGAAACAATTTACTAACTCCTATTTTACTCTCTCTCACAGTCCATTTTACAATGAAAATCTGCTGGTTTTCTAAGATGCAGGTATGCTGCAGTTAAATTCTTTCAAATGAGAAAAAGCAACAAATTCACAAAAATCTTATGACCCGCATAATGCAGGAAGTCAAAGCAGATGAACCTAGGTCTCTTTTGTTCTTTATAATCTATTAATCTAGTTTCCTTGCACAAGCAGTGGATTGTGACATGAAAACCGTGAATATAAAGGATTCTGTGTACAAGCCAGTCTGAAACAAAATGTTGTAAACAGTCACGATCATTGTTTGGCAGAACAGCTGCATATTTTTATTTCACGTTGCCTCTCAATCTAATTTGCTCTTGTTGCAACACTTTGCCAAAGAAATTAAATCACTTCTTATTGATAACAGACAGTGAAATAATTAGCATAAGAGTTTTCCACTCAACAATGCAGGGGAGGGACACTGTGGGCAAGAACAAACCCCTCTGCTTCAAGAATGCGTAGAGCCACCACAAGCCAGTCAGAGAGAAAAAAAATCTTTTTTTTCTTCCCCTTTCCCCTGAAAGATCTCTTTATTTCTCTAAAGAGTCTCACGCAGCAAAGCAGGGTCAATCTAACTCAAGTATGAAAGTCTGGTTTGACCTTTCTGTGATTTAAACATGCTGTACCAGAACATTTAGCTTTTCAGATATGAGGTTCAGCCATGAAACCACCTACTCTGGGAGCACAACCGGTCTCAACTGCCTTGGTGACTTTTAAACTATGTTGAACATTACTGTCATTTAGAAACTCTTAAAAAAAAAAAAAAAAAACGCAAAGAAATTTTCAGCTCAGACTTACAAAAAACAATTTCCAGACGTGCTGAGGACCCACACAACTCGCTGGGTCCCCACGGCGGGCTCGCTGTACCACCGACGCCGGCTGCCCCAGCCATTTCTGGCCCTGGTTTGCGGGTACCCGGCGCCAGGCACACGCTGTAGGACCTCTCCCAGCTGGAACAGCCCATGGATTCTACCGTCGGGAACGGCTGTCCTGAATAATGATTAATTGCAGGCAAAGATCACAGTCCTGGAAAAATGCGCAGAGAGGTGCAAGTACGGACAAAGCTGTCTGAGCTCCCACAGTATTATGGTCTGGCTGAATCATTTCAAAGCCTGTTTTAGTCAGAGCTCGTTTGCTCCATGGTTAAACCGACCAACGTTAAGGTTTAAATGCAGATATTACTAACATCCCAATCTCTATTTAAACATAAATTTTAAATCCCGGGAAAGTTAATAGCCGATGCTGTTTAAATCTGCCTTTTTTTTTTTTTTTTAATCGCTTTACGTGCGGACTTAACTCATTATGATGCAAGCTGCAGAAACGTTTTCATTACAGTTCAAAAAACCCCTGCGAACCCACGAACAGATCCATACCGTACTTTGATCTACACGTCGCCTGTTTCGGCCATTTCCAAGAAGCTAAAACGCTTTTCACCTCTATTGAGAAACAGCCAGAGGAGCGCTTTAATGGCGGTTAGCTAACAACAAGGTCACCGTTTCTTCCGACTTTACTCGCAGGTTATTATTTGGAGCAAGTGTGAAGCCAGGGAGGCGGCTGCAGCGCTGGCAGCGGGACGGTCTGGCCGGAGAAGAGGCGTCTCGCAAGGACGGAGCGGAGGGTCCGGCGGCGGGGCCGCCATGGCTCCCAGAGCTGCACCCCCAGAGGGGGGCACAGAGCCCACAAGGCAGCGTTTTAAAGCCAGCTTGGCAGTGCGGAGACTTTTTTTCTTCCACACACACCCCCCCCTACTTCTCCACGGAAACGTGTTATGTTTTGTGCGGACGGTTTGTCGCTTGTTCTCGACAGAGCCTGACCCGGCGAGGAGGAGGAAGAGGAGGAGAGGGGACACACACACACGGAGCCCTCTCGTAGTTGAGAAAAGGCGCGGGCTGCGGTGCCTCCTTCGCGGTAGCAACCTACTCCCTCGCA
>NW_009647418.1:2848234-2849525 GCF_000708025.1 Charadrius vociferus
GAACATTATCTTACTTTAGAAACCCTTAAAAAAAAAAAAAAAAAAAAAAACGCAAAGAAATTTTCAGCTCAGACTTACAAAAAACAATTTCCAGACGTGCTGAGGACCCACACAACTCGCTGGGTCCCCACGGCGGGCTCGCTGTACCACCGACGCCGGCTGCCCCAGCCATTTCTGGCCCTGGTTTGCGGGTACCCGGCGCCAGGCACACGCTGTAGGACCTCTCCCAGCTGGAACAGCCCATGGATTCTACCGTCGGGAACGGCTGTCCTGAATAATGATTAATTGCAGGCAAAGATCACAGTCCTGGAAAAATGCGCAGAGAGGTGCAAGTACGGACAAAGCTGTCTGAGCTCCCACAGTATTATGGTCTGGCTGAATCATTTCAAAGCCTGTTTTAGTCAGAGCTCGTTTGCTCCATGGTTAAACCGACCAACGTTAAGGTTTAAATGCAGATATTACTAACATCCCAATCTCTATTTAAACATAAATTTTAAATCCCGGGAAAGTTAATAGCCGATGCTGTTTAAATCTGCCTTTTTTTTTTTTTTTTAATCGCTTTACGTGCGGACTTAACTCATTATGATGCAAGCTGCAGAAACGTTTTCATTACAGTTCAAAAAACCCCTGCGAACCCACGAACAGATCCATACCGTACTTTGATCTACACGTCGCCTGTTTCGGCCATTTCCAAGAAGCTAAAACGCTTTTCACCTCTATTGAGAAACAGCCAGAGGAGCGCTTTAATGGCGGTTAGCTAACAACAAGGTCACCGTTTCTTCCGACTTTACTCGCAGGTTATTATTTGGAGCAAGTGTGAAGCCAGGGAGGCGGCTGCAGCGCTGGCAGCGGGACGGTCTGGCCGGAGAAGAGGCGTCTCGCAAGGACGGAGCGGAGGGTCCGGCGGCGGGGCCGCCATGGCTCCCAGAGCTGCACCCCCAGAGGGGGGCACAGAGCCCACAAGGCAGCGTTTTAAAGCCAGCTTGGCAGTGCGGAGACTTTTTTTCTTCCACACACACCCCCCCCTACTTCTCCACGGAAACGTGTTATGTTTTGTGCGGACGGTTTGTCGCTTGTTCTCGACAGAGCCTGACCCGGCGAGGAGGAGGAAGAGGAGGAGAGGGGACACACACACACGGAGCCCTCTCGTAGTTGAGAAAAGGCGCGGGCTGCGGTGCCTCCTTCGCGGCAGCACCCTACTCCCTCGCAGGGGAAAAAAAAAAAACCAAAAACACCAGAAAAAAAACCAAACCAAAAAACACCCCTGAGCCTCGGCACATACCACAGCACA
>NW_009647418.1:2849621-2850303 GCF_000708025.1 Charadrius vociferus
CAGCCACTTACCTTCTCCCTCCCACAGGGTCCGCAGGACGGTCCTGCTCTAGCCTGACCAGGGAGGCCACCTCTCTACAAAAGTGTTTGGCTTTTCCTCCCTGTCCTGCCCTCTGCAGTGGTTGCTCAAGCCAGGCTGTTCCCTAGCTCACCCTAACTGGGGTCTGCGGTGGGAGCACAAAGGTGCGACTCCCCGCAGAGCACAAAGCTTGCGAAGCTCCGAAATAACCCCCCGCGCCTCCACCCAAAGCGAGCTGCAGGAAAATCTGCTCGGGGGGAAAGGGAAGAAAAAAGAAAAAAAAAAAAAGAAAGAAAGAAAAAAAAGAAAAGAAAAATCCCTATCCTTATTCCTAGACTCACAGCTCTTTTCAGCAGCACCCCAGTTTGATCAAACATTTCCTGCAACCATGGAGAACTGAAAACAGGCCCTATCCTTACTGGAACTCATATGGGAAGACAGCATAACTCTTTGTACCGCCAGCCGCAAGCACACTCCCCTGCTGCAGCACATGCTGCTCCTGTGACTGCTACAGCAGCACAGCTTCTTCAGCATACCTCTTCCACGAACGGTGCCCATGAAAGCATGCCCTTGGTGCAGCTGTGCAAGCTCGGTGTGTGTCCCACCAGACACACACCTGCCACGCCGGCAAGCACCATTTTTTACAGCCCGTGTAGCCAAGGGG
>NW_009647418.1:2850918-2853046 GCF_000708025.1 Charadrius vociferus
TCTCCCCGCCCCCACCCGCCCCTCCCGGCGCCCGGGACACGGTGCTTCGGCAGGCTTTCACATAATAAAACCACCAGACTTCGGCGGGGAGGCCATTTCGTGGGCTGGGTGGCTGCACTAAAGCACAACTGCTGTGAATATCAACTGCGTCACGGCTCTCCAACTGTAAAACTCAGGCTGCAAAGGGTCCCTCACTTGGAAGGAAACTCCCTCATTTTGGATTTACTTCCAGACCTCCTTTTTCCCCCCTCTCTCCAAGTCACTGCCTCTCGGTATGAAGGATTTTACAGTGCTTTTTAGTGAGACATCCGCCATTAAGACTCACCGTCTTGAAAAACACCCACCCCACCCCCCATTTTGTTGCCTTTTTTTTTTGGTCGAGCTTCTGTAATTAGACGGATAAAACATGTAAGGCATCCCTACCACCACCGCCTTTTCGCCTTTTTTTTTTTTTTTTTTTTCAAATCAACCTCAGTAACATCTTACTGTTCACAGGCAGATATTTTTCTTTTCTTTGTGCGTTCAATTTAACAGCCACGTAACGCCTGCAATGGATTCACGGCGTCTCTCCGCAAAAAAAAAAAAAAAAAAAAAAAAAAGCCACACCACAAAACCAACCCAACAGGGCTGTGGACGACCAAGCGCTTTGTGCAAGGAGGATAAAAAAAAAAAAAAGAAATCCCTCCCTGAAAAATAGACGTTTCAGAGACGCTGTTAGATGTATCTGAGGAGAAGGAGATCGCCACGGCTCCTAGAGACGACCATTAGGATCTTTCCGCCAGGACCATAACGTGAGCCGCACAGGCCTGGTCTATATGTTTCTCTGCAAGGGCAAAAGGGTTTACTTACCCGCGCACCATAGTTGAATGCAGCTCTGAAGGTGAAGTTGTTACGCTTTTTTAAAATAACGGCTATAAGTATATATGGTCTGTATCACCACTTCTCTCTTGTAAGTTTGCAAGTCAGATCGGATCTTGTTAAGTTACGGATCTTTGTATGGCAGTGGTCTAGCATCAAAAAAAAAAAAAGGGGGGGGAAAAAATCTATAGAAAAAGTTGTCCAGCCATGTTGAGTGACCGTACGCAGCGAGGACTCCTACTCGAGGCTTAAATCTACCTTCCTGTGGCAGATTTACTCTGTACATAAAAAGGACGTTCAGTGTTTTTCCACCGAGCACGCAGACGCTAAAAACGTTCTCCTCGAGAGCTTTCGGCTGCACGTTAGTGTGAGAACACCTGGTTAACATTTACTGGCTGTAAACAACTTCTAAGCATCTCTTAGCTAGATATTTAGCTTTATACGTAAAATAGTTCAAAAAGCATAAATTGGTTTAGATAAACAGACAACAACATAAGACATGCAAATGAAGGCTTAGCAATAAGGACTTCAGTAACATTAACATGAAAACTACACTTAGCAAGGACAGAATGGATTGGGTACTTACAACGTAAGAGGAAAGAAAGGAAAAAAGCTTATCATAGTAAAATTGCCTTTTTTTTTTTGCCAGAATTCACTATTCTTACGCTTATATTTAAAACATTACCTTATAAGCACCAAAAGCATTAATAAAAATGGCCAGGAATCGAGTGTTTAGTACAGGAAATACTCTCTAAAATTTATTGTTCAGTCATCAGAGTTCTAGAAAGCTTAAAAACCCCCAAAACAACAAAAAATTAAAAATAAATGTATTTACTTGTTTTTTTGGCATTCGAAACTGTTAACTGCTGACATAGGGCGTGCCATGACCTAGTTACACAAGACAAAGATGGATCCCGAATCATAAGGGAAAAAAAAAAAATCCGCATTTTTTTTTGTTTGGTTTGGGTTTTTGTTTTTGGGGTTTTTTTTTGTTTGTTTGTTTTTTAAATCTTCCTTCTTCAGTAAGTCCTCTAGCCTGCTGCCACCACCATTTAACACCGGTCCGAGCGCTTCCCCGCCAAGCGGACGGTGCGGATTCACATGGCGGATTCCCCCCTTTATGGAACAAAGGAAAAAGCCCACTTGGCCATTTCGCTCCACTGCAGAAAAATGGCTGCCTGCGCTGCCGCCCTCTCCTCAGCGCTCTGCTGAGGGATGGTTTTACCCCGCCGTCTAATAACTCAAGCCCCATGGAAGCTGCTCGCCCATT
>NW_009647418.1:2854210-2908137 GCF_000708025.1 Charadrius vociferus
GGCCAGGTTGGATCAACGGAATGGAGAACAGCACGCAAGCCAGCACTTCTGTCGAGAAAAGAAATCACCATTGGAGAAGTTACAAGTTGATTATTGACCCGGCTCTGAAAAAAGGACAGCACAAACTCTACCGTTACGATGGGCAACATTTCAGCATGCCGGTGAGTAGGGGGGGGTTGTCGTGGGTTTACCCCCATTGTGTTGTGCCCCCCCCCCCTCCCGCCTCCGTCTTACCGGCGTTTTGGGGGCTGGGGGTCCCCTCCGGGTCGTGGTAATCCCCACCGTAGCGCATATGTGTGGGAGGGGGGTCTTGGGGGGACACACAGCCACCAAAGTTACTGCCACCTGACACTGTGTATTCAACTGTCAGGAGCCCGAGAAGGAGCCCAAACCTGCGGCTTTATTTCTGTGTTTCCAATCTGTGTGCATTTCCCAGCAGTATTGCAATTTGACACGTGTGTGTATGTGTGTGTGTGCACTTCCCTTGAGACAGCCCATGCTTCCTTGGGGTTTATTTTTTTTTTTCATTTGTGTCTTAAATTTCATTGCTGTTTTTGTGCTTTTTCTCCTCCTCCTCCTCCTCCTCCCAGAACTCGGGAATCGCTCCTGTGGATTGTGTCAGGGATCCCAGAATAGGGCGAATATGGACCAAAACTAAGGAGTTGGAGCTGTCTGTCCCCAAATTCAAGGTACCGCCCCCGACTTTTGGGTTTAGCTCTGTGTTCTTGTTTATCCGGGAGTGAAGCTTCAGTTCCAAATAGTTTAATGGACCGTTTAAATGACAGTCATATTCCTATTAACATTATTATTTGGCAAACTGTTTAACAATAATCCTCTTCTATAAAGATAACGAGAAATCAATGCATGTGTCTAATGAGATCACTTGAAGGTTTTGGAGCTGTGTCTTGGGGGCTTCTCGGGTGGGGGGCAGTGGAGGGGGGTCTCTGCTGACAGCACTGCTCAAAATACGTATTTGTAGCCCAGAAAGGAGCCAGTTTCAATGAACGGCCACAGCGGCAGAGGCTCTGCTCAGCTCCGGGCTTCATCCCAGAGCCTTGGAGGCAGTTTTCTTTCCCCAAAGTTTGCAGGATACTTTAACCCTCTCCCTCCCGTGCCATCCTTATGACCTCCCCCACGCTGGGTAACGATGACGATTATTTTTATCGCCACCCTCCCCTTGTGCCCGTTTCCAGATTGATGAATTTTACGTGGGGCCAGTGCCTCCCAAGCAGGTCACCTTTGCCAAGCTGAATGACAACATCCGTGAAAACTTTTTGACCGACATGTGCAAGAAATACGGCGAAGTGGAAGAGGTGGAGATTCTCTACAACCCCAAGAACAAGAAGCACCTGGGCATTGCCAAAGTCATCTTTGCCACTGTCAAGGGTGCCCGGGAGGCCGTCCAGCACCTTCACAACACCTCCGTCATGGGCAACATCATCCACGTGGAGCTGGATACGAAAGGTGAGGCGGCACGGTTCGGCCTCACGCGTCTGTGGTTTGCGGTGCCCCTGCCCGTCCCTCTCCTAAAACGAGAGGCTGTTGCAGACCGCAAAAGGACCCGGCGATTAAAAATATGAAGGGAGTGCTCCTGTCCCCCATGCGAGCGGGTTTGGTTTCTGGGGCCTTTGCAAGTCACGTGGAGCCAAATGTGTTGTCTGTTGCTAGGAGACAGCCCTGTAATTTGCAAAATGCTGCCATCCTGCCCGTCCCCTCCTGTCCCCTGCCCTGTCCCCTGCTCTCTGCCCTCGGAGGCCTCCCGTTCCCCCCATCTCCGTGTCCCAGGCTGGCCCCGCTCTGCCACCCTGGGGCTGCTGGACCCCGTGGCTTTTGAAAACTTGGGCTTTTGGGGCAAACCTACGGCTTCCTGGGACCCAAACCTCCGGGCTGTGGCGGCAGCGGGGCTGGGTGCTGTCCTCTGCGTGCCTGGCATTTCATTGATACTTAGCAGCAAACTCGAGGCTGGCAGCAAAAGAGTGCACACGCAGCACTTATCGGTGTGTGTGCGAGTGTGTAAGTGTGAGACTGTCTCTTAAAGCGACAGCAGCTCCGAGTCCTGGAGGTAACTGACTCTCGGCCCCACAGCCCAGCCCTGGGGAGCCCAATAAAGTTTGTGGCGCTCTGAAAGCTTTGCAGTTCACCGTTTTGTCTTTTCTCTTCCCTCCAAGTGTGTTAGCGAAGGGTTTTGCTAAAATACAGCCAAATTTTAGAAAATGTGTAAAGCTGAGGAGGTGTAGATCGGTTGCCTCTTGTACTTCTTCATTCTAAACATGGCATTTCTAGTTTAAAACTGACTTACTGCACTCTTTCTTGGGAAGAGGACATTGTTAACACCATTTCCTTAAAAATGCTGGTATTTTTGTTCTGTATTAGAAGATTTCAACAATTTAGTGCACAACCTATACAGCAGTTGGTATGCCACATGCGGTAAGAGGGTATAGTAGGATGTTTATTGACATTGCTGGTCACCGTTACAAGAAAAATCACAGTGATAGTATAATATTTTCTATTGTGAGCTGAGCTTGACCTTCCATGTGTATACTTTGAAATTCTAGTATCATTAATTTCTACAGACAAGCTCCTTCCCCTGCTTACTCTGAAGGTAAAAATTTCATTTAAGAACAAATTAACCATTTGTAGATTTAATAATGTAAGCTGAAGCAAGCACATAAGTGGTGGGCATCTTAATAAGAGGCATTTTAAACAAGCCGATTGTACTACGTTCCTCCTTGTTCTCTGTTTATAAACTACTCTACAAGTCTTGAACAGACAGATGTTCAAGAAAGTTAGCTGCACATCAGGGAAATGAGGGGTTTTATGCTTCTGTTTCCTGGGAGAAAACATTGACGTCTTAGTTTCGGATTGAATTTTTGTTTTGTTTGCCAGCTATATGCCTCTAACGTATTTTTTCCACAGTTGCATCTCTTTCATTCTAAAAGAGTAGGACTGTCAGTGTGCTATAGTCTGTCAGAATCAAGTAAAAACGTTATTCCTGAAAAGCATTAGCAGGTTAGGACATTCTTGCAAAATATATGAATAGTTTTCAACATTTCTTTCTAGTATTCAGCTTGATTTTCATAGTCTAGCAAAATAAATATCAGGAGCAAAAAGTGTCATTGTATCTGTCTGGCCAGAGCACAGGCCTGAGAGTCTGGAACTAATAAATCCAGTCTTCTCATCTACGACAGGCTAGTTTAAAACAACTTCTCTGCCTCAGTTTATCCCTCTACAGAATAGCCACAGTTAATAATTATCTGTCTTTAGAGAAATAGATAGGAATCGTTTCATATTCATGAACTTCTTTGAAAATGAAATTGTAGCTTTTATTGCATTGTATTGGAGATCTGGGAAGCATTATGAAACTTTCTAACAATTACTTTGTGTTTATCTAAAAGCAGGTTTTAAAGTGAGCCTAACACTTCCATATCCACAGCAGTGTAGTCTTAGGAGGGAGTCAGTTGTGTTAATATTTCAAGCGTAATTTTTCAGGCATCTCTTCAAGCTCTTGTCTTGAAGAGATCTATTTTGTCGTGACTTTAGTTGAACTAAAACAGTTTACATAGTTGAGGATGTGGCTCAAGACTTTGTGAAATTAGATTTGATACCCAAATAATGTCATCTGCAGCATTCATTCAAGACAAATAAGTCTTTTCCAGCATGCAAATTTGTGCTAAGGGGTGCTTTGCTTTCAAATTGCGTGGAGTGATTCACAGGGATTTGGGGGATTGATCCTGCAGGACTTCCTCACAAAAGCGGTCCTGTTTCAGGGGACATCTTGCCTGAATTCATTTTCTGGGTTCAGGTGCTGTGTCTGTCCGTTTTTCTGTGTATTCTTTATCTTTCAGAGCAAAATTCAGGCAGTTTGGGGGTCTGATTCTGTTGCCTTTGAAGCTGATGACAGATTTCTTATAGACTGCAAAATAAATAGGATTGTTTTTTTGTAGTAATGAAAAATCCAATATTAAGAAACTGGTTCTTTGTAGACTTTAAGAATGATAAAGCTAAGGCTCAGTAACAATACATGGGACAGTTTGCTTCTCTGGTTTTTATTCTTTGAATGATGCCACTAAGCACACCTTAAACTAGGGGGGGGAGGGGGAAGGATTTGTCGGTGTCTTTTTGGAAAAGCAGTGTTAATGGTATTTTCCTCTACATTCCCATGCATCATGTTTGCATTAATAACAGCCAGTTTCTACTAGCAAGGTGTGTTGGGAGAGCTTTCTGAAGTAGCTCTGGGTGTTGGCAGAGGCTTGTCCCTTGGGTGAGAGTTTCACTTCTCAAATCTGCAAGCTATTTGCTTGGCACTTTGGAGAGGAGGGAAACTGCTGCTCTCCAGAAAGCATAGTAAAGAGCAGAGCTGCCAAGCAGGCTGAGAAAAGGAAAAAGGATTTAGGAAACCTCCTTGTCTTGGCTGGAGAAGGGACTGTCTGACTTCACTTGCCCGGCAGATTATTTAGAAATGATCCCTGCGAGTCTCAGAGGTAATATGTGCTCCTCCATCGCGCAGATGCAGTGGGCTGGGAGTGGTAGCAGGGTCGTGAGGGTGTCAAGAATATGTATTTTTACATAGGCTGTGTTACTTCTGTTTTATTAACTCTTCCATTGTGGTCTGTGCAGGTGAAACCCGCATGCGATTCTATGAACTGCTCGTTAATGGTCTTTACACTCCTCAGACCCTTCCCGTAGGCACCGAACAGGATGTATCGCCAACTGCGAATGAAACTCTCCAGGTATGTTTGGCTTTTTTTTTTTTTTTTTAAAGAATAACTTTTTAGAAAATACCAAACAAATGTGTCATTAACATTAGCATTTTAACACTTTCAATTTAGTTTCTTTTTTTGGTCTTGCCATAGTTTCAGTGGATGTTACTAATTCATATTAAAATGTAACTTTGCTCATAATTGCCATAGCAAATGTAACTCTCTGCAAATGCAGTGCATGTGGCTAATCTGTATGCTGGTGTCTGCATAGTGTGGTAAGTGCTTTTTGTCTTTTGGAATGAAAAATACCTGCAGAACCGACAGTATGTGCCCTATTAACATTAGAAATTCCTGCAGTTAAGAGGACTGGATCAGATCTGTCCCTGAGATGAGATTATTCCCTTGAAGTCAGGGGGAATGATTTACAATGGTACATTTGGCCTAGCATCTGCAGTATGTAATCCTTAGCGCGTACGTTCTTCAGACTTGCTTAAAGGCTAAAAGGGGGAAGGCGTCAAATCTTGAATAGTGGCATCAATTTTCCAGAATCTTAATTAGTCACCGGAATCAGTTGTTAATAAAGCAGTGGACGGAATTCCTTAGGCTTACAGGTGTCCCATATTTAGGGTTTGACTCTCTAAATGGCTTTGTACAGTCACCTACTCCCCTGCAAACCCCACTGGGAGGAGAAGGAAGTGAAGCCTGTTTGTGTGAACTCGTCAGCCCCCTTGGCTTGTCTATATGTACTTTGGCTCCTGATTGTGGCTTAGGAACCCAGTTCAGGGCATCAAATTTGAAAGTGATTTGGCTGAGGTTTTGTTTTTTTTTTTTCTTCTCTCTACTTCTCTGCACTCTTACGACTTCTTAAAATGCCATAATTTCATTAATGCTGTGATCAGATGTTTTCAGGACAGGTAAGAGCTGTACATGGAATGTGAAAATCCCATTGATGTGAAAAAATACAATGCTCCTCCCACCAACCACCCCAACAGCAACAAGGCGAAACCCCAGTATCCTCCTAACAAAGTCATAAAGAGGCTGATTCTTCCTCGCCTCTCAGCAAGGTGTTTGTAAAGGCTGGAGGGAGGCAAGTAATGATTTTGCTGGGAATCTGCTATGAGCAGAGCCTGGCTTTTCATTTCTGCTGGTTACAGCACATCTCAAATAAAAATGGTCAGATGTGCTCTTACTCCTTTTTCAGGGTTAACAGCAAAACACTCAATTGATGGTAACCCCCAAAGTAGTCCCTCCCGTAATTATCTTCAAGATTGTTTCTCTAGATTCTGTGTTCATGTATTATATTATTATCATGAATTGATTTTTTTCCCAATTACCACTAAAATTGTTGCTTTGTGGGTAACTTCAACTGTTTGGATCCTGTTCTTGTCACTAGAATCTGCCAACAAGCTTGTTTGCTGTGGTACTTTAGTAAAATGCTCTTGACGTTTGCTTTCCCCCTCATGCAGAACAGCGAAGACCTGACAGTTCTGCGAGCCACAATCCCTTCCTTCAGGCCGTATCTAACCCCCACTGAAAACCAATCCGCATCATATCGACTCCAAAGGTGTAGAGATGTGGATTTTAGCAGGAAGCACATGGCTGGCTCCTGACCCCTTCTGTGGGTTTTAGAACAGTTGAGGAAGAAACTTTCCTGATGTCATGGTCATGGTCTCTAGGGGTCACACCGAGAGCAAGTCCATACCATTGAGTGGGTGAGATGTGTGTGAGTGTAGCGGGCAGGTGAGAGCTCAGCTAGAGTTTGATGGTGCTGGCATGTTACAAGCAGGTTGTTTTAAGGGTCCCTCTACCTACCTGTGCTTGGCAGAGGAGCAACCAGCCTGTAGTCTCACCACTTTGCTATCCTGGTGTGCTTTTGGGGAGTTCGAGCTCAATCCTGCCTCTTGTGCTACCAGGAAGATTCCCACTGAGTTCTTGTTTTGCATTATGGAAAATTGATTCTGGCGCTGACAATTAGTGTGGCACTGTTATGACTCAGCAGAGTCTGAGTTGGAGCAGGGCTGCTCCTAGAAACCCCCTGAATGTGCCTGTGAAGTGAGTTGCAGAGCAATTACTTGGCTGCTCTGTAGGCTTGTAGGGTTTCAGTTGCAAATGCCGTAATCAGTAGTGCTGAGCATTTGTCTTTGGGAAGGGGTTTAAAATGTTTTTAGCAGTTGAGAACTTTTTGTGCCTTTTATACCTGTAGCCTTGTCCCTTGTTGTTACAGGTGAGTGGGTGGTGGGTCAGCTCCCTCAGTTGGACCAACACAAAGCATACGTTTGGTTGCAGGCTGGCAGTTTGCTGATTTGCATGTTTTGATTTGTTCACAACAAAAAGATAAATTGATAATTTGATTTCTCAGAATTTTCTTAATTATCTTTCCTGTTACCAATTTAGACAAGCCTTACATAGTTGACAGAAATTGAAACACTTTTAGCTAAAAGTATTGTGCAAGTTTGTTGTTCACCTGATGCTCTTGGGTGTAGTTTATAAGTACTGTTGTATCTGCTTTCTTCTTCCTCCTCTTACAGAGAAGTTCCTCTTTGCTTGCCCTTTTCTTTTAAATCAAAGGGAACTGTTAATAATGGGTAATGGTTTGTGTTTTCAGGGATGCTGTAACCTTATTTTTTTTGCCATGGAAATCAGTGCAAACTCCTGGGTACTCAACTTTGAAAACCAAACAGATTAGACAAATATCTTTTTAAAAGTGTGTGTTTAGGTGCTTTTCTCTCTTCTGTTTTTATAGTTGACGGATTCCCTGAAGCGCCTGAAAGACAGTAACCTTTCTTCTGCGGGATCATCTGTTACCCCAAACAGTAGCACACCATTTTCCCATGACACAGCCTATTCCAGCTGTCGGCAAGACACCCCAAACTCCTACAGCCAATTTACCCCACAGTCCCAAGGAACACCTCACACCCCACGGTTAGGGACGCCGTTTTCCCAGGATTCCACCTATTCTAGTCGTCAGACAACGCCTGTGTACCATTTTGGGCAGGACAGTGGGTACAAACCCAGGAGACACGAAACAAAATTTACAGATGCCTACAACCGTCGACCGGGACATCACTATGTTCATAACTCGGCAGGTGTTTACCGAGGGACGGAGCATCAGTTTAGTACGTTCAAATCCCATCAGCAGGATCCAGTTCAGTTCTCTCACACTCCTCCCCTGAGCCACTCTAGTTCTTCGAGCTACAAATCTGCCTTCTCTCCCTACCAAGCACCAGCTGTATTTCCCCAATCTGATGAGCAGCAGTTTCCCCAAACTTCCAGGGAAACAGAGTACCGAAGACCTGCGCCACCTCCTGCTGAGATGGTTGTGGAAAGCAGCGCTGCCACTAACATCGATTTTGTCCCGGTGAAGGAGAAACAGGAGGAGCCTCCGCCCTTGCCGGATTCGAACTCTGTTCCCGAACCGAGCACAGCATCCTTCTCTCAGACTCCAGAGAGAAGCGAGACCCCTGGCACCCCCACCATGGAGTCAGAAATGCAGCATAACAGTTTAGACTCAAGGATTGAGATGCTCTTAAAAGAGCAGAGAACAAAGTTACCCTTTCTTAATGAGCATGACTCAGATAACGAGATCCGAATGGAAGGTAGCCCCATTTCCTCCTCTTCTTCCCAGCTCTCTCCCATCCCAATGTACGGTTCGAACTCTCAGCCCGGTTACAGAGGTCAGACCCCTTCTTCGCGCCCTTCCAGCACAGGCTTGGAGGACATTAGCCCAACGCCGTTACCTGACTCTGACGATGACGAGCCCATCCCTGGGACGGCTGCTCTGAGTCAGAATTCCCGGGGGGCGTCGGAGGCCAGCATGACTCCCATTGATCAGCTGAGCAGGACCTCCAAAATTGAGACCTCGGAGGCTAAAGAAATGGTGCCTGGTGACCAGACTCCAACGTCAGAAAAAATGGATGAGGTAAGTGAGCTGGAACTGAGTTATGGAAGGTCCATGCACATCCCCAGAGCTGGACAGGGCAGGCAGTCGCTCTTTTCTTTTAGAGTTGTTAGAGCATAGGGTTTCTGGTGGCTTTTTCTTTTACTCAAGGGACCTGGAAATGAGCTAGATGTGACACAAAGCAATGGTCTTAATCAACTTGCCAGTCTCCAGCTTTCCTTGTTTATAATAGCAGCCTGCTGCAATTTATAGCTTCAGGAGAGCTCAAGGACTGCACAAGCCACGGAAGTTTGGCCAGTGCTCATGCTGTGTGAATGTCCTGAGTGTCGACAGACACTTAAGCCACTAGAAGAGTTAATCGAGCACTTTCTGCCATTGCTTTGGTCCCTGAGCGTGGGTGTGTATGTATGCACACACTTGCTTAACGGGGCTTTCATGTTACGCCGAAGTATTGAATGTATACTTTGTTTGATAGCTCTCCAGCTATTTATGCCATCTGGTTTGAACGGGAGACAGTTGCTGGGTTTTAATACTTGCTTTGCTCAGTTGAAAGGGGGAGGTAGTTGGCTTGAGGGGGATGTGCTCCACTGAGTCTTCCAATAATAGAGCGGAGCTCGCTGCCTCTGCTGGGGCATTTGTGGCTGAAGGGACAGTGAGAGCTTAACGGTGTGGAATGGTGCCAGCAGACAGAGAAATTACGTTGCATGGCATGTCTGTTTGGGAGGTCTGTTGCAACAAATGTGAGTATCGCTGCAGTGGACGTGTCAGTCCTATTCTGCTGTGTCAAGGAATGGTCAAAATACAGATCTTGGCAAATGCTGGACCCTTTCTCCTCAGCGTTTATAATAGTCATGCAAGCAAATGAAACTGCTGTCCCCGGTGTGCAAGAGCTCTGCAGTAAGGGGACCTCAACCATCCAAGAGGGCTGGTCTTGTGTAAATGTTCTGAGTGTGGTAGATCAATTTAATTTACTCTTGAAAGTTTGCAGGGGTTAAGCTGGCAGAATGAATTTCCCTCCAGTGGTCTGCAGTTGTGAGGTTTTCACCTGAGAAGTGGCTGCATTTCAGGAGAGGGGGAGCTGCTCCTGTAGGTATAGGTTTTGCGGAGTGCTTAACTGGAGGAAAAGCGCTGCAGCAGTAACATAGTGCAGGTCTCAGTGCTGAATAGAAAAAAAAATTGTAACTGTACTGGATATTTTGTTTTTTCTGCATGCCTTTCCAAACCTGCGTGTCCTTGCAGTTGCCAGTTTAGCCTTTGAAACAATTCAGCTGCTTGAGGTCTCATTCATCATCTAGGCTGGCCCAGGCTCCCCTCTTGGGAGGCAAGTCCCTGGCCGGTGGGACCTGATGATGTATTAATTAGGAATGGAGTTTTGATTCCTTGAGCTCAGTCTGGCAGGCTTAAGAGGGGGATACTCTTAGTTTGTCTGAAAAAATGAGGAAGGCATCCCTCATCTCCTTGCCATTCTGGGCTTGTATCTGCTGTCCTGACTCTTGTGCAAGTGAGTTGCAGCCAATTCTGAGCATGTTTAGAAAGATGGATGAATGCCAGCATGGTATGTGGGGTCAGGCACTTTCTGTAGCCAAGATCAGCGTTGGGGGACTAGCTGGGATGTTATATTTGTAGGTTGTGATATGGGGCAGTGGCGTGCTGACGTTGAAGCCCATGTTAAGTCTTTGTCTCCCCTTAATGAGATGCTGGTGTCAGAAGTTCACGTCAATGGTTCTGTGATACAAAATGATACAAATGCCTCCGTCCTCTGCAGAAGTCAGAAAGGTGGTAGCAGGGTCTCCATGGATGTGGTTGCTGCCTTAGTTGTCTCTCCCCCCTCCAAAACAAAGTTTGATATTTGTTGTTGGAGCTGTTTATTCGACCCTGCTCTTGGTTACAAATCACACTAAGCTATTCTGGCATGTTTGAAAAGTTGCCTATGCCTTTCCTTGCTCCTTCTGATGCACAAAAAACCATCTCCATGTGTTTTTGCTTCCTTCCCCCGCCCTTCTCCCCCCCCAAGTTTTTTGCTTTAGAAAAAGGCTCTCCTGGCTTCCCTCTCTTTTGCTGAAGGAGCGGAGCTGAACAGTGACTTAACATAGGCTGAAATTTGAGCTGCAGCTTTCCAACTGAGTTAGAGAGGGGCATTGAGTCTGTCTGAGGGCTGGAAAGCTGAACCTCCGGCTTCGGCCTATTGTGATACCACTATTCAACTTTCAGTCCTTCAGAGAATCCTCCAGCAAAACAGAGGGAAGGCAGACCCGAAAATTTTAGTGACTGTGTGGCATGGGGAGCAGAGCAAAAATGATATATTAGTGTAGGGAGGGCTCATTGAGTATCATAAGGAAGCAATAAAGGGCAGAGAGTTTGAACTTGTTGTTTTCTTCATATTTGGCTCTTCAAGGGTCGGAGCAGCCCCAGGCCCGCTCTCTTTGGGCGGGTGCTGTAGCTGGGAACCCCTCAGGATTCATAAGGGTGCCAGTCAAGTTGCAGGGAATTTTTTCCTGAGACGATAGGTGCTTTTCAAGGACCTACTCCTGTTTCCCATCAAAACAAGCACATTTTTTTTCAACGATTGCTAATACGGTAACATTTGTTCTATAGGTGAAGCGCTGTCAAATCGTCAGGCAAGTTAACCACCTCAGACTTGCCCTAAGTAAAGGAGGTACAGCCAAGCCCCAGCAATTGCTCTGATTTATCATGCAAGACCCCGGAGTTTGATTTCAAGATCCGGTATGATACTCCTAAGCCAGAGCTTGGCAGGGAGTTTGGGTGTGGGAGAGGAAGGGCTGTGCATCTGTCTGCAACACCTAACTCCAGCTAATCTCAGAGCAGTGATTATGGTCTACTGCAGAGAAAGTCCTGCTAAGCTTAGCCGAGGGACGAGCGCGGAAAGGTGGAACAGAGCGGGATGTGGGCAGTACGAGGTAAGAGGAAAAACAGCACAACCTGCCAGCCAGGAAGACAAGGCAGGGAGGGCTTTTTCAAGAAACTATAAGATGGCGAGGAAAGAAACCAGCTGAGCTGCATTGGTATTTTAGGAAAATTTTTGAGGGTAGCAATGTGCTACCTTTCCTTCCAATGTTCCTGAGAGATAACAAGGAAAGAATTGTAATAATTTCTTTTTCACAGGATCTTTGCTGTTTCAGAAGTGCAAAGGTTAAGTAAGTGCAGTTTGATGTTTTGAGATCCCATTTGAGCCAGGTCTTGTTTTTGCTTGGCTTGTTACAGGAAGAGGCCCTGCCTGTGTGTGCTGGGGAGGGTGACAGGGTTATAACAAGTCACTTTGTTATATATTGATGATGCCTTCCTTGTTTCAGTTTATGAACGTTATTAGTGTGTAATAGGAAGACCATGTGATCAACAATGGTGTTTTTCCACATTTGTAAGAACAAAAGTACTTTTTAGTTGAGGGAGCAACATACTCCTGTCTTCTGGTAGTTTGGCTAAGCAGCTATTTACTGCGGTGGGAGGGGTGCCTTAAAATGCCAAAGATAATCATAAAAATAAAGATCCTGAAACATGAATTAGGCGAGAGCAGTTCTCCTGCCGCTTGCTGTGAATTTTAGCAAATGGTTTGGGGAGCAAATTGGAAGTCGCACAGTGCGTAGCAGCCCTAGAGACCCCGAAAGCCACTGCTTTGCCATCACCCCTCAGCCACCATCTCACTCGGCTGGTCTGAATGTTTTTAAGGCCGTGCTGGATGCTGAGGTGCCTCTTACAGGACAGCATCGACATCCCTGTGACAAGCTGTGCATATGCAGCGGATCCTCTTGCAGTTACCCGGGGAGAGTTTCTGAGCTGCGCTTAGGCGTAGATGAGGTGGGTCAGGCTCAGCCCTACAGCGAGCTCTGCTGAAGTCCCTGAGGTTACATCTGGGCTGAATTTGCACTTCACATTGAAGTATATTCGGGTTCTTGTGTGGTCGCAGCCAGAACTGGAAGAATTTATGTTGAAGTGTCACATTGTCCCTCTGGAGCCTTAGCAGGATGTGATGACATCCTCCTCGAGACACTGCATCGTGTCTTGTGCCGCTCCACGCTGCTGCATCCCCATCCAGACCAGGCTGTGTTTCAGTAGCTGGTGAATGAATCTCCTTTCCTACAGAACCAAGTTCAACCTTCAGTTGTCACCAGCGCCTGTGAGAGAAAGCAGTGCCGAAATGCTGTCCAGGCAGCAAGAAGGAGCTGCAGGGGGTTTCTCTGCCAGCAGTACCTGAAGCAGTTGCTCCAGGAGCGGTCGATGTCCCTTGGAGCTGTGCTGTGCCGGAGTGAGTCGGTCTCTCCCTGCAGAAGGATGCTTTCTCTTCCTGCACCCTGCTCCCATCCATGGGTTGTGTGGGGTCAGAGCAGCTCTGTGTTCCTGGGACATTGACAGTGGGTGAGGTGGAGCCTCCTAAAGATGAACCCGAACGCACTCTACTAAAGGGTGTTTCTGGGCTGGAGAGTGCAGAAGTGATTTATTCAAGGTAAATGCACATTAAGGTTGAGAAGGTAGAGTCTTAAGAGCCAGGAAATTTGATACCTTGGTTTCCACAGTAACTGTGCAAGAGCCCTTATGCCCATAAGTAGCTGTTATGTATGTATAATATATATGGGTACACCTGGGATCCAATTTACAGCTAGAGTGGGATTCATCATTTCTGGAGGGAGATGGGGGAGTAGATGTGTGGAATGGTTGCTCTGAATGTATTTTTTTAATTGAAGAAGGGAGAAAAAACTGAGAGCTGTGATTTATGCCCAGTCTCATAAACACTTTTTCAAATTTTCCTGCCTCCTGAGCTCTTGCGAATGCGATCATGCCTGACAGAACCGGTTCCTAATGGAAACTCAAAAAATAGGTATATGTTATGACCATGAATTTCCAGAAATGCAGCCAGCCAATGCCCAGGCAGCAAAGATTTGGATGACTGCTGTGGTTTTACATGTGAATTACGCCAGCCGTGCTAAACCTGTGAAATTAAAATGAGCGCAAGCTGCTTAAACTGTGGGTTCAGTTCTGCCCTTCCTGACCCAGGCACAGCGGCAGCGAGAAGCCACAGGGACTTCAGGGGATCTTGTGGAGTTTAAGCTTGTTCAGAAAAGAAAGGCAGCACACAAATCCCTCAAAAGGTGATTTAAATATGACACTACACTGCACCCTTTTGAGAGCTGAGATCTGCTCAGCCTCTGTGTCCAGAGGAGGGCAGGTGCTAGGGCAGGACTGCAGCCCTGCATCCTCCTGGGGATGCTCGGGGCTAAAGGTCAGTTCCCATATAACCTGGCCAAGGTAAGGATGTCCTGGCTCCTGAAGCAGTGGAAATGCAGGTTATTGTTATCTTACCTTTTTTTTTTTTTTTTTCAGAGCTGGTACTGGAAGACCACAGGCAAGGACTGCTTCCTTGTACCTCTCATTCATTTACCGCATGACAACCTGCTGCTCCTACAAAAATTTATACAAAGTAGAGAAGTGTGTTCGTGTTTGCTAAGTTGTATTTTACTTTTGACTTTTTGTATTTGGCTCCTGTTTGATTCTTGGAGTGCTCACAAGGCTGGTGGTTAGCAGAGTAGAGGGCTTGACCAGCTAAATGTTTGATATAAGAGGTGGTCAGAGGTAACAAGCCTAGTGTCAGTTTTTACAGTCACTTTTTCAGAGCAGAATTGCATAGAATTCACCTGGTGTTCCTGGTGATGCACCCCCTCATACGTGTATGCTCATGGCGGGAAAAAGAGCTAAATGGAGAACTATTTGACTGTTTGTGGTTTGGGTTTTTTGGATACCTAACAACTTCAGTAGAATGAGAGAACATGCCTCTTGTTGATAACAGAGCTAGAAACGGTGAAATGCTCTGGAGTGTAACTGAAAAATAGAAAGCAGGCTGTGGTTGGGAGGCTGAGTGGTTCTTTCACTCTCTCATACTAGGTCAAGATTTTGAGGCTTTTGCATTTTGCATACCTAATAGAAATGACATTACCATCCCTTTTTATAAATCACTGTTGCTGATTATACTCTTGCCACTAGCTCAGTTTGTTCTCTGTTTTGCCACCAGTGACTTTCTGTAAATTTTCAGTTCCTGGTGGACTGGGTATGTATAGCTGAGTTGCTTGTTAATAGGTAGAGCGCTGTTTATTTTGTGTTTATGTAATCTATAGATGCTCTGCTGCGCTGGAAACTTAGATCCAAATTAGAATGTTTAAGTGTAGCATATAGCTTATGGCAGAATAATATTTGCAAGTCTGAGCTCTGCAGACCATTTGCAGTTGGAAAGCCCTCGGCATCTTCCTTTTGCTGCTTACAGAGTTCTTCCTATTCTTTTCAGCACTCAGGTTTTAGCAGTGACGATGTTGAATGTTCAGATGTCATAAATACAGCTGTGAAGCCTCGCATTGAAGTGACACGTTTTCCTCGCAGTTTCTCCAACCCATTATCATTCTGGTTGCGTTTCGCATCTGATGGTTGTGAAAAGTGACCAAGGGAATGCAGACAAGTTAGTGGATGGCCGTGTGTGTTGCAACATGTAGTGACACTGAGAAAATGTGCTAGTGTGTTAAGTAATCAGTAGAAATATTGAGAAAATAATTGCTGTTAACATATTGTGCTGGCAGCCACCAGAACAGCACTAATTTCTGGGTCTGATTTTGAAGAAGACGGAGCAGCCGCTGTGTTCTATATGTGTCTGTGTCTGACACAGAGCACTTAACAGACGAGCGCTTATTCAAATTTCTGCTGGCTGTTGCCTTTCCTGGAGTCCTCTAAATAGATACAGTTCACCAGTAGAACGTTTTTTCCGTATGCATCAATTTTGAGTCCCATAACTTTGCCACCCCCATTCTATTAATTTTAATTTTCAGTTTGGGGTACTTGTTTGTACCTAGTGAAGATGGGACAAAACTCAAAACGAAACCCATGAGTTCGTTAGCTCTGCACGTCACGTACCTGCCCATGAGGGCTCCTTTGACCCAGACACGTTACTGCTGTCTCAGGCTTTATTATGAAAGTGCAGTGCTTGCTTTTGGAAATGCCCATTCATCACGAGAAAAAGGTTGCTCAAATTTTTCAGCTCCTAAAACCAAAGTATTTAAAAAAAAAAAAAAAGTTTTAAAAAAAGTCTTTTAAAACGTTTTTTATTTGCTTAGTGCTAAAATAAAGCTGCTTTCACAAGGTTCCAGTGGTGCAGACAGGCCCGATGATGTCAAGATGCATATAAAATAGCAAGACGGCAAGTTGGGGTTTCTCATTTCTCCCCAGGTTGGAATAAGTTCACTCCTCCGGGCGTTGCAAGAGTGTTGCTTCAGGAGCAGTTTGAGTAAAGGAAGTTGTTCGTGGCTTGGGCTTCGGCAATCGCTCTTTGCATAGAGGGCAGTGTGAGTGCTACACAGGCACGGCGCGGGGAGGAAACGAAACTGCTGCTTGAACTCGAAGCTGGCAGCAGTTCTTATGGTTTGGAGGTTTGGTTGCAAAAGCGTCAGACAGCTGTAGCAGAACTTCCAATATTCGCTCGTTGGGACTTGGGTGTTTCGACTTGGGTGCTTTTTAGTGGCATTTGGATTTGCTGGCTGCTCTGAACGTGTGTGTTTTGTGGAGTTGATAACTGTGTACTAAGTGCAATTTATCGCACACCTTTGACCAGCTAACCTGCATTTGGCCCAATATCTCTCTCTCCATAAGTCAGGGAGTCACATGACCCTCTCCAGTGAGTCAGGGAGATTGTTAGGAAGAAGGCTCTGAGAATGGTGAGGAGCGGAGGAAGAGGAGAAGCAGAGGTGGTCTCACCAGGGTCCAGTCCTTCCCCTTTCCTTTTCCCCTGTCCTTTCTTCCTTGCCTGCACCTTCAAGCATTTAAGGTGGGATGTGCTTAGGCTCGCTGCTGCCCAAATTCCCTGTATCAATAAGTGCAATGGTGTGGAGCCTTAGGAAGAAGAGGGGTGAGGATGGTGCAGGTTGGGTGACATGAAGGAAGGACTTGGTTTTGTTTTTCGTGGGGTTAAAACAGCCCTTTGCTGGCCTGGTCAAAGAATCAGATGTCTGCTGCTTTTGTGGATGGTGTGGAGCGACAGTCACTTTCTTATATCCTCTTTTTTTTTTTTTTTTTTTTTTTTGCAAAAAGAGCTGTGTTTCACAGTGAGCACTGTAGTTTTGTGCTGATGTCCAAGTGGTGTGTCCTCCTCTTGCTCCGCAGGATTAACATGCGTTGCACACACTGGGGAGACGTTCCTTCTGGAGCCTGGGGAGGGATTGCTGAAGAAGGCAACTTCTTTCTAGGTTTCCCTTCTCCCAAAGGAGCTTGTTATTTCTGGTGCCTTGTGTGTCCCAGGCAAAACAAAATATATATGTATTCGGTGATAGCAATGCAGCAATGTTATTTGGTGGAAGCAGGAGCTGGTTTAATGTTGGCGCATAGCTCTGGGGACAGTTTCCCATTCCAGTCCTTGTTGCTAAGTGGTTGCCAAAGGTGGCATTTTGGTCAGCAGATGTGGCTGAGAGTTTCCAGTGCAGATAATTGAAATATTGTCTTTGAAGGATGCAGATAAACGTGAGCAACTGTTATCGTGGTGCTACAAGCATTTTGCTATTGTCCAGGAAAAAAAAAAACTTGAAAAATATGAAAATCCTTAGTACTGCATAAAATTATTCAAATTACAGTAAAACATTAAAGGGCAATCTACTGGTTGAATATATACCATGGAGATGTGTGCAAAAGGATGCACTTTGACAAGGGAATCTCAATGAATTTATTTTCTTGTTAATACAATGTCAGGTGGGATGTATCTCCCAAATTACACCAGAAGAGTGGTAACAGCAGATGGTTTTGCAAACCTGAGACGTATTCCAGGTTGGTGAGAAGCGGGCAGGAAGGCGGTGTTGGGTTTGGTGGCGAAGGGCAGCCTGACCCAGCAGAGCCCTGATGGAGGATGGAGACCTGATGCTGGGGCTGCTTTTAAATTTCCCAGGAGCTGGTGTCATGCAGGGAGCCCCCAGCCTGGCTGCAAGACACCAGAAGTAAGCTGTGATCCCTGCTGGGTTGGATGCTCAGACTTCAGCTTGAGGAAATCTTGTTGTATGATTTGTCTTGCCTGGTTGCTGGGATGCACGTGCTACAAAAGCGCTGTGGCACAAGGCTGCAGTTGGGGAAGTGCCTTTTGCCATGGCTGCTGTGGGTGCAGGGTGCTTTGGGGCGAACCTTGGGTGGCTTTTGCACCTCAGCTGGCTGTGTATCAGGGTAGGATCATGGAGAGGGGGGAAGCAGATGAGGAAGACGCCAGGAACTGTGCGGGTGGGTTTGCACTGGGTTTTGGGGGGTGCAGCTTCCACATGGCCTCTGTCTTTGCTCTGAAGGGGTTTATGTGGCTCTGCTTTCAATGTCAAAGCTGAAGAAAACCTAAGCTTTAGATAGTACCGTGCCTTTAAAAAAACCCAACCAAAATCAGAAGGGGAGCTCATAGTAGTCTCTAGACTTCTGAATTGGCATGGAGATTGTGTTAGGACTAGATTTTAGTGATTTGGGAGCTAGATTAAGAGATTGCCCAGAGAAGTGGAAGCTCCATCCCTGAAGGTGTTCAAGGCCAGCTTGGACAGGGCTTGGAGCAGCCTGGGCTGGTGGAAGGTGTCCCTGCCCAGGGCAGGGGGCTGGGGCTGGATGATCTTCAAGGTCCCTTCCAAGCCAAACCATTCTATGATTCTGTCATTCTATGATTAAGTGACTTTGGGGCAAAATGTACAAACTGAGTTGTAAGAAGGATGAATGTTGGACCCTTGTTGTGACCCATTTTTTACTGTCTTTTTACTATTTTGACTGAGCTCTGGCATCAAGAGTATTGCGCAGTGTGATTCTCTTCTAGTGAGGCACAGCCTTAGTATCACATCCAGTAAGTGAGATGTATTGATTATGGCATGTGGTACAAGTAGTACTGTGGGGCTCTGGTGCTTCAAAAGGTGTTGAGGCTAAAGGAAAAAAAAACATGGCCATGCCTTCCAGCTGGTCACCTGAGTCAGTGAGCAATGCGTGGAGTGCAGGAGCACAGAGCCACCTTCGGCTGGTTTTGTGCCTTTCTCACAACTGTTTCACATAGCTCTTTACATGAGTAACCTGCCTTTTCGAGAGCTCGTATGTAACTTCAAACTAATGAAGGAATCTAATGGAAAAGCTGCTTTAAAAAATAAAAATAGGAGCTGTGTGATCGAGAGTGGTTTAGGTACGTCTGCTCAATTACGGGCTGTAGCGATGCTGTACTGCCATGTGCTTTTGCGGGACTTTGCACTCATCTTCATCATTTTAGCAAAGCTCTTTAGAGCAAATATTGAGGAACTTAGTAAAATCAGTGTCACCAACATGGGGAGGCCTGAAAGAGCCTGAGGGGTGGCGTGGCCAGTCTGAGGAGCAGAGCACGGGTCGCCTGGCACTGGCTACTGCCTGTGTGTGCGCAGCCCTTCCTCTTGAGCGGTCATCTGTGGTAGAGCTTGATTATGGCTTTGCTGCAAGAGAGAACAGAAGGAGCCTTTGGACTAACTCATGAGTAAACAACGAAAAGACACATCTTTACCTTTCCTTCGTTATCTGCGTTGTTGGGGGTTATTTCCTTTAGGTTCCTGAAAGACCTTCAGTGGGAGGTCAAAGCAGTTCCTGCCATGCAAAAACCCCATCAGCAGCAGGGCTGTATGTGGTGGTGCCCCCCTGGGGTCCCTCTGCTACCCATGAGCAGCAGATTAGGACGTCATCTTGTTCAGTAGTTGCTGGTGGACCTGTCTTCTGCAAACATCTCATCCATTTTTAAACCCATCTGCACTTCTGAGTCTTGGCAGTATCTTGTGGCAATGAGGTGCACAGCTGAATTTTGCTCTAGGTGAAAAGTGTTTCCATGTGTTTGTTTTAAACCTCCTGCTTGCTAATTAGGGGACAGGTGGGGAAATCAGCATACTTTACCTCTTGTCTCTTTTTTGAATATTTTATGCCTGCACAAATGGCAGTGGGAATGTAGCCCAGCTGTGGGGTATTTCCACTCTGGTAATTTAGAACAGTTATGGTTACACAATTTAGTTTGTATATAGTGGGGATAGTTTAATAGCAAAAGTTTGGTGTCTTGTAGAAGGCCATGAGAAATGTCATGTCCTGCACAGAAATTATTTTTGTTAAGGGATTGGTCAACAGCTGGCAGCCACAAGGGTTATGTTTCCATCACTCGAGAGGAGTAGTATGGGGAAAAAGTTGCTTTTCCCTCACTGAGCAGGTTTTGGAGAGGGACAACTTGAAGGTATTTCTGGCTGGATATTGTTTTAGGCTTTGTCTTAGAATGAGGAAGGCTTTAATGTTTTAATGAATATGTTACGTACCTCAGCTGATGTGCTTGATTCTCTTCTCTCTGACTGTATTTAGTTAAATCAGAGTATGACAAGAGAAGGAAAATCTAAGCAGGAAATAAAGCAGTGAAAAATTCAAGATGCCTTCAGAGAGAAGAGAAATGTTACCAAAGGGGAACTGTTTCTTGCTGGCCTCACCCTTACTTTTGAGGAAGGACATCTCTACTTTAGCTGCTTGAAATAGGCTGCATGGAATGAAGTTTCTCCTGTGGTCTAGCTGGGTTTTAATGCGTCTATGGCACTTTGCTGGGAAGGACTTGTTAGCTTGTGTTGTAATGCTCAGAAAATGAGTGGAGCCTGTTAAGCTCATTAGGGTGCCAGTCATCATTTGTGGTTGCTGCTGCAAAGGGCTCACAGTCTGGCCACAGCAAATTAGAGAGGAGTTTTTGTCTTGTGAGCCTCTCGTTCCCCAGGGTTGTTCTCTGCTGCTATGTCCCAGCAGGTCTGGAGCACTTACACCACATGCAGTGGGGGCTTCATCCAAAGGGGTTAAATGTTTTTTGTCAAGATCATATGGACTGGCTGAACCGTCTTGTCTGCAGCAGTTTTGTTGGGAATTTCAGAAACACAGCAGATGTCCTGTTGGTCCTGTCTTGGGATGATGGCAGTGGCTGTCTCCAGAACAGAAGGCTGCAAGTTTTCTTACTTGAAGCCACACTGTGCCACCGTGAGTGCAGTCAAGATGATAATGAGGTCCTAAAGACCTTATTAACAGTATGTTCCCTCTTTCATGCTTTCTTATTTCTTCTCAAATAGTTGGTACTGGGATAGAAGAGAGCTGCTGGGAGGAGGTTAGTGCTAAGTCTGTGTGACCTTGCAGGTCAGCAGGGGAAGGCTCGTGAAATCTCAGCAAAAGCATTCGGGAAAGGGAAAGGTTCACATAAAAATCAGGACTTTAATTCTTTCTCCTTGCTTGTTCCACACTTTTTGGAGGGTAAAAGCTGTACTTGTTTGGAAAGCGTTGTTCTGGGCTACCTCCGTCAGCTGTGGGCTACAGGCTCCTGGGTTTTCTTGCAAGTGCCAAAAACAGTTGGGTCTCTTTGCTTCCCAGCTGCATGAACAGATCAGGACTGCACCCTAGAAATTCAGGGCAAGAACAGCTCAAGCTCCTGGTGAGGGGAGGGAGAAGCCAGGCTGATCATTTGGGATGCCTCTTGAGAAGGAAGGCAAGTGTCTGAACTGCTGCCTCAGGATATACTGATGGCACCTGGGTCTGAGAGCAGACGGCAGCGAGCAGAAGAGCATTAAAAGATGATACTGATGAATGATCTAACAAAAGCTCTTTTTTTTTCTTTTGCCCATTGTGCTTCAAGGCCTCAATTCCTTCGTTTCTGCTCTCCCTTCTGAGGAGACTCAAAGTTGCACAGGTTGTGTTGCAGACATCCAGGTCTTGCAAATGAAACTGCTGTTGCTACTGATGCTGGAGACGCAGAACACACTGAACAGACCACTGAAAATGCTGCTGTGACAATAATAGCCACGTGATTTCAGATACTCGAGGGTGTAGTAGTAGTATGTAAAAGGGGAAGAATATCAAATTGGCCTAGTTCTGCTGATTAGAACTTGTTTAAATACAGTATGTGTACAACCTATTCTTCAATAAGCTGATATCACTGGGAAGCTAGACTGTATTCCAAGCTTATCTGCCTTCTTATCGCCCCGTTGGTAGCAAGATCGGAATTCGTGGTTCCATTTGACCTAAGGTTTAAGTGTGAGGATAAGCTCAGGGGATGGATGTGAGCTCCTGCCTGGCACTGAACTGTAAGGCATCTGTGTGCTCTGCACACGCAGTTATTGCACTTTTTTTTTTTTTTTTTTAACTTATAGGTAGACTCTGATCTAATGTTGCCTATTCCCTTCTTTATCTTCGATTGTAAAGTACCTTCTGCTCTCTAGAAATGCGGGTGCATTTCTGCACATTGGTGTGAAGAACAAAACGGAGCATTTCAGAATCATTTGGGAAATGAATTCTCCATATACTGTTTGATTTCTCCTAAATTCCTTGCTTTTCTCTGCATATGTAGACAGGGAGATGCTGCCTCAAACTTCGCATCTTTTGTGTGTGGGCAAATCTTAGAATAAAACCTACTGATAATAGCTGAGATGGCAGAAAATGACAGAGAAGCCCATTGCTTGCTTACCGCCACCTTTCTCTTTTTCAGAGACACTGTCTCGTTTCTCTGTTGGATTTGGCTGGTTTGTTCCCAGGACTCTGCATCATTGAACCTGGTGTCTGAAAAGGGCTTTACCTGGGTAAAGCCAGTCCGGCTGTATGAAAGTCTTCGGGAGAAGCAGAGAACATTCCCTGACTAATTTATCTGTAGGGGGTATTTTCTTGCCACTCTACCATCCTTTTATGCATGACTTAGCTTCCCAGCCGACTAAAGCCTTTGAAGTTAGATTGCAAATAGCTCTTCAGCTATCCCTTCCCCCCGTCTAAAATAGGGAAACCAGAACAACCATTGCTGTGGAGAGAGCCTGCCTTGTTACATGGCTCCCCTATGTTAACACCCCTCTCTTTTCCTCCTTCCTTTTCCCTACCTCCTCCTCACCCCCCATAAAGAAACCTTTTTTTCCCCTTAATAAGATCTACTTAAGACTTGAGGGAAAAGGCTATGGTTCCATGAGATGGTAAATCCAATTTTAGGGTGTTTCATATGTGATGAAAAACACTATGGCTGCATGACGCAGCCCCTGAATTGGCACACATTCGCCCTGCCAGTTCGGATTTGTTCATATAATGCAGAAGGGGCGACTGTCCAGGCAAGTTTCGCATCGGGGCACACACAGGCTGCCCAGGCATCCCTGATCTCGGGCTTGGGGCCAGTGACTCCCTGTCTCGTACTCTCACTGTATTTTGTCATCTGCCCAGTTGTATGGTCAGGTTTGTCTCGGCTCAAATCTGTGTGGTCAGGGGGTCTGGAAGCCTCCAGTCTCAGCGTTGATGAATGTGGACCCGAAGGATGTTGTGTTAGCTTGCACTCTTCCTAGAGTTGTCCCTGCAGGCACCGTAGAGTCTCTTGTGCCTGTTGGAAACCTGGGGGCGATGTCTGGCTTTTCCAAATATCCCTTCTTCGGTGATCTTGCCAACAGGAATGGTATAACCACATCATATGCCATGAAGCTTGCAGTTGAGAGCCTCCTTTCCCTTTCAGAAGGGAGAAGGACCTGAGTTGAACCACCCCGTTTGTGGAAGGTAGTGCAATTGCTAGCAAACAGAGCAAACCCCTCAGCATATTATCGTCCTCTTTGCCAATTCATCTCTTCAGGCTTTCTGCTGAAGTAAATCTGGCAGTCTTTTTCCCACTGGCTTCATTTATGGCTCTGAGGATTGCTATCCTAGGAAGATCTTGCAGTGGGCTCTTGAAAGTCATGTTGAAAACTGAAGTATGGTGCTTTCTTGCTGTTACGGTTTGAAGAACCCACAAGTTATTGTTGTTCAGACAATTATTCCATCACCCGATGACCCCTCCCTACCTGGGAAGCAGAATAGGGGAAAAAACAAGGAAACCCAAGGGTTGAAATATAAACAGATTTAATAGAATAATACTAAATAATTAACATTAATAATACTAAAGAACCAATATTGATCCTTATACCAATATAAAATATACAAGGATTATACTCAGCCAGTTGTATCGTTATGAAGCTGAGCTCTCCCAGTAGTGCACAGCAAATGTCAGACGCTGTGTGCGTTGCAGCTTCAGGAGGAACGGAAGGCCTCAGGGATCCTGTGCTGGGGCAAGAAGTTCTCAGGGTCACAGCCATCATAGAAGAGAATAAACTCCTCAGCAAACTCTCTAATTTATATCAAATATGACGTTCATGGTATGAAATAATTCTGTTGACCAGCTTGGGTCAAGTGCTCAGGTGTCACTCCTCCTCGTCCCCACACCTGGCGAGCTCGAAAACACTGAGACCTTGAAACCCACATACCATAGCTGGCTATAAAGTAAATATTTTCACAAATTCAGATGCTAGAATCTTCTAAAAATGCAGTTTTCCCAAGCATTAGAAGAGACCTTACTGAAAAGTAAAATTACTGAAAGAGAAATGAAGCCTGTGTTGCTCAAACCAGAACACTTGCCAAGAGAAGGGATTTTTTGAAAGTACTAGTGCCAGTTGAGTCTTCTCCCCTTGGGATCACATTTCTCAAGTCATCTTGTTTTTGATCAGTGAAGATCTGGTTACCTCAGACCACTAATCGCACTGCATTTGCTTCCCACCTCTGTCCTTTTTGCTTCACATAGAGTTCTCTGTCCTTCCCTGGATCGCTTGCTAAATAAAAGAAGTTTTTAACCTCATGGAGATGCTTAGAGGCTGCTTAAGTGGGTGTTTCTTACTCCAGGTTCCATCTCGACTTTTGGAAAGAAGAATCCACATGTTGTTTCGTACAGCCACGGGAGCTTCTATGTACAGTCAAGTAAAAATAACCTGAACCCCTCATGTTCAGTTCTTACATTTATTTTCTCCTGTTTTGGGGTTTTTTTTTGTGGACCATTTCATGCCCTGTGTCACATCAGGGGCTTTGCTTTGGGAAATGCTGTTTTAAGCTGCTGCTCTGTTCCTTCCCTTGGAGACACTGTTGTTATTCCACTGTCCTGTAGTGAGAAGGCAGAAGATAATCCCTTCTGTGGTCTGAAATGGTGCCTCAAAGTGTCGAGACCCGTATCAGGTGCTTGATGCGTAGGAGGGCGTGAAGGAAACAGGCGGTGCAGATTTGCATGAGTCTGGGATACTGTCTTTGGCACTTCTGCTCATCGTACAGGAGTCATTTTAGCTCACTTTGTCATCTTAATTCACTAGATTTTCTAATGGTGGCATGGACCATTGGGTAGCCTTCCAGCTCTCCCTCTGTCCTTAAAACACAAGTTGGGTTACTTGGAAACACTGGAAGTGAGTGATAAGACCTCTTCCCTTTGTAAGCATTAGCTCCATGTGCTTTTTTCCCCCCTCGAGAGCCCTTCCTGCCGTGCACTGAAAGTCCAGGTGAGCTTCTTCCTCGCATGCTTCCAACTCCCAACTTGTGGCATCTCCCCATGTGCAGGATGGTCTAATTAAGGACCAACACCTGAGGCAGCACATTGCGAGACACAAACAAGCACCGTAGTGGCTTTTTCTCACCCCCGTCCCCCTGTTCTGGGACCAACGGGGACTTCTGGGGAATTCTCCCTCTATCCTTCTGTGGTTTCAGGTATCGACTTAAAGTTCTCTCTTGGCATTAGAAGGCAAAAAGAAAGTGGCGTAAGTTAGACTGGTGTTTACAGCACTGTTTGTTTACAATGAGCACTTAAATATTATCGTCACTTGTTTTACTTGTTGCACAGCCCTGTAGGTGTGGGGAGGATTGTCCCTGCCAAAGAAGCACTGCAAATAAGTACCAGACCAAAACACAAGTTGAGCCAAGACAGTGTATGTGTTAGGTAGGATATTGTCATGTCACAGAGCTTGAATTCTCTTTTTCAGGTAGTGAGAGATACTTTAGCAATTGATAATAAAGAAACCAAACCACCCAAGTAAGATCTCTCCTTTTGCAAGAAATTCCAGCTCCATTGCAGCCTTTTTGGTGCCCCTTTTTGTGGGACACAGCAGTGAGTCCGTCGCCCCGATCTGTCTGTGTTCTGCTCCGCTTCGTTTGCAACCATTGCCTGCGAGTTAGATTTGCAAAGTGCTGTATAAATACATAGCTATATAAAAATCTTGCAGTTTTCTGTTCTTGAGATAGAAATACATGTTGCTAAAGATATTTATAGTCACTGATCCATAATGTGTTACTCTTTCCATTTGCCTGTTCCTGAGCCGGGCATTTTATTACAGTGCAAATACACCTGAAAGCTATCATTGTCCCAATTAAAACCTGTCGTGATTGTGATCGCACACTCTGACAGCAGCAGGAGGACGGGTGCTCTCTTACCTGCCCAAAGGAGGTTGAAAGACGTGACTAACCAACCCAGGGTGTCTGGAGAGGAGGCAGTAAACAGCCTTCACCGTGGATAACCAGGCGGCAGTGGTGGTGTGCCGGCCGAGGCGAGTCACCTCGGGCGCTGGTGATGGCACAGTTATCTGAACAGGCTTGAAAGTTCACCAGGGAAGGTGCAGGTAGCTGTTTGCTCTGTGTTTTTTGCTGCTGTAGCTAAACTGCTGGCCAACCACCTGGAGTAGCTCTGCCCTCCCGTCCACCGCTGATACCAAGTACCGCCCTTGTGTGTGTTCTTTCAGAGGGAGAGCTATAATTATAGTTAGCAAAGCCAAAATATTTGTATGTATTGTAAATACAGTACTGAGTCTCTCTTGTTCACGCCTGACACCGTGAGGTGTGAATGCTTAGCATGATCCCTCTGCCATGTCATCGCGCCCGAGTGTTGCACTCCCAGTAAGCAAAGAGGGCAGTTTGGAGGCACGGTTCCTCTTGACGTGTTTTGCCAAGAACATGTGGAACCTGCAGGCTCTTCTCTAACTAAAAGCGGATTAAAAACGAACAAAGCAATAGTCTCTGAAGCCCTCACTGTGCTTCGGTATATAGATTTTGGACAACAAGAGGTATTTCACTCTGTTAGCAAAGTGAATGGTGGGATTCTCTGGGCCAGACTTCAATGGGCTTGTGTTTTTTTAAAGGAGTTTTTCATTGAAATTGTGTCTTTGAGGAAGAGTTGCAGGTGGCTGGTTTGCATCCTCAGGCTTCCTTTTATTCTGGATGATGTTGTAAGAAACGTGACAGGTTTGAAACATCTCGTTCTCTTTAATGTGTTCTGCCGAAGGAGTCTGGGAAGAGAGAGCTGTGTGTTAGAGAACACGGGCTATTTTCACCCTGGGATCGCAGTGTATTGCACTAAGGCCCTTCCCCTGCCCAAATGCAGAGCGTGGGCGGCCAGGAGCACGGTGTGAGCTCGGCACGGGGAGGCAGCTGGAGCTGGGAAATAGAGAGTCAGAGGGACCGGGAGTCTGTTCTTTACTCCGTCAGCGACTTGCTGCGTGACCTGGTTTGGTCAGTTGTCCTCTCTCCCTCACCTCTGGAGGCCTTGTGAATTTTTTAGATCCTTGGGTGGCCTTAATCCAAAACCAGGTGATGACCGTTTGACCAGGTTATGAAAAATTTTTGTCCAAGAGCTACTTGTGATTTTAGTTCTAGTTTTATTGAAAAGCTGCTTCTTAACATTTTAAATGGCAAAGCTTTTCAGAATTTAAATGCAGAGTTTTTAAAGTTTTAGGGCTTAAATAGTGAATTTTTTTGTTCTGTTTGGTTTCTGTGAGTGCAAGTTGCAGCAGGCTTAAAGGTTTGCTACTTCTTTCAAGCATGGGATGCTTCGCTTCATTAAAGCTAATGACCTTGCATCGTGCTGAGTGCCATTGATCCTGCGTTTCGTTATTTTGATGTACCAGAGATCAGCCAGGCTATGTCAGAGTAGTTGCTACTTTCAGTGATTCAAGTTCCCTACCTCAAACATAGGTAACATGGTACCCAGCAGAATCTTTAAGTGAAATTAACTCGAAGCTGACGGTGTTCAAAATGCATTCTGAAACTTTAACTAAATTCTTTATCAGATGGCCTTTTTAAAAGGAAATAAAAGCATGTGAAGTTCCTCTGCCCGTAGGAAAGGTACCGAACAGCATGTACGATGAAGCTCCCAACTGCTGCTGCAGTGTCAGTGCTCCTCTGGGTCAGGGAGAGAACAGCCTCCTCACGTTTGGAAACTGGTAGTTCTGCATGCAAATATTAGGATGTAGTTTCTTTTTTTCAGCAGGTATGAACATTTGCTAGCTAAATGCTGGGTATTGCTCTGAGATAAGACTGATACCCTTCATTCAGTGGCTCTCTACCCTGTCGCTATTCAGGTTGATCCAGGAGTGAGATCTCAGGATATTCCCTTCACTTAACTCAAGAGGCTCTGCCCATGCTGAAACGCACCGTACCAATATTAAAGGTGGCAGTTAGGATTTTGGGTGAACAATGAACAAGGCCATTTATAACCAGTTATGCTGACGTGAATCTCTCCCAACAAATTTGCATCATTAAAACACCTTTGGAAAAATGTGTCATGCGTATAATTAAATACCTGTTTTGCTAACTCTTAATTTAATTAATGCAAAGTAAAGATGGCAGCAAAAATTAATTTAGTTGGAAATGGCTTTTCTCTCAGTGGAATGAAGGGAGGTTTTCGGGAGGCATTGTACCAGATGCCCTCAGAAATGTGCAGGTGAGCTCCAGGACTGATTGACGCAGTTTTTTAACAGTGATGGCCATGACATCCTCATAGCAGTATGTATGCCACGTATCAGCTCACTTTTTCCCCCTTGTGAGAGCAAAGAGGAAGGCCAGCTAGAAGGCGATTTCTTTGGGAGGACAGTGTAGCTACTTTTTAGCTCTACCCTGAGAGGTATTTGGTAGCAACCACACTAAATCCAGGTTCAGACAGGTGAATGAAAAAGAGTTAATGTGATGAAAGATCTTTCCACGTCTTCCCTTGTTTCTTCCTTCTCTACCTTGATTTCTCTCATTCAGTTGGTGCCCATGTTTTTCCCCCTTAGATACAACTTTCCTGTAACTGCTCATCTGCTTTAAATATTCATTCCTCTTAACTTTCTTTAAAGACTTCCTTGTAGGTGTTCTTCTTCTGGTTTGACCTCTTTCCTAACTTTGTGGGGTTTTTTTTTTTTCCTCCCTTTTTGATCATCTTCTCTTTCCCGTCCCATCTTGCTTGGGATAAAATTGGAGCACAGCCTGTGTTCACTGTGCAAGTGCAGGTGAGTTGTCAGCCCAACATTGTAGGAAGCAGGGAATCTGTTGTTGCTTCCTGCAGACCCATCTGAGCACCATAAGAATTAATAAAAAATGAAATAATTCAGTCTTCCAAAAATGCTAGTTATTGCTTTAGCAGTTCTCATTTCAGCTTAAGTAAAATAAATGTGTGTATGAATGAAGAAAGCTGCTGTGCACTACAACGTGGAGTCTGGCGAGTCCCTGTCACCTCTCCGCAATTTCAGGATCAGCTTTTTCTATCTGATATTTCCTTGGAGAGGGAAAACCAACCTCAATTATCAGGCAGGATTCTTTGATACTGGTACTGACCAAAGGGCTGTTGCGGATGCAAGTGGGCTCTGGGTGATGGGAAGGAGGACACAGGTCTGCTACGGCAGGATGGGCTGCGATGCGCTGCTCTGGGCTGGTGGTGCTCCAGGAAGGGAGGATGTGTTGGTTGGACTGGCGCTTTGGGACTGGTGTGTGCTCAGCAGAGACCAATCTTGAACGGGACTCAGACCGGTTGTTGGGTGGCACTGGGGTGCGCAGGATCCCGCAGGAAGGACTGGGGATCAGGGAGAATTTGTGGCTTGCGGGCACAAGAGCTCCCTGTGGCACTGCCTGGTCCTGGTGCTCCACTGGAGCTTCATGGGGTGACTTTCCTCCATACCCCATCAGATAAGGTGCGTGTGAATATCAAGCTGATTTTGTCTATCTTTGGTAGCCTGAACACTCCTGGCTTCCTATCCAACGCTGACCTTTAGCATCATCCAGCTTTCGCAGTTGGAGCCGGTGCTTTTAACAGTGCCTTTTGTGTTCACTTAGTGAAAAATGGGGTCTGTTTCGCAGGAAACTTGTTTACACCTGCCACAGTCGTCATCTGTACTCTTCCTTTGCCCCTTTCACTGGAGCTGCGGTAGCTGAAACTGTAGAATGTCCTTTCATTCCCCGGCATCCTCGGCGTGGGACGTGACTGCAGTAGAGCAGCTGGGGAGAGGATGCAGGGGGTGAGACCCACTGAGAAATGTTAGCCAGATGTGGACAGCTCAAGGAGGAGATGATACAGTTTGCCTCTGGGAAGGCTCAAGTGCAATGGGTTATTATTTCTGCTTCTGCTTTTTGAGCTGTTCACTTCAGAGTTTACAAAACAGCCTTCGGAGTACCTCCCTGCACATACAGATGCACAAAAGCAACTCCGCAACCATGGGAGAGTCCCCTCTCCGTTACTGTTAGCAGGGGGTCGATAGCACGCGCTGCAGGGTTTGCCGGGCTCGTGCTTTCCACCCTTCTGCGGGGGTAAGTGGTGGTCTCCTTGTGGAGCTGAGGGGCTGAGCATCTTCAGAACACTAAAATCATGAGTGGCTTTTTGAGGGTGACCCATGCGGTGCGTGTGCCGGTGGGTTCATGCCGCAGCAGAGGAATGCGGGGAAGCCAGGGCGAGGGGAGGTGCTAGGACAGGAGGATTTGCAAAGCTGCTGTTGCAAGCGTTGTGCTCAGCCTGCTCTCTGGTGGTAGCTGCTGTAGCAGAGATGACCTTTGATAAAACGTGAAGCATTTGGTTTGATTTGGATAGTTGTGGTTGCTCACCTTCGTACAGCTATAGTTGATAGCAGAGTCATTAACTCAGCTGCTCTTGCTTTTGTTCCCTTATTCCTATGCAAAATTCACAGGTTAAAAATCAAATCACAGCAGCTTCAGGATGAGAATCACCAACAAAGCCTGCTTCCCAGCAGCTCTCCCTGGTGGAGGTTCTCCAGCGTGTGATAAGGGCTGAGCACTATTGCTCTTTTCTTTCAGACTGGGGAGACTAGTAGGAGAGCAGACAGAAGAAGCACCTGCTGGCATGAAACATGGAAGAAATAAACATCTTTGGGATCTTCAGGGAAATTTGGCTGAAAATGGCCAGCACGTTCCAAAACTTTTGCAAGGATTGAGATAGAGAGAGGCACTTAAAGACCACTTGATCGTGATCTCTTACTGCCTCAGCTGGGCTAGAGCCCGCAGCATCCAGGGCAGGTGGGAGAGCTCGGGCGGAGGTGGAGCATCACTGCTGTGCTCTGGTCTGAGCTGGTGAACATGAGGATGCTCCTTATTTAGATCAGCTGGTGGCAACATGCAAACTGTTTGGCTTTATTTGTATGAAGCTGTTGTGAGGAAGGAAGCGCTTGGTAAGTCGTTCGAAGGAGGCAGGCTGGTCATGCTTGTAGAGAGCCTGGGAAAGAAGGTCGTGATGAGTGCTTCTGCTTTTCAGTCCTGAAAATAGCTGAGGGGTGTTTGCTGTCACAAGAGTGGTGGGTTTTGACAATTTTAGCTGGGGAAAAAAGGAAGAATGGGAGAAATAGTTTTGGAGAAGGTTTTTGGGAGTCTGCCCTGTCTTTGCTGACATCCCACTAGTAAAAGGTCAACCCCATTCGTGTTTCCTAGATAAAATGTCAGTCTGTTGGATGTGTCTTCCAGCAATATTTGGATACTGTATTTCTTACTCGTTTCAACAATACCTGAGGGATGTGACAGTCATACGTGTGGTTTCTTTGTGCTGTAGACACCTTCAGGACGGAAGTGCCTGTAGGACATAGTGTGCAGGTGTGAGCATTTGCTGTTGAGGATGGACCTAGCTCATGAGGATTTTCTGTTGTACGAGACCTAATCGGGCAGCTTTGAGACTTCAGAGCAAGCAGGCACCCTCTGTTTTAATCTGGTTTCTATTCCTTTGACAGTGGAGGTGGGATATCGTTTTAGCATGTTATATAACTCTATCTGTATTTCTTGTGGCTAGTAAAGTACTAGTAAAACTAGTAAAGTTTTGCCCAAGAACATGACATATGCTATATCTTTGAATCCCAGCGTTTATGACTGATGTTTAAAGGCAATTTAGGCAGATTTGGGGTTCTTTTTTTCCATGTGAATTGCTGTGGTCAAGTCAAGACAACTTTTAGTAGGAGCAACCATGTGGAAGTATTGTCTTCCCACAATTAGAGGTTAAAAGTTGACAGCAAATGAGCCAGGGATTATAATTAAAAAACAGGGTAATTCTTTGTGCATGGTGAACACTAAGGAATAAAAACTCATGGTGTAATATACCTGTCAGTATTAGATGCAAATAAGAGATAATGTATCTTGCAGTGAAAGGCATTTGCATTGTGTGTATTTCACTGAGCATGGGAGCAATTCCTCCTATTCCATAGAAGCTGAGGGTTTTGTTCAGTTGGTACTAATGTTCTTTTAGAAAGCTTTTACTTCTCTGCTTCCCGAGGTCTGACATGGAAGAGAAAAGCTTCAATAGGCACCAGCTGCGCAATGGGCCCTGTCTTTTCAGAGCATCGCTCGCTTTTCTCCGTTCCCAATTAAAACGTGTGTTAAACTTAGCTTTTGTTTGAAGCAGCCAGCGCTGTGATATTTAATGTAAAAGGAATGTGCTCCTCACCTTTTCTCTCTCTTTTGTCGCAGGGTCAGCATTCTTCAGGGGAGGACATGGAAATCTCTGACGATGAGACCAACCCTGCGCCCATCACCAGTGCAGAATGTGCCAAAACCATTGTGGTGAACTCCTCCGTCAGCAACACAGCCGTGATGGCCCCATCAATTCCTCCCCTGCCACCACCGGGATTCCCTCCTCTTCCTCCTCCGCCACCGCCGCAGCCAGGCTTCCCAATGCCTCCGCCGCTACCTCCGCCACCTCCGCCCACTCACCCCGCTGTCACCGTTCCCCCGCCTCCGCTCCCTGCCCCCCCTGGGGTCCCTCCGCCTCATATCTTGCCTCCGCTTCCTCCGTTCCATCCTGGCATGTTCCCTGTCATGCAAGTGGATATGATAAGTGTCTTGGGCAACCAGTGGGGTGGCATGCCTATGTCCTTCCAGATGCAAACTCAGATGCTGAGTCGTATGATGCAGGCGCAAAACACGTACCAGTATCCACCTTTCATGACGGGTCGGATGCAGTTTGTGAATCTTCCACCCTACCGCCCTTTCTCTATGGGAGCAGCTCTTGGTCGTGGACAGCAGTGGCCACCACTGCCCAAGTTTGACCCCTCAGTTCCGCCACCGGGTTATGAGCCAAAGAAGGAAGATCCCCACAAAGCCACTGTGGATGGAGTCCTCCTGGTCATAGTAAAGGAACTAAAGGCTATCATGAAAAGGGACCTGAACCGGAAGATGGTTGAAGTGGTAGCGTTTCGGGCATTTGATGACTGGTGGGACAAGAAGGAACGTCTGGCAAAGGTAGGCTTTCATGTACTCTGTGCTGGATCCCGGGGAGAACTGTTCATAGTGCTTGTGGCCAGGGCATGGGTAAGCAGGGATCTGGAATTGACTTTAAAAAACCCTCCACAACCCTAAAACCTGATGGTAACTAAAACAGAAGCAAAAAATAAAGCCATGGAATAGTATTGCTGTGAGAAACCACATTGCTTGAGGCTGCTGAAATTAAATGGGAGGAATGCACGTCCCTGTCACTTATCTGCCTCGGTGCCTCCCCACGGGGCTGGTCTTCATGCTGAGGCAGGCAGCAGGAGTGTGTGCTGGCAGCAGCAAACCTCAGCCTGCAAAGATCTGGAAGATGCTTCATTGCTACAGGCACCTGCCTTGGGTCAGGTTAGCGCCTGAATATTAAACCTGGCTTATTTCCATGGAGTCACTCCATATATGCAGGTATTTCATGCTGCTTTGCCATCAGAACAAATACGGGCTGGGAGTTTTAGTCCTTCCTAGTCATTGATGGAGGAACCCTGTGCAGAGTTGTCTCTGAACATGTGTGGAGCCATAAATGCTCACCTAGGAGTGAACTTCTGCTCTGTCTCACACCATCCCACTGATTTGAATGTGGGCCTAAGGAAGAATCATAGAATACCAGGTTGGAAAGGACCTCGAGGGTCATCTGGTCCAACCTTTCTTGGCAAAAATAGAAGTGTTTAGTTCTCAGTGTCATCCCTCTGCTTTGGGGTGGATCTTCTTCTCATCGCCTCCAGCTGAGGCCACCTCAGGGCAGCCCTTTCTGTGCGAGGGACTAAGCGCAGCTTGTGCCTTGCAAGGCTCTCGGAAAGTACGTTCATCTTTGGCGGTGCGTTGCTGTAGCCGGCCTGCGTGGCTGCTCAGTGCGTCTTGGCAGGATGCACTGGCCATGCTGGGGCACGATCCAGGAGGGATCTGCAAATGAGCTGTTTTTCCAGCTGTGTTTTGGAGGGCTGTAATGTCCTTATGTGGGCATCTCTGAGGAAGGGCATCGCTGCAGCCGCTGCTGCCCCAGGGCAGGGTCACGGACGGGGTGACCTCCTGAGTGTCACCGCAGCCCTGTGGTGTGTGTTTGCAGACTTTCCCTGCCAGGGGGGATCTCACGCTCCCGTTAAAGCTGACGTCCACCAAGCAGTAGTCATAAGACAAGGGTAGCTGCTCCTACAGACAGAGCACATACACGTGGGAGAGTCCTCTCCGCTGTGCTCCTTTCAGGAAGGCCTTCAAGAGTGCTCCAAAACGCCTTATGCCCCAAAAGCCCAGGGATATTCACTTCTCCCGTCAGCCCCTCCTGCCCTGTCTCCTTTCCCTTTTCCCACTCAGTGCGGTAGTTCCTGGGTCTGAAATTTGAAAAGTTTAGCTGATTTTTTTTTTTTTTTTGGTGGTCTGTGGCACTGCTGGCTGCCTCCAGGAAGGGGTTTGCAGGAGGAAATGACCCCGAGATCAGGAGACAAATGTGCAAGTGCTTCTCGCATCTAAGAGGAAGCTGAACTTTAACTCCAAAAAACTAAAGTCAGATGCAACAGGAGTGTTTGAAACCACCAAGCTGCTATTTTGTGTTCCCCACTTTGTGTGATGAGATCTGACAATATTTCCAGTTCTCTGCGCTGCTCCCACCTCCCCGGTGCATGTACGCAGCGGCAATTAACTCAGAAGCTGAACATTAGCCAAATACACGAGGAGTTCAAGGGATTAGTTAAGAAAACAGCTTTGCATGAATTGTCTCATCCTTTCTCAGCTAATTTAAAGTGTACCTCAGCCAGCGACCAACTCTGTGAGCTAATATGTGGTGAATTTGTCTCTACCAAAAAAAAAAGTTAGCGCTATAGAAAGGTTCATGCAAGCCTCAAAATTAGTATTACAGTAAATTATTGTAAAAAAACAACAAACAAAACCAAACACCACAACCTGCAGATATATCTTCTGTTTCAGATGCCAGTTTTCAGAGCAGTTTCTTCACCACCTGCTTTTGTAAGCCAGTTGCGTGTTAACTCTAGTGCCTGGGAGAGCTCCTTGGCTTTCCAGAGAGGTTGGTAATGCTGCTGCTTAACAGCTGTTTTATGACAGTGTAATTTGCTCTGGCTTAGAGCTGACTGCTGTGACGTGCAGCGAGAAACCCTGTCCTTCTCCTTCTGACTAATGCTCAGAGCTTCTGCCTCCTACCAGCGAGCCTGTGCTGACAATTTTGGAGGAGTTTCCAGGACAGTGAGGGAAACAGATCCAGGAAATAGTTGCAAAAGCAGCAACTGAAGTACCCAAGAAATTGTTTTAAACCAGACATCCGCAGTGAAGAAACAGAAGCAAGTCGAGGCAGGTCTTCAGTCGCTGCTTGGGCTCTTTTATATCCCGACCTATGGCTGGATTTGGTGTGTTCCTCTCTCACCTGGAATTTGTAACCCACTTTGGGAAGGGAAGCTGACTGTACCGCAGCAGCTTGCCACAGTCCTTACCACAGGTTATGTTGGATGTGAGCAGCCTAATTGAAAATATGAAATTGCTGCATGGAAAAACACTCATGCCAGAACAGAAATGCCAGAACCATTGCTGCTTCAGGGCACTGCCTGGAGAAGACTCTGCCAGGCCATGTGTTACTGTTGCACGCAGAAAAATCATGCAGATTTCACAGCCTCCTTTCTGCTAGGACTGGGCACCCCCTGACACAAGTGCAGGACAGGATTCCTTCTCAGTCATAAGCGGACCGCTTTTGCCAAAGGAAAACAAAGTATGAGTATTCAGCTTAAACTGTACCTTCCTATTGCTGGTGTCTTTTATGCATGTGTGAGGATGAACCAACTGGCTCCTTGGTGGCAGCTGGAGGTCAGTTCCCCACGTACTTTTCCATCACACTGATTTTTTTTACAATGGACCGAGACCTCCAGGCACTGTTTGAGCTGAAATAACCCTCCAAAACAGCCCTGCATCCCCATTTCCTCCCTCCTAATGGTTTTAATTGGAGCTCCTCATGTTTTTCCGTACTGATTGACAATAGTGAAAGAAATTAAATTATTTTCAGAGGTTTGGAAGTATAAAAAAGACAACATAGGTGCTTGTTTACATGTTTTTTTCTTTAGAAATAAATCAGGCAGATTTGTAGGGAGAGGTAATATCTTCTAATATCTCCTGTTCTTGGACCATGAGCTGTAGCAGCCCTCCTGTTATTTCACAGGGGAGATCAAAGCTGATCTTGGAAGCGCATGAGCTCCACCGTATGCCAGTTCCTACAGTAGGAGTGTCCGTCTTTGGTCAGAGGCTTCGCGGGTCCGCTGTCTCCCTGACCTTCACCAAGTGTAAGAGCAGGAAGCCTTGTGGGTTTCTTTTTTCCCCTGACTGACCAACAATGTTCAAGTTTAGTAGGACAGCAAATATTATCTATACAATGCTGCTGGCAGCCCCTGAACCTTCAATGATGCACAAGGCAGCAACACACTTGTCACCTCCTGTGCCTCAGTTTCTCTCTTTTCTGTCTGTTTTTTAGCCGCTATGTTCCATCAAAGGAATCAGCTTGGGCAGCTGATTGACTGCCGTAGGTAAAGGGTGGGAAAGCTCAAGGGTAAAGCTGGTGTCCTACATCAGGCAGGGTGGAAAACATATGGGGTGAAAGCTGCTAAGGAGCATGGCGCTCTTCTACCTGAGCTAGGGGAAACCTTTTCCCTGTTCCCAAATCTAGTGATGGGTTTTGGTTTGAAAGCATGAGTAAGATGCATTAAGCAGAGTGCCAGGAATAAAGAGCCATCCCTGGCCATGGAGTGCTGCTGCCTGGATTCACTGCTTGATATTCCCATTAGTCTTGTCCCTTATTAGCAGGAGAGCTGAGCTTACGCTTCCTCTTCAGTGATTACAGCCAGCTCCGGCAAATTAGCTCTGTTATTGTCTGTAAGAGAAACCAACTTTTAGACGGTGTTACACCACTAGCTGATGCAAGTGAACATTACCTCTAGTGCCCTTCTCTCAAGAAGAACGTGTTATGCCACCATGCGTGATACTTTCCCTGGCTCGTCCGCCCCTCCGCAGCTGCAGAGGTTTGAATTCCTGCTCTTCCTTCACACCTCAGCGCCGGTGAAAAGGGGTTTGTTGTGGCTGAGCAGAGATGAGGCTGTGTGTCTAGTTACCAAGTTTTGTAGACCCTTAGGTGTTTTGCCTAAATATCTTGATTTTCCCGTTTCCTGGGACTGGAGACTCCTGACTTGGAGGACTTGGGCTGTGGTTGCTAAGCGAGCACAGGGATGTGCGTGACTTTTGACTCGTTATATTGTGCCTTACACTAAAAAGAAGAAAGGTCTTCCCAACTGGAAGGTCTGAAGTTGCTCGTGGTTATGTGGGTTAGCAAAGGAAGGCGGATAACACAGCGTTAGGCTAACTTGCCTAAAGCATGCTTGAGTTATTTGTAAGAGGTATATGCGTAGCTTTATTTCTCGTGTAGCTGTGACCAGACCAGATGGGCTCTTGCAGTGTTTGGGACTTTAGGGGGAGAAGGTGGTGTATGAGGATGGTGGTGTGTCCCAGCTCCTTAGCTTCCCGTCAGAGTTCAGGACCTTTGTACAGTGGCTGTTCTGTGGCACTTGGTAGCTCCTGCCTGGGTGGAGGAATGTGTTCCCTTGGGCTGTCAAGTCCTGGGTTCATGTTTGCACCTTTTCTTCCCCTTTCATCTCTCCTTTTTATGGTCTTTGCTTCTAGCATCTGCTTTGGATTCTGGCCGTTTGGAAGGTGGTCACTGTGGTCCCCATACCAGGCACTTGAGAGTTCTGAAGTGAGCTGTGGGGGCTAATGGGTCTGTTCATTTCCCTTGTTCTTTCTTGCGAAGTGCTTTGCCCTATGTTAAGCTGCACGTGAAGGAAATTGAGAACATGTTTTAAAACACTCAGTGGCGAAAGCAGGAGTGTCTGCTCTGCTACCTGCCGGCATAATGGCTCCAAATGCAAGATCACTTACTCTCCCATGCTAAGCCACTGTTCTGGGAGTCCCAGCAGTTTTGTCTTAATCGGTTTTAGTGCCTTGTGCAGAGAAAATAACTTCTTAAAATGCAAAGGGGAGAAGGTTTCTCTGAGATGGAAAGGTCTCATTATCAAGAAGAGCTCTTGCACCTTCTCCCTTTCAAGTGTGTGTGGCCATGTGGTGCATTTTCACATGCCCTTGTGTTCAGAGAAACTGATGCCTGGGCAAGGCAGTGATATTTCACAAACCTCAACTGTCTAAATGGTTTCCAGAGTTTGTATGCTTCCCAGGAAACTTTGTCTCTCAAGTGTGCTTTCTCTGTTGCAGGCATCTCTCACTCCAGTGAAATCTGGAGGAGAACTGGAGGAAAAACCAAAGCCGAAGGATCGAATTGCATCTTGTCTTTTGGAGAACTGGAACAAAGGAGAAGGCCTGGGATATGAGGGAATCGGCTTGGGCATTGGGTTACGAGGGGCCATCCGGTTGCCATCCTTCAAGGTAAAAACAAAGATCTGTCTGTGTTACGCTAACATTCCCGAAAGGAGCGTTAGGAGGACAGACCTCTTGGTTTGTGCCCCAAAGCCCTACAGGCTGTGAGCCCCACTCTGTGTTCACTTCTGGGGTTGCTTCTGAGAGCATCACTCCTAACCCACCAGTACACTGTAAGAGCAAAGACATCTTTCCCAGCCTTAGCTTTTCATCTGCCACTTGTGTGAATTGTCTGTAAAGGATCTCCCTGCTCTGCAAGGTAAATGGGACATTTGCCTGTGTTTAGGGCACAGTGTTTCACCATGACTGTAAAAATACGCTTATGCTCATAGTGCTTTACACAGTTATTTCTTTGCTTAGAGTGCCTTGCAGTTTGGCAGCTGAGTCTCATCTGAAGCTTGGTTAAAAGTGTTCTCTGCCTCGTGTGAGTTTACAGAATCAGACTTGCAAGCATCAAGTCACCTCTTTTAAAGAGCGTTTGCATAAAAAATGAGAAGTATCTTAAAAAAAAAGTGCGGGGTGGGGTTGGGTAGAGGGCTTCCCTGAAATTAGGATTTTGAATGCACAGAAGGTGCAAGTAAAGGTTTGGGATGAGAGATTCTGCAGTCTTCATGTAGAATACAACTTGCTTTGCGGTTCTTTAAGGTGTCGTAGGCTCAGGCTCTCTTTCTGTTCTGCTGCATCTCAGACACATGGATTTGTCAAGAGTTTTCTCTGTCTTCTTCAAAGTACCTGGTGATGACATGCACCATGCTGGTACCCAGAGTGTTTTGATGCAAATTGAAGGGGTAGAATTTCATTCAGAGTGAAATTCTGTTTGCAACCAAATAAAGGGATCAAGAGCTGGGGAAGTGGCCCTTGGTTTCTGGGTGTAAGTCACCATGGCAAAGGAAAGCAGTAGCAATTTGCTTAAGAAGTTGATTTCTGCTGTTTCTAAACTTTTAGAAATGCTAATTGTGTCTTTTGTTCAGGTGAAAAGAAAGGAGCCACCTGAAGCTGCCTCAGCAGGAGATCAGAAGAGAATCCGGCCTTCCACTTCTGTCGATGATGAGGATGAAGGTTTGCAAAGCACATTTGTTTGAAACACAAGAGCAGATGCAAACCGCATGCAAGCTGCCTTCTTTTAAACTTCACAGCAGTGTGCCCACTTACAGCTAGACACAGAGTCAAGGATCTGAGCCAAAACCCTACTTCTCACAAAGCTCTGATCAGCTGAGAGATGTCTCTTCTGGACTCAGTTATCTTAAATTCACTGGCGGGAAATTTAAGACCCACGTTTTATGAATAATTCATAACTTATTTTAGTTCTGCTGATGCAGAGCTGGTCACCCAGTAGAGGGAGCTCAGATGAGTTCATGGACTGCTCCAGGGGCATGCTTGCAGCTCACTGGGTACGTTGAGGGAGAAAGCATGTAAGAGACAATTAGCCTTGCATTTGATTTTAAAACCAAAATGAAGTTATTTGTCAGAAAAATCTATTTGAAAATATTTTAACGTTTTTTCCTGGGAGCAGGGAAGAGTAGAGATAAGGCAAAGCTTTGAATACCCTTTGTTTTGCATAAAAAAGTGGGTTCAAGTTAGTTGTGCCATAAAGTTGATTCAGTTTTGAAGCCAAAGTACAGAAACAGAGATTTGTAAGGTGCTTAAATGAAACAAAAAGGCATTAAATTGGGCTTATCTGTTCTGACCTCAGTAGTGCCATGTCTCCTAGCTGCTCTGCCTATAGCTTGTCAGCTTTGGCCACCTGCGTTTTGCCATCCTCAGCATTTCAACACCCTGCGCCCAGTCTCACCCTCACTTGCACTGTGAAATTAGTAAGCCCCTGTCAGCCTGGGGACTCAGACACCACATGGACACATTGCTCCTAACTTTGATCTTCCCAAAGAAAAAGTTTCCGTTATATAGTCCACTCTTTCACTCGCTTGCAAGGTACTTGATGGCAATTTCCTTCTTGTTTTTGGTCACCAGAGTCGGAGAGGGACAGGGATGCTTCCGATACAACATCTGACCTGTCAAAGAAGGATGCAGAAGCAGTGGGGCTGAGGCGGCGACCAGCAAGGCCGCTGGAGCTCGACAGTGAGGGCGAAGAGGGAGATGAAACATCAGGGAAAGAGGAAGAGTCCTCCTCAGAGAAGGAAGAGGAGCAGGAAGAAGAGGGAGGCTTGGTGAAAGCAGCACCTGGCAAGGTGTGTTGGTTTGTCGTTGCAGTTTTGAATGCTGTCTGTCATTAAAAGGGGGCCTCATAATTCCAGATGACAAAGTTACCTTCCCTAGAAGATAAGCGCTCCTATTAGGGTCTGTCCTAAGAGAACCTCTGTAAGGTCATTCCCTCTTCAGGTTCTTTGATCAGCGTCCTTGAGAGTTGCTGGTGGTTACTACAGTGACAGCCAGGTCTCGGAGTCAGACACTGTTCATTTTTGGCAATGCTTTCTTGAAAAGGAGGAAGAGGAGGATGAAGATGAGGAGGATGAGGATGAGGAGGATGAAGATGATGATGAAGAGGATGATGAGGATGAAGATGATGAAGAGGAGACAGGCATAGACACGAGTGACAAGGAGGAGGAGCAGGACTCCGAGGAGGGTAAGCAGTTCCAGCAGAAGCAGCGAGCACAGCCTTTGGGTCAGGTGTGGTCTCTCTTTTGCACTTGTGAGCTGATATTTTTTTTATTTGTGCACCTTCTTTCACTGAAGGGTGGTTTTACACAAGATAACACATACAGATAGTTTTAATTGTTACCTGCAAGGCTTCCATGATCCCTCAATCTGTGGGTCCCTTTGCGATAGCTCTCCAGCCCCTGAGTGATCTCAGCCCAGCTTGACAGAGGGGCAGAGGTCTTAAAGCCAACTAAGTTTGTGCTTGTTTTATGAAACGTATGTGGCTGGGAGGAGTAGGGACCAGATTTCAAACAGGAGTAATTTAACCACTAATAACTTGCTGTCCTGTCAATCAGTTCCTGCTCTGGAAGGGTAGTTTCCACATTTTAAAGCTGTGTGAAGGCAGCAGAAAATCTTAGTACAACCCCAGTAAAGATGCAATCCACCAAGAGACCCATGTGGGCAAGGTGCCAGGCAGCGTTAGCTCTGCTGCTTGTGGAACTGCTGATTGTATGGTGATGATTGTAAGCATCCAAATACATGGTTTGTAAGTCTCTGCAAAAATAAATAAGTTGGGAGGTGACTCCTTCGAACCCACAGACTGTTGCTGCTGATGTTTCCATGCTGTTACAGAGTGGAAGTGATATTCGCTCCTGTAATAGACACTGATTATTTAATGAAGTCAGAAAGCAGAACTAATGGTAATTTGTTCTTCTTGTAGATGTAGCAAGTCCCTCGTCTTCCAAGGCTGAAGTTGAATCATCTGATGAAAGTGAGGACTCCTCTGAATTCGAGTCGAGTTCAGACTCAGATGATGAAGATGAGGATGAAGATGAGGAGGAGGAGGAGGAAGAGGAGGAGGAAGAGGAGGAAGAGGTGGCTGAAGATCAAGACAGAGAACCCATGGTTGCTGAAACAGAGCATGAACCTGCTGGTCATGAGCTTCCTGATGATGAGAGGGAGACTATTTTGGAGCTGTATCCTGTGGATGACTACATGGATACAACAGGCTTGGGACTCGCAGAGCCAGCTTTGGCCGTGAAAGATGAAGGCATGGAAGAAATCAAGGCAGGGGAAGGTGAATGTGGTGACGTCCCAGAGGCATCTATTGCTGCTGAAACACTGAAACATTTGGTTATGGAAAGAGACCAGGAGACAAAACTTGCACTGTCTCCCATCTGTAGGCCAGGTATTCCCTTCCATGTGGTTTGGCATTTTTTACCACGTTTCCAAGTACAGTATTTTCACAGCATCCAGTATGTATGGTTTTGTATTTCCCTTGTTCTCTTTCTTCCTGCAGTCTTGGCTAGGGGTTATCTGTACAGGCGAAGAGGTCTGTGCTGAACTTTCTTTCCTAGTAAGGAGCTCTGCAGAAGCCATCTGCTACTAAAAATACTGTGGTTATTGTATCCAGAATCTTATCCTGGGCCAGTTTAGTTAGTGTCCTACAGGAACTGAACAGTTGTCATCATCCAAGGGTGACTGATTGGATGGTGTGGTGGCTGAAGCTCAAGATAGAAAAGCCATGGCTGCTAAAACAGAACAGGAATCTGTGCTTAGTGAGTCACTACTGGCTCTTTTTGGTTTTAATACCAAAGCGATATGTGACTGGGAAGCTATATGGGGCGGGTGGGTGGAGTCTCAGAATTATATCTGGTTCCTAATATTATTATTTGTGTGGAGTTTTTTACTTAGCCCTTTTAAATGGGTGATGCTCCCCGGTTTTCTGGAAGAAGGAATTTGTCTTTGCTGAACACAGAATTGTATTTAACCCTGTCCTGGTTTCAGCTGGGATAGACTTAATTTTCTTTCTAGTGACTGCTGTGTTTCAGATTTGGTATGAAAGGAATGTTGATAATGCATATTGTTTTAGTTGTTGCCAGGTGATGTTTATATTAGTCAAGGACTTTTTTCAGCCCCTCATAGAAGCTGAGAGGGAGCATAGACAGAACAAGCTGGCCAACAGAATATTCCATACCATAGACATCATGCTCTGTATATAAATGGGGGTTAGTCAGGGTGCAGGGACTTGTGTTGTATCACTTTATTTTGTGTATTCTTTTACCATTGTTATTGTTGTTATTTTCATTTTCTGTTGTTGTTCTATTGAACTGTTGTTACTTCAACACATTTTTTTTTTCCTTTCCCCTCCTTTTCTCCCTCTTCTCCCTACCCTTCTTGGGGGTGAGGGGGAGAAGTGAGCAAGTGGCTGCGTTGTCCTGATTGCCGGCTGGGGTTAAACCGTGACAAACGCAAGGAAATTAGAAACCTTTTACTAGAATAGGAGTGAGAGGCGTAAATCTTGACAAATTCTGCAGCTACCGGGGAATTAAAAAGTTAAAAACTGGAGCCAACAGGGAGAGTCCATCCAGTGTGGCCTACATCGTGAATCTTGGGCAGGACTGATGTCTGAGGACTTGGAGAGCTGGAAATCCAGTCCCTGCACAGGCTATCGCTCCTTGTCTGCCATCAAATCTGAAAGCCGTAAAGAGGCAAAGTGTTAAACTGGGTAGGGCAAAGAAGAACCTGTTTTGCACAGATCCTTTCTAAGAACAGGTCGTTGTGCAGGAAGGACATAAATTTGGGGAGACCAGCATTTGGGCACCTTGACATGTGGAACGAGCTTTACAGGTGAGCTGTGGGAACAAGCTCACACTGCAGTGTTCTTCTTGTGCAGCCCAGCCCAGTCCTAGAGGTGTTACAGGGATCAGGCCCTTCTCCAGCAACTCTCTGGTGTTTGCTCAGCACAAATGGGGAACACTTCCCCTCTAACTCTCCAGGCATTTTCACTTCCTTTTGCTCTCCCACTTGAAAATGTTATTTTGAGCTGCCTAACCAAATTCACCGTTGATTCCTCTTGGCCCTGGCCCTAAGGGGGTAAATAAACTCCAGACAAATGAGCCTGCTGCAGAAAGAGCAGCATATAAATTGCCTCATTGATACCATCTGAGTGTCTCCTCATTCATTACAAGGGCTTCCCGTTTCCTTCATGTGTTGTTCAAGAGTGTTACGCTCCTCCCTTTACTGCTTCCTCCTTGGAGAGCTGAGGGTGCTTCTTGGCCTTGCAATTAGTTTACCTTCCCACATTAGAAAAGCTGATAGCTTGGGGCTCTGACAGCTCTCCTCCAAAGTCCTCGCCCCACAATCCGCTAATTCTTTTTATGTCTGTACAAAAGGTGGTCAGGGGTTTTGAAAGCAGAAAACCTTCGTTCTGGCCTGTGTCGTAGCTAATCCTCAAATTAATAGTGCATTTTTTTTTTATGGTCCATTAGGGATGTCTGTGGTAGCGTCTAATTACTCTACACTCTGTGCCTCTAAAATGTAAAGCATTGGAGTTTTTGAAGCCTCCCAGTAGAATTGAGCTGTTCTGTAATTGCGGCATCTTAAACATGCCTTTACTGGCAAGTGGTGAGTAACCAAGTGGAAACAAAGCTCCTGATTCTCCTCTCTTCTCCCCCTTTCAGAGGAAGAGTCTGAACCCACTACCATGCTGGAACCAGAGGTACAGGAAGGTCCAAAACCTGAATCTCAAGATGAGGAGGCGGCGCTCTGTATCTCGACTCCAGTGGGAGTCTTCGGAGAACCTCTGCCCAATAAAAGCAGCTTCTTTAGCAAGTCTGACGACAGCAGCTTAGAAGCTCGGGTTAAAACAAAACTGCCCTCTGCAGCGGAGGAAGATGACCGTCTGCCTCGCACACCTGGACGGGAGGTGATGATCCATTCAGACACTGATACTCTTTTGCTTCCAGCCCACAAGGTGCCATCCTCCATGCTTCCCTTACCATCGACTCCCGGTAAAGAAGAATCTTTAGTCCCTCCAGAAAAGTTCCCTGAACAATTAATGGTGACCAAAACGTCCGTGGAAGAGGAGATTCCTAGGACTCCTGGGCGGGACATTTTGGCCAAGTCTTCACACCCCCTCGTGAAGTCACAGAGCACGGACACTGTTCCAGCCACGCCAGGAAGCGATGCTCCCCTTACAGGAAGCAGCTTGACCCTCAGTTCCCCTCAAGTCCCAGGGAGCCCCTTTTCCTACCCATCCCAATCTCCTGGCATTAACAGTGGCATTCCTCGGACTCCTGGGAGAGATTTCAATTTCACGCCTACTTTCCCAGAGGCTGGTGCTACCATTCCTTGCCTTCTGTCTGGCAAGAAACAGTCAGAGGATGAGCTGGATGAGAAACCCTTTAAAGAACCTCTTGGTGCTTCCCTTACGATCAGCATGAACAGTGTTCCTTCCCCTATCCCCTTTGCCAGCCCCCCACAAGCAGATTTCCACACGGACATGGGTTTGCCACCTGATGAGCCAATACCTGTAGCAGCCCTGCCATGCATGCATGGAGATGGAAGAATGCCCATTGAGGAATGCAAGGCAGAAGTAAAATCTGTTTTGCTCTCACCAGAAGTACCCACTGGTGCTTCTATTCTTCCTCCTCCCCCACCACCTTCTGTCCTTCCCAAAAGGAGGCCGGGTCGGCCAAAACGGTCACCGCCTTCTGTCCTCTCGTTGGATGTGTACTCGGGCAAAACCATAGAACCTCCTCCTGTGCCAGTGGCCTTGGTGGAAAGCGCTGTGGGCAAAGAGCTGTTGAGTGGACATCCTGATGCTTTCTATGGACTGAAAGACCCTGAAGCTGTCACCCTGGACTTCAGGAATGATGGTTTCCATGAGAAAATGGCAGCTGAGACGGTTGCCGAGAAACTGCCATTTAAGGAACTGGAGAACCAGTGGAATGAAGACTTCAAGGAAGAAGAAGCTCATGCAAAACCTAAAAGACAGTGGCGAAGGCAGAAGAAGACACCTGAGGACCTCCCAGTGATTCCTTCCCCTGAGTATTCCCCACCCCGGCCTCAGTTCAGGCCACGCTCCGAGTTTGAGGAGATGACCATTTTGTATGATATTTGGAATGGAGGCATAGATGAGGAAGATATCAAATTCATGTGTATCACATATGACCGCTTGTTACAGCAGGACAATGGTATGGACTGGCTCAATGACACCCTGTGGGTATTCCATCCTTATATCCTTTCTCGCTGGTGCTCTGCGTTACACAACACATGTAAGATGCATTTGATGGTCATTGTGTAGGACTTGCAATGCAAAGGACTGAGTTTGTTGGTGGAAGAAGCATTTGCTTACTAGAATAGCAATTGCTTATATCAGCAGGGAATTTTAGACTGTTTTATCCCCTGAAGCTGCGATATAAAAATACTGCAGAAGTGGCTGTTCTTGCTGCATTTTCAATCTAAGACTGCAGGGAAAATCTGTATGCACCTCTTCTGGGGAGATTTCCTTGCTAGTTTGAGAAGCTTCTGTCTGCATTTAAACCAGTTGGGTTTTTTCAGCTTGCCTGTGGAATTTCTAGTCTGCACGTACAGAGCTTTAACTTGGGGCTAAAACTTGCTGTAAAAATAATCTCACCATCTGTGCCCAAAAGGATGAGTTAGTGGTGCTAGCAGCTTTGACTTGCTTTGAGTTTGAAATACTAATAAATCCGGTAATCGGCAGCATAGGCTGTAGCTTTGAATCTTCGGGAGTATTTTTGGGACACACACGCTGTCTCAGAACAAGACTCTACATGTGTACAGCCATCAGGAGTGATCTCCAGAGCAGAGCCTAACAGGCTGTGCTCATAACCTAAGAACTCTCTAGTAATGTTTTTAGGAAGGATGTATGGATTTATGTGTTAAAGAAGACAAATGCACCACCTCGTGTGTTGCTAGAGATTGTGTGGAGTTAAAATATCGCATCCCTTAGTCCCTGCAAGACACAGAAGCAAAAAAGCCCAAACCACTTAAAATAGTCAGAGATATGATACTAACAAAAAGCAAGTGGAGGTCAGTGCTGAGCTGTGCCCTTTCATCCTTTCTTTCTCTGCATCTCAAAGGGAAACGTGTAAGATTAAATTGATAATTTTCTGCCTTTTCATACCAGTGCGGTATTCTTGAAATAGATTTATTTAATTGTTTAAAGAAAATTTTCAAAAAGGATGATGAAATGCATCATCCCCAGTAGTTCTCAGTCTGTGCCTGCCCCATTTGGGAAAGCAGTCCCAAACCCAAACCAGTTTCAAGGCAGGAGTAATTGTCCCTCCAGGGGTGGGCGACCACCAGGCAGCGAAAGGCAGAAGGGGGCGGCTGAGGGGGGTTTGCCTGTGACCACGCGTTTAAATCTGTTTGCGTTCGGCAGCTGACATAGTGGAAATACTTGAAATCTGTTTCCCTGTTGATAAGGATTATTGTAACAGCAGATTTACAGTCACTTTTAAAACCATTTAAAAATCATCTGCAGCCAGTTGCTGGTTCATCCTGTGCCACACTGCATGATAGGTGTGAAGGCACCTGCAGCGTTCCCGTGCTTTGCAGCAAGCTCACACCTCAGCGCTCTGATTTCAAGGCCATCGTTTCTTGCTTTTTATGGTCCCTCTGCTTCAATTTTCTGGTGTTAAGGGTATCTTATGACTCATGGGGAGCATTTTTGGGTAGATCTCAATCATCAGAGGCTTCATGGCTGTGTTTTTGGAGTGAGCTGCCAGTGGTACAGCTCCACTGTCCTTCCAGAACCCAAAGACCTGAAGGTGCCTTCTGCCTGTTCAGTGCAGTGAGTCCTTGCCAGGCCAGCTGCAGGTTTTCTTGACTAATTGGGATAGTGGGGTCTGAAACATCTGCACAGGGTCTTACCCTTCCCATCAGGAGCTGATTTACTGAAGGCAGTGAGAGTGGCATCTCTCTGCAAGCCCTTTGGGCTGAGGAGAAACTCTTGACCGTCTGTGCTGCTTCTAGCCCTAGTTGGTGGGGATGATCGCTGCCATGAGATCAGTGCAGTGCCTTCAGAGCTTGGGGTGGCTGCAGGGAGTTTCTAGAGGTAGAACAAAAGCGTGTCACTCAAAACAGAGAAAATGGTATGTCCAGATGGTTGGGCAGCTGCTGTCTGTGTATGTAGTGGGTGCTGTGGGGAAATCCTTTCTCAAACAGGTTTCTCTTGACAGCTTAACCTTTTTATGTTTATGTTTTCATTATCTCTTTACTTTAGTTTCCCAAAGCATGCAGGTAAGAAAGAAATACTGTGCTTGGTTTTCCTGTAGGCATGTGGGCTCCGGTGATGTTTTTTTATTTTTCAATAATATTGCTATTTTTTTGCAAACGCCGCCCCCCCAAACCTCCAAAATTTTCCAAGCTCCTGGTGTTAGCTCCATGCAGCTGTAGCAAGTTTTGTCTGATATCCACCCGTGGCTGTGTTTCTCCTTAACTTCTTTCCACCTACTAGCTTTTCTACCCCCAAGAAAAAGAAGCGGGATGATGGGATGCGGGAGCACGTGACGGGCTGTGCGCGAAGTGAAGGCTATTACAAAATTGATAAGAAGGACAAACTTAAATACCTCAATAATAGCCGAGCTTTTGCAGAGGAGCCTCCAGCTGACACGCAGGTGAGGACATGTCCTCCGCTGACTGCCGGGGTGTGAATGGGATTTGGTTTTATACGGTGTCACGCACAGTGGCTGCTTCCTGCCTTTTGGCAAGGAGGGAGGTGAGGCTGTTGCTATGCCTGTGTTGAGTTAGTCGTCCGTGAGCTGCTAGGGAGGCGTTAGTGTTTGATGTGGGATGTTTTAGGAGGCCACAAGCTCTGCGGTGATGTGTTGTAGCATAAAGGATTGCTCCCAGAGAGGCTGCAGGGTGTTGAGTCCGTTGGGTCAGCTTTGATCACCCATTTGTCCTCTCAGGGTATGAGCATCCCTGCCCAACCTCACGCTTCCACCCGGGCTGGCTCCGAGAGGCGGTCAGAGCAACGCAGGCTCCTCTCTTCCTTCACTGGTAGCTGTGACAGTGACCTGCTTAAATTCAACCAACTCAAGGTAGGTCAGCCTGTGGATTGCTGCTTTGTGCAGGGGTTGGCTGGGAGCTGGCTGAGGCCGGGGCAGGGGACCTCCTGCCAATTCGGTCTCATCTTGGTGATGGCCATCTCATCATTGGGCACCTCTGTGTGTGCCAGAGGATCGAATGGTACCTGGCTCTCCTGTACTTCCGTGTAATACAACTGGAAACAACAATACAACTTAATACAACATCTGATACAAATAATTTACCTAAAGAAATAGGAACAGAGCAGTCACAAGAAAAACGTGACACTTAGTCCAGTGTACTCACTTGTGAGAAGCAGAGACACGAGCTGGCTGATAAATGGCTCCAAATGAGTGTATGATGGTTGCAGAGCTTGAGCCCTGTTCGGAACCATCAGGGTTATGCAGAACAGAGACCAATGGCCTCAAAGGGTCTGTTCACCCCAGTGTGTGGTCAGTGGTAAAACCCCAAGTACTGCAACTCTGTGGGACCTCCCATGTCCTCTGTCCTGCCTTCCTGTCACCACAAGACAGAAAGAAACTACATCGGGTTGAAGTGCCCCAGCACTGCTTGTGGCTTGAAGGGTTCTGCAGATGTTGGACCCAGGGGTGGCCTTTCCTTTTCTGTGTTGTGGCTAATTCAGGGTTGGGGTTTTGGGGTGTTTTCTTCATGCAGTTCCGAAAGAAAAAACTAAAATTCTGCAAGAGCCACATTCATGACTGGGGCCTTTTTGCTATGGAGCCCATTGCAGCTGATGAGATGGTGATTGAATACGTGGGTCAGAACATCAGGCAGGTAAGCTGGACTGCGGGTGAAATCTGAGCAAAATCCAGCCCTGAAAGGAGGGCTCGAGTGTGACAGCTGGGGCTGGAGTCCCTGCTGTGAGGCGTTAGCTGCGTGAGCTATGCAGAGGTGGGCATATGGTTTGGAGGTACCAGGGTGGGATTTTCAACAGCCCGTAGAAACTAAACACTCAAATCCTTAGGACATAAGCTCTCAAGAAGCCCATCCTGAACTTCTGTGTTTTCAGTTGGGTCTGTTCTCTTGGGATGTTTGGGATCGTATGTCTGTTGAGTGGCACGAGCACAGCTCAGGTGAGTGTTGTGTAGGTCTCTGCTCACAGATCACGGCTGTGGCATGTCCTGACACTACACATGGGGTTTTCCATAGGTCATTGCTGACATGCGTGAAAAGCGATACGAGGATGAAGGCATCGGAAGCAGTTACATGTTCAGAGTCGATCATGACACCATCATCGATGCCACGAAATGTGGAAACTTCGCCAGGTTTATTAATCACAGCTGCAATGTAAGTATCATGTTTTTGCATATAATTGTACTCTGACATGCTGATAAACCTCTTGAGTCCTTGCTAACTTTGACTGGGGCCATGTTCAGAAGTAGCAGAGGGTCACAGGGTTATGATTAGATGTTAATGGGCTGCAGTAGATCAAAGCAGATTCTGAACTAGTGTAAAGAGATTTGAGAGCCCTGAGAAATGAAATGCATGGTGAGACAGAGTGCACTCAGAATCCTCCTGACGGACACTGTTCAAATGTATCTAACAAATATTTCCTTAAAATAAACCAAATTTTAGTATTGTTATTCTGTGGGAACAGTTTCCTTCTAGTGTCCGTATGGGAAAAGTATTCTCTGCCCCAGCAGGTAGAGAAGCTGCTTTCCCTCTGCTCTGTGCTGCAGGCTACACTCAAAGATTTGGCTGGCTGACCAAATTATTAAGCAGTAGTTGAGCTGCTTTTAGCCTGTGATAAACTTGGTGGAGCATTATCCGGGCTCTTTCGCACCAAAAATGACCAGAACATGGATATTTTGGAGGAGCACAAGGAGGGCTGCTCTGTTTTTTGGCTTCACGCTTCCCCTGGGTCCAGGCTCCAGAAGGGTGGTTGAGGGAAAGGACTGCCCTGCTGTATTTTAGCTTGGAATAATTATGTGGAGGCTGCGAAGCCACGGCCATCGGGAGCCTAAATCATTACTTGTTCTGTCACCCTTGCAGCCAAATTGTTATGCTAAAGTGATCACGGTGGAGTCTCAGAAGAAGATCGTCATCTACTCCAAACAGCACATCAATGTGAATGAGGAAATTACCTATGACTACAAGTTTCCAATTGAGGATGTAAAAATCCCATGTCTATGTGGCTCTGAGAACTGCAGGGGAACCCTGAACTGAACTCGAGGTTTCTCGTCACACTTGCACCTTCGGCCATGTCAAAACTGTGGTAACCAGGTGTGGTTGCACTTTGCCAAAAAAAAGAGGAAAAAAAAAAAAAGAAAAAAGGAAGAAAAAAGTTTAAAAAGGAAAAAAAATTAAAAAAAAAAAAAGGAAAAAAGAGAAGAAAAAACCAAGCAAGTTTCGCACTTCCGCCAGGATCATGAATGAAAGCAAAAAGCGCACATGCTTACAAGGACTGTTCATGTTTCAGGTGCTCTTTCCTTTTCAGATCCAACACGCACACAAAAAGGTGACTACCATTTTGTGGCATGGTCTATCCAAACACTAGCTTCTCTGTTCAGTCCCTACATTAATGCTCCATAATGGGATAATGGTACCTTTTTTTTTTAATTGTTGTTATAAACCTTCATCTTTTCATAAATGCTGCTACCTTTTTCTCATCAGTTTTGTTGGTTGAAAAAGACATTCAACGTTTAAATGTGAAGCAGAGACTGAAAATGCCATATAGGGTTTGTTGGGAGCTTGATTGGCTGAAATTGCACAGATTTCTCGGAGTAAGCTGTAAATAAATGTAAGGTTGATGTTACAGAGCAAGCCAGAGGCTTGAGGGTGTGTGAATGGGTGGGTGTGTGTGCTTGTGTGCGTGTGTGTATGGAGACGTGTCCGCAACGAGACTATATAGGTGAACTGTCCTGCCTTTTTGTTAGGGATGAGCCTGAACAAGTCCCCTCAGCCAGACACCCCGGGGAAGAGTCAGGTCAGCCACAGACCTCAACTTTGCGCCTTGGGCTCGTCTCTTAATTTTCATATGCCATGCTGGTATATTGGGGGATCAAAACCTCGGCACTCGTACATGAAAAATGTTTGGATACCGCAATCACTAGTAAGAAGTTGAGTCAGTTGTGTAGCTGTAGCATCGTGGCACGGCGTGTGGCCTTTGGGGATGCCCGTTTCCTGGAGATCTGTCTGTCTTGCAGGCAATAAAGGCTGAGGCTGAAATTAAGCGGACAATTCAGCCCGTGTTTACGCTGTAGAAATCTTACCCTCTTTGTAAGCATACACTACGGCCCACGTTTATAACAGGATTTTCTTCCTGTAGATGGGAATCAGGCTGATGTGTGTCTCGTATTAATTTTTCTCATTTTTGTCTGCATTTCCCTGCCCTTCCAGAACTTTACGTGGAGTATTTGCTCTGTCCTTGAATGTGGGAGATGCCTCCTGTGATAGGAGCGAGCTGTGCCGTGCCACTCTCCTCCCTCTGTTACTCAGTAACTTGCCCTGGGATGGTCCCATCCCTCCATAAGAGCATGGTAAAAATTTCCCTGAGAGCAGGCTGCGGGAGCAATCCTGTCCTCCCCCATCTACAGCATGAAAATGAATACTTCTTTAAATTTGGAAGGCATATTTTGAAATGGTTTTTCAATACGTTTTGTCCTTGTAGATGTGCTGAGGTGAAGGTTGCAGTTCTTCAAGAGGTTCCATTTAAAAATGGGGCAAAACACCAAAGAAATACTTCTTTGGATGTGATCTGGAAATGTTACACGACCATTCAGGTATAGACAGGATCAGTTTTTCAAATTGCATTGAATTTCTCCCGCTTTAAAAGTAGAGATTAGTTGTACTAAAACCTTTTTAATTGGCTTATAAGGGGAAGTTGCAATGTCATTATGAAATGGGAAGATTATCTGGATAACCAAACATCTTCTCCCCACAGAACAAATTGCACAGCTGTATTCTTGTAGCTTTTTAAAATCAGCGATAATTGCTATGTGATCACAGCTTCATGATCAGAGGTTACAATCTTGCAAAAGAGTTTCCTGGAAGTTTTTTCAGCTGTTACGTGGAATTGCCAGGCCCGTGCTGTGGCGTGGAGCTTGTAGTGTAGAAATTAGACCTCTGCGTCTGAATTTCTTCTTCAGACAAAAGGCTTGAAAGAACAGGAACACACAGACTGCTACAAGCTGCCTTAATACCGCCTGTATTTCTGTCTGAGGGTGAGGAAATTGTCGCTGAGATTGGACAGTCCATAGTCTCATCTGTTCTTGTTTTGGTTTTGTTTTATTGTTTCCCCCCCTCCCCTCTTTATAAGTCTCTCTAGCAATTGGGTAATGGTGACCCAGAACCTAAAATTATGAGAAGCACAACTAGTTTCTGTCATTGAACGTTGGTTGTAACTGCAGCGATGGCAGGAGCATTTGGGAGTTAAACCAGCTGCTCAATTTATTTTATTTTATTTTTTTTTAAATAAGGTTCATCTTGTGTTGACGCATCTCTACAGCTTGGCCTTTTACTTTCAAAGCTCTGGAAATGCACAGAAGTTTCCTGTGTCTCAGAACTGAATCCCCTGCGTGCGGCAGTTCTGCCGATGTCCTTGGCTTTCTTCCTCTCTGGTCCATCAAACCAGTGCATTAACGGTGGTTTTGTGGGGGTGAAGACTCCCCAAATGACCCAGCCCTTAAGTACCTGCTGACAGTTTTGTATTTCCCAGCATATCTGTGTGCTCTGGACAAGAATAGTCCCTGCAGTTTGCCTTAATCTTTGTTGAGGAGAGGCAGGGAAGCAGGTTGTGGTCTTCTGAAACAAGACCTACAGGTTGGGTTCTTTCACTGTGTTTTCAGGAGCACCAAAGGGATTTGGGCGCCAAAGACCATGAGCACCTAAATCCCTTGGGTACTTCTGAAACTGCCCGTAACTCATCCCTTTTTAGAATCCCAGACAAGGAATGTGAGTTTTTGGAAGAGCTGAGCTCCCAGTAGCCCCCCAGGAGGAAACAGAGCTGTTGGACCTACAGCACTTCTGAAAAAACATGTTAGTCTGGTCTCAAAGCCAAACCTGAGGCTTCTCTTCTCTTCCCCATAAATCTCGGCTTGCGGGGTCCTACCTGTCCAGCTTGTGTCTCAGACTGCGGAGCTGCCCTGTGCCCCAAACCAGCGCATTTTATGGTGAGGATTACAAGTCTGGTTTAATGATTTCCATTAGCTGCTGCAGCTGCCTGT
>NW_009647418.1:2908178-2916146 GCF_000708025.1 Charadrius vociferus
CAGATTCTGTTTAAGTTTTGTCCGTGACCGCCGGCCGCTGCCTGTGGCTGCCCTGTCCCTGCAAGCCAGCGAGGGCTGATCGGGGCAGGGGAGCCCTGCAGCCACAGGGGTGGTTTCAGAAGGCAGCCCCGTGGAGATGCCTTTCGAATCCCTCCCGGCTACCTTGGCTTGTACTTAGAAAGGGATGAGCCGAGGAGAAAGGCAGAAGGTGTGCAGTTCACACCCCAGCCTGCATCGGACCCGGCGTTCGAGTCCTATGGTCAGCACAGGTGTCCCGGCACCCCATGGAAATGGTGGGCAAGGACTAAAAAGAAACCTCACTGGTGCGTGCTGCTCTACAGAGAGATTTACTGAAGTTGTTCTGTTCGCTGAAAAGCCTGTCCCCAGTTTATTTTCACTTAAATTGAATCCTAAGAGAAAAAAAGAGAGAGACATTGACTACGCTCCCTGCAAAATCCTTTTCTCACTAGGTGAAATGACCCAAGAGAATAGTGCAGAAGTTTTGGAAACATCATTAAAAATCTTTAGTTTCCCAGCGTGAGGCTGGCTTGAGTTCGGGGTGCAGATGCCTCTGCAGTTGGTGTTTCTAGGAAGCGCACTCTGTGCTTGCGAATCCCGCCTGCCGCTGCCCAGCACCTTCATTTATCCGCTTGGGTCACAGCCCAGTTTGTGGTTCCAGGTTGGTCCCAATAAGTGGTCTGTGACTATGGGGGGTCCGGGAGGGGAAGGGGCTCATCTTCAGATATTTATATTGTATAGAGCAGCTTATTTCTACAAGAAATAAAAAAAAAAAACAACCCCACCACAAAACATTTTTAACTCCAACAAAGTATACAGTAGTTTCAGTTCCGGTTTTTGTGACCTTTTTCAGGGATCATTTCAGTGCATTTCTGTATAAAATAAAAATTTAAGGAAAAAAGGATTTTGAAGTATATTAAAAAAATGCATCTTCTGTACATAGGCAAACTCAAGAATCTTCTCTTCAAACACTGTTTCTTGTAGAAACATGTTGAAATTTTTTGCTGATTTCTTTGTACTTCAAGAGCATGTAAATAATTTATTAAAAGTGACTATTGTAATTTGGAGTTCTTTTTAAACAGATTCCAGCTCTAAATCATGTTGAGGAGACGGGGAGGAAGAAGGACTAAGTATAGCAAAGGAGCTGGTGGCATTTACAGCTTGTGTCAAGCTTTGTATAATGTAAATTCTGTATAAATATGTTTTTTGTCAAATAAATAGATGGAATTAGAAGCATTAAGAAACTGAAGACAAAAAATTGCCAAGTCAAGGCTTCTTCTTTTTTCCCCCCCTCAGTCTGAAACCTAATGTGCAAAATCTATTTATTTCGAGCGAGGAAATGTGTACAGTCTAATAGACAACCTAAAATGTATTTAAGCGAGTTTGCAACTGGATTTTTTCAATTTAATATTTGTTTTGTTTTTATGAGTTTCCTCCTTAATTGCCACTGTAGTATTTGTCCAAGTGAAAAGAAACACATCGTAACGGACACTCTAAAACAAATGGGCAGTTTTAAAAGCAAAATGGAAGAACACCCGGCTCCCAATCCTTGCAGTTTTCTGGTTCTATAAACAGGTTGTTTTAATTCACAGTGTGAAAATAAAGGGCTTCCTTTAAAAGGAGGCAGGTAAAATGGTTTGCAATAAATGAAAAAAAAATCATATTTTTTTTAAGTTCCTTAAAAAACCAGCTCTGCTTTGAAGATTTAGGATTTCTGCTTTTTCTTTCGTTAAGCAAATTTATAAATTTAGGGATGTTTTGTGCATATAGAATCTGTCACCAGTATGTATCTTGTTTTGAAAAAAGTGTTTTTGTTGTGGATGTGTCATGCTGTATATATTTGTTCATATTTTTGTGAATTGAATACTATGTACCATTGTATTATAGTAACTTTTATAAAGCAAACCATAAATATACTGACTTTTCTTACAGAAAAATTATGTCGTGCTTAATGTATAGCCAGGGCAGCTTTTTGCTCTCAGACTTGCGCTGGGAACTGTGAGAGCTCAAGGAGCCAGATCCAGAAAAAGAGCAGTCCAAAGAACTGATTTTCAGCAAAGTTTACTGAAAATATTAATTCTGGTGAGCAGGAAATGACTGGCGTGAAAGAAATATGTGAGTGATTTAAGTTTATAAACTTAAAGAAAACGTTCTTAGTATTAAAAAATCTTTACAGCCCTTACGAGCTGAAGCACAGCCAGGCGCTGGCCCCGCTGCCGCATGTCCCTAACCCATCCACCCCCCGTGGTGCTGCCCGGGCAGACGAGCGGTCCCCTGCTCCTGCAGCCTCTGCCCTGGATTTTCCCACATTCACATCTTTTATTTTTTCCACATTCACATCTTTTATTTTTTAACTTTAAGGAGGCGAAAGCCCTTAACCTACGAAGCGAGGTGTTAGTGTTGCTGGTTTGGGTGATGCTGTAAGGCTCTTGGGGCCGGAGGTCCTTTAGATGTTTTCTTTTAAATCGGTTTATTCAAATCCGAAATGAATTCTGTTACCTGTGGTTTACAGGAGGGGGGAGCCGCTGAGGAAAGCACAGCCTGGAGCCGGCCATGTGCCCCCCACCCTCCCCCGCTGGGGGCTGCTGTGGATGTGGTGGTGGTCAAAGTGGCTTCTCTGAGCTTTATTAAAAGAGATACCCGAAGTGGAGACGAATGGAGCGGCCGATGGAGGAGGAAATGGAAAAGACAGGAGAGAGCCTGGGCCGTAGGTGACTTCCCAGCTCAGTTTTCGGTTTCTATAGCTGGAGGGATGGGGATGCAGGACAGCCAAACCTCGCGGGGCAGAAGGCAGCAGGGCTCAGCCTGGCGGGTGGTGGGATGGGACAGGGGCTTGGGCTGGTGGAAGGACTCGTGTCCGAGGAGCCCCATCCGGAGCCGAGGGCTTTACCTGCTCAGGGTTTGAGCAGCTTCAATGGCGGGAAACTTGGGGAGAAGCGGTGGGTGCTCCGGGGCTTTGGAGGGCAGCGGGGAGACCTGTGGGCAATGGAGACCCTGAGATGTTCTTCAGAAGCTGCATACTGAGGTCTGTGGAGTCCTTGGGGATCTGCAGCGAGCAAACATCCCCCACTGCTCCCTAACCAAAAGTGTCAGCTGGGAAAAAGGATGCTTATCCTCTCTGCCTCCAGGAACCCCTTCAAATGCCCTATCAACGTGGGGCAGAGGGGGTCCAGACCCCACGCGTTAACTTACCAAGCACTCAAGCTGTGACAGAAAAGGGTTTTATTGTGATAGGGAAAGTCCCCTTGCAGAGGACAGTGACAACACTAGAGCGATGCCCAGAGGGGACTTTGCGCATGCAGCCGGGATCTGAGCCAAGGGATCGCTGCCACTGCCAGCAATTGCTTCTTGAAACATGGGAGAAACCCCAACCCTTCATTAATTTGGGAATTTACAGGTATTAAAGCAAGACTGCGTTGCCTTGGGAAGGCTGAAATATGTAAATTCGATTAAGCCTCATTCCAGAATGTCATAGCTACCCTAAAATCATGTGTTTAATCTCAGCAAATTCAAATTCAAGATTGGGTCTAAAAGCAATTAAAATAAAATCTCACAAAATGAGACACACAGAGAGGCAAACGCCTCCATGCTTTCCACTCCGGGCTTCCTGCGTAGCTAAAATTAACAGAAAACTTTGGATAGGCTAAATTTAAGCACTGCCAGTTGTTTCTTCTGTCTTCCTCTGTAGCTGCGTGTCTTCAGCACATGCCTTAAATCTGCACTTTGTTAAGAATTCAGTGGTTTGAATCAGATGAAACTGCTTTTTAAGAGCGTGTTTGCTATTTCCCACGCTCCCTCTCCCAAGAAGTCACCAGAGGGCAGCGCCGGAGCTGGGTCAGGATGGGTGTTGAGTCCTTTTACATCTCCACCTTGGCAGCAGCTTCCCTGGGTTTATGACACTTGGGTTTGGGCTATTTACCAAACATCGGCTGTTTCCCGGTTCATTTGTGAATCAGCTCGTTAGGGGCCAGGGTGGTGTTTTCTGCCATCCTCTAGATGCGCTTGGTCTCCCCGTTGGGCTCCAGGACGGTCAGGTTTCCTCTTGCATCTTGATCCATTTCTATTGCTTCAAACAGAGACTTGAAGTTCCCTGCGCCAAAGCCCTGCGGAGATGACAAAGTTACAGCCCGCAGAGATGGGCAGCGGGTTCGTCAGCTCATCAGCTTCATCAGGTCTCGAAGCCAAGATCATCATGAAATCCTCAAACCAACCTGGTGATTATGCCGCTGAATGACCTCCAGAAAGACCGTAGGTCTGTCTTGAACTGGTTTGGTGAAGATCTGGAGCAAGTAGCCTTTCTCATCAAAATCCACCAGGATTTTCAGTTCCTGGAGAAAAGAAACAGGGTGACAGCTCAAAAACCCCTGAGAAGCAATCACCTCTGCATCACCCTCATCCCTGCAAAACACATTGGAGAGCCGGTCTGGCCTTGGGCAAACCTTTTCCCCCCCAGGCTGCTCTGACTCACCGCCAGCTTGTCGATGTTCTCCTTCACTTTGATTTTGGCAGTTTTCAGCCTCTCTCGCAGCATCTGGTAGTAGCTGGATGGCACGTCCATGAACTGTACACCCCTCTGCTTCAGGTTGGTGATCTGCAAGGCAGGGGAGACCTCGGCGTGGGTCAGGCTTGGGGCTCGTTTGTGGAGTGGTTTGTGCCAAGAGGGTGGCCCAGAATGGACAGTGTTGGGAGTCAGGGTGATACTTTCCCATGACATTGGGCAACCTCATGCATGGGGACCTGTCCCACCCTCTTGCTTTGGGCACCAGGAACTCCAGGCAATGCAGAGAGTTGGCCACCATGCAAGGATGCTTCATCCCACCCTGACCTTCCAATAACTCTGGAGGCCCTTTGGTTTGGAGAGGAGTCCAAAACCAAGTGCTCGACGGCAGCTGGGCTCAATCCAGACCAGCATCTGCCCCAGGCGAAGGCAAGTGATGTGCTGTGGTGGCTCAGCCCAGCAGCCTGGGCTGCTCAAGCTCCCCACTGGCCATCCCCCAAGGACAGCACGTGCCATCGAGATCCCTGCAGACCCCAATTGCATTAAGCTGGAGGGACGGGCATCTCCCAGCAGCTCGCAGGGGCAGGCAGATCCCTTTCCGGCAGCACACTGGTACAGGGGGCAGTTAATCCTGGTTGTAAGACAACCATGGCACAAAGCCCGCGCAGCCTGCCCGTGTACCCTGACAGGGCTCATAGTCCACCGCTGCCCTGTGACGAGGACCATGCCGCAGCGGAGTGGGGCCGGGGCAGGACAAGTCGGGGCAGGGAGCTGCCTGGGGCTGCACTCACCGCCGAGATGATGTCAGAGGTGTTCAACGCGATGTGCTGGACTCCAGCCCCTCCGTAGTAGTCGATATATTCCTACAGGGAAAAAAAAGTCACAGCATTAGTGACAGCGCAGCTACAGCACGCAAAAGGCTGGACTTGGGCTTAAACACATGAAAGCAAAATTGGCTGAGGAACCACAAAATGAAAAAAAAAGACAGTTTTGATGAAATCAGGGGTAAACCAGGTCTGTCCCGGCAGCTCTCCAGGGTTTGACAGCCCCTGGCAGACCTGAGCAGAGCCAGGGCTGCTTTCCAGCAGCCACCTTAGCACAGCGTATCTGTGCCAGCTCCGCATCACCGACCCCTCGGTCCCTTTTCCTTCACCAAAGCCCCGTTCAAGGCGGTGGCAGCCTGATGGATCAACCACCGGCATCCGCTCACCTGGATCTGGGATTTCTTCTTGCCAAGCGCCGGCTCATTGATGGGCATCTTGATGGTCTCTTCATAGTTGGTGACCACGATGGAGCGCAGGGCGCTGAACTCGGTGTGCAGCTGCTTGTCATCCACCGACCAGAAGCGGTGGAAGAGCAGGTTCTTCTGGTACCTGCCCAGGCCACAAAGGGCACATTCAAGTCCCTCACTCCATTCCCACATTAACGATCCACTGCTCTGGCTTAATTAGCCTCAGCCGCTGATGTTGGAGGGGATGAGACCAGCAGAGCGGTGCTACTGCTCCATTCCACCTCCCGCCAGCCCTTCCCACTCTTACCAGTCCGCCACTGGAACCATCTGGAGGTCAGGCTGGTTCCCCACAACATGGTCAACAAAGTTGAGCTTGGCACTCGGTCTGTGAGGGAAAGCCGGGGGCGGCTCTCAGCCGGGCTCGGGGGCACCTCACGGCACAGGGGCTCCAGGGTGGGGTGGTGGGGACCTGTCTGGCTCCTCGCTGGGACATCCCACTGACACACGGTGCAAAGACCCAGGCAGGACCCTCTGGGAAGTACTCACAGCTTTGGCAGCAGGGGGTCCTTGAAGAGGGGTGGATGGTACCCAGGTAGGAAGAGGCCCTTGTAGTTGAGCTTTTCGATCAAGGTGTGGGTGGTGTCACCATACTGCAAGAAGGGAAAGTGGTTGCACGGTGGCCCTGATTTATTGGGGACCTCCTGGGTCCAGCCTGCTCCTGCAGACCCTGCTCTGGCACAGGGGCTCAGCCTCCGCAGCTACTCTGCTGCTTACCGTCTGGATCACCGCGAACTTCACCCTCCCAAACTTGTCCTCCTCCACCCAGGGCTCCTTCACCACCACGGCTCCGCGCTCCTTGGCTTTCTGGGCAGAAGGAGAGAGACCCCCTCCTGCCACAGCTCCCCCGGACTGGGGGAAGACGTCCCCAGGCCCTTCCCTGCCTCCCCTCGCTGTTTCGGGGTGCCGTGCAGGAGGGAGCAGAGGGGCTACCTACCTGCACAATGAAGTCGCAGTCCTCCACTTCGAAGGCGATGTCCTTCACGCCATCACCGTGCTTCACCAGGTGCTCCCCCATCTCTGCCCGGAGCAAGAGCAGCCGCGGGCATGAGCAGAGGTGCTTTGCTCTGCCGTGGCCATTTCCCGCTGCGTTCCCCATCCCCGCGACACCTACCCTCATTCCCCGGGTTGAGAGCAGACGAGAGCACAAACACAATCTGGTGAGGAAGAAGAGAACAGGTGAGGGATGGAGACGTGGCTGCAGCCCCAGCCTGGGGCAGATGCACCGCAGGCGCGAGGTGTAATGCTGCAAACACGTTTTGTCTCCCCCTGACCTCCATCCCATCGGTGGCATCTCTCTGCAAGGCGCATCAGTGCCCTTACCTTGTCCTGCTTGATGACGTGTGAGACCACCTCCCTGCTGCCGGTCTCCAGCCCTCGGTACGCCAACTCCTCGAACCCCAGCTTGTTGCAGTAGTAGGATGCAGCCTGTGGGCAGGCAAGAGCCGCTCCGGGTGAAGCCGCGGTGCCGGCGTCCCCCGGTTCCCACGGGGGTCCCCCCATCCAGGGCAGAGCCAAGAGCCCGTGGGGACCAGCCGCTGCGGCGCGTGCAAGTCGCACGTGTGTGTGTGTGTGCACAGGGAGCAGCTGAGTTTTCCTCCTTCCCGCGAACAGCCCGGGAGGAACAAGCAGAGGTGAGAAAGGGCCCACACTGGGGGTAAAACCCCAAACCTGCAGAGCCCTCCTGTGCCCACCGCTGGCCGGGGACAGGCAGGGCGCAGTGGGCGCAGGGCTGGTGCATGGCCGGGCAGCAGGCGGGGAGCTGCGGCCAAGGGGGAAACGTTTCTGCCTGTCTCCTGTTCCTCTGCGAGGCTGCGGGAAAAGCAGCTTCCCCAGGTTGGAAGCAGAGGGATTTTTAAATTGCCATCAGCCTTTTAGGAGCGAACGATGAAGAGCAGCGACCACGCCGCCTTCTCACTGCAGGCTGGTGACCACGGCTGGAGCACGTGTGCCGGTTGGCATTTCCCAGGCCCCCTCCCCGCACACACCCCCACAAAACCACCCCTCGCCTTGCGCAAGCCCCCCAAGGCCGTTGGCCGGGGCCGTGCCGGCGGGGACAGGCGCTGAGCCAGGGACGGGGCTTTGGGACGCCGACACGGCCCCAACCTGGTGGGCTGTCGGGACAAACCGCCCCCGCGGCAGCCAATAACCCCAGCGGCCGCCC
>NW_009647418.1:2916174-2919132 GCF_000708025.1 Charadrius vociferus
CTGTGCGCCTGCCCCGCTCAGGTGTGCGCCCCCTCCCACCATTACGTGTGCCCAGGGGTTACGCGTCCCACAGTTACACGTGCCCACCGTTGCGTGTTCCCAGCTGGCAGCGGCCTCTCACCTGCTTGGCATTGCCGACCCAGAAGGTGATGGAGTGGAAATGGATGAAGCGGCCTCGCTGGGGCTAAAGGGAAGGGGGAAAACAGAGCTGAGAGCCACCGCCACAGCCTTTCCCGCGGCATTGCTCATCTCCAGAGCGGCGGCTGCGACCCTGCAAATGTGTCTCCTGCAAATGTGTCTGAATTAACCAGGTGAAACCCCGGCTGTTGCCCCAAAACAGTGATTTCCCAAAGCGCTTTACAGTCAGGTCCCGCAGGGTCCTGCTCTGCGGGGTGGAAGGTGCCAAGGCCCCGCTTGCCTGGGGCTGGGTCAGTCCCGGCGGCCCCAGTGCTCCCCGCGAGCGGTCCCCCCAGCAGGCTGCCCACCCACGAACCTTGCTGCGTTAAAGATTAATTCTGCCCTGAAACGCTCTTACACAACCGTCAGTGCCGGGACAAATCCCCCTTTGCTCTGTTCCCCACCGCCGTCCAACCCACAACATCGGGCACCCGGCCACGATGTGCACCAGTGGCTTGGAAAGCACTTTATAGGGGAAAAAGGTGGTGAATCGGTGCAGCATGTGGAAATAAATGTTGCAACAAATGAGGAATCTGCTTAGGCATCGGGGTTGGCCGGGAAATACCCATCGTCTCCTATTCGTCTCTCTCCCCCCAACCCACAAAGAAAAAGGAAACAAAAAGATTTCCATTATTAATGTTATTTGCAATGAGAAACCACCTCCTGCGTGGCCCACACAGAGAGCAGTTTTACTTCTGATTTTACCAGGTAATCAAGGAGAAAGGAATGAATATTATTTGCATTAACATGGCTGATGTTTCACATCAGACAGTGGAGGAGGACCGTGGACACGAAACGGCTCTTACCTTTTCTCCCTTGTCTGTGTAAGACGTCTGAAAGAGACAATCAGAAAAGAGAGACGTTAGCAGTTCAGGAACGTACCTCAGCCCCCAGAGAGCTCGAATCCAAAGAGGAGCTCTTCTACACAACTTCCAGCACAGCCACTAAAAAGTCCAAATTCAAGCTGAGATTAAACCCTGTAAAGCTCCCGAGACATCCCACGCCGTCGAGCCCTGGCTCTTTAAATTAATTCCTGTCCCTGACCCTCACCATTTTTGTGATCTGGCGATGTGACAGCGGCAAAGAGAGCGTGAGTCCACGAGGGCATTTAATATAGTGGTGGGTCAGGGGAAGCTCCTCCTCGGCCCCACCTTCTCCCACCCCCAACCCGAAGCGTTTGCGACCTGGAGCTGTGCGTGGTTGGGCTGGGAACTGCCCGTCCCGGGGCAGAGGGCTCAGCCCCGTGTTGAGGTTTGCGCAGGAAGCCAACCATGGGGTGGTTTATGGAAGGGGTGAGCTGCGACTTCAGCTGCGGGACTGGGTGAACCCCAAGGGACAGGTGAACAGGCAGTGGCACCGTCCTGGTTTGAGCGACACAGGATTAATTTCTCTTCTAATACTTGGGAAAACTGCATTTTTAGAAGACTCCAGTGTCTGAATTTGTGAAAACATTTACTTTATAGCCAGCTATGGTGTGCGGGTTTCAAGGTCTCAGTGTTTTTGAGCTCACCAGGTGCAGGGATGAGGAGGAGCGAGTCCCGGGCACTTGACCCAAGCTGGCCAACAGGCTTATTTCACACCATGAACGTCACATTCAATATAAATTAGAAAGATTGCTGCAAAATTCACTCCCTCCCTTGATGGCTGCCATCCTGAGAACTCCTTGCCCCGGTGCCGGAGCCCTGAGCCCTTCCCTTCCTCCTGAAGCTGCAGCGCTCGCAGGGTCTCACATTTGCTGTCCGCTGCTGGGACTGCACAGCTTCTACGGATAGAATGGGCTGAGTACCTTTGCATATTCTGTCTTGGTATTGGGATCGATATTGGTTCTTTAGTGCTACTAATGTTAATTATCTAATCTTATTCTATTAAATAAGACCCTCGGGTCTCCTTGTTTTTTCTTGATTCCCCTTCCTGGGTGGGGAGGGGTCATCGGGTGATAGAATAATTGTCTAAATGACAATAAACTGTTGTGGGTTCTTCGTAACAGGCACCCCAGTGTGTAACGGGGTGCTGGCGTCTTCCCACGGGTGGCTTTGCTGGGGCCGTGCCACGGGGTCGTTTGCATTCCAGCCCACAGCACAGCAGGGCTAAACATGGCGAGTGTGCAAGCGTGCATGGCTCTGCAGTGCAGGAGCCTGCAAGTCCCACAGCGAAACCTCCCCAGGGCCGCGGTGGGGTGATGCAACCGCGGCAGCGCGTCCCCCCCCCAAGCCCCCCCGCCTGTCCCCGGGGACATTCACCCCTTCACGGGGATGTGTCCCCTCCTGTGCCCATCGCCCTTCCCAGCACACGTCGAGCTGGGACATTTTGCCGTGTGTAGGGTGCGGTCGTGCATATGGTATCCGGGCCTGGGGCCACGTGGTGCCATCTTTGTCCCTGGTGAGCCCAGCGCTGCAGGGGACCACAAAATGTGGGAGCAGCGGGAGGAAGGGCAGGAGGCAGCTGTGCCGAGGGAAACACCATCACATGCACCCCGTGGTCAGGAGCGGTGGTGAGCTGGAGCTGCTGGGGAGGACAAGCACGGGGCGCTTGGGTGGGTGTCCCCTGGTGGTGGGGCTGTGTCCCCTGCTGCCACACGCCCCGGGGGGCACAGCCCTGTGCCGCCATGCACTGACCCTGCGCCGGGGCACCAGCTGGAGAGGGACCAACAGCAGGGACGGTGTCACCCCATGGCGCCATGGTGGCTGCATAACCCTACGGCAGTGACGCTGCCGTGCCACCCCGTGTCCCTGCCACAGCTATGTCACCCCGTGTCCCTGCCACAGCTGCGCCACCCCATGT
>NW_009647418.1:2919757-2946802 GCF_000708025.1 Charadrius vociferus
TAAGCGCCTCAAGCACCGCATCGTTCTGCCTGTGCGTTGCAGTTCTTCAAAAAACCCCCAAACTCACCAAAAACCCCAAACCAGGGATGCTCTGAGTTTGTTTTTCAGTGATTTGGCTCCGTGCTCGTAGCCGCCGGGGGTGGGCTCAGTCAGTAAAACGCTTTTGTCCACACGTTGTCGCAGCGGCACCGGAATTCTGCTTCTGCGGTGGAGCCATTTGGGATTCGTTAAACGCAGCGAAGCGTTTTTACAGTGTTTGTAGAATAAACTTAGGGTAAGAGAGAGCTTGGCATTTATGTCTTCCCAGGCTTAGCCCGTGCCCTGTCTTTGGGGATGGCTTTTGCTCTACGTACGTGACTCGATGGGGAAAAGACTCAGTGATTTCTAGGTGATCGTGGGCCTCCGGGCTCTGCTTCCTTGCATGTTTACTGAAATTTGTAGGGTGGTTTTTCTCCGTGTCTGACTCCTACTGATAAGCATCTGCTGGGCTGGGTGAGCAGGGCGGGCACTGGCACCCAGCAGATGCACCAGCAGAGGTTCTTTCCAGCCACCGCTGAGATCCGAGACACCCAGAATACCATTTTCTGCACAGTTGTAGGGGAGAGCGCGTGCTGCAAAAGAACCCCTAGATGGAACTCGCTGCTGCTCCCTCTGTGCTAATGATGTCACCCACAGGTTTGCAGAATGATCACAAGGCCCTGATGAAGCAGGTGGAGGAAGCTCTTCACCAGCTGCACGCCCGGGAGAAGGAGAAGCATGCCAAGGATGAGGCGGAGGCGTTGGCCGAGGCAATGAACCAGAGCCAGAACCTGCCACAGGCTTTTGCCAAAGTGAACGCGGTGACTCCAGGATCTCCTGCAAGTGTGTCAGTAAGTTGGTGGGGTCTGACAGCCTGTGGGGAAGGCTTCTTCTGAACCCGGAGAGAAAACATAGCAGATGACTTCCTCTGTCTGTCGTTAATAAGTGGTCCATAAGTCGGGGGTTTGATTAGGGTTTCTCCCTGGTTTTTTTTTGGTCTTTTTTTTTTGTGTCACAGTGGGATGTCATGTGACCAGACTAGTCACTGTCTAGGAATGAGACAAGTACTCTCTTAGCTGTATCATTGCACTGCACAGCTCCTGCAAGGCCTCACTGGTCATTTTAGCCTCAGTATTTCTCTTCCCGTAAAGTAGGACAGAGAAACGAGTACTTATTTCTTTCTAAGGACATGGAGAGGGTGTAAAGTAGTTCAGCTGCCTGTGTGAAGGCTCGTGCTCCTGTGATACTACCTGTCTTTGGAGAAGGCAGATGCTCATCTCTCTTCTGTCTCTGTCCAGGGACTTCAGGTCGATGATGAGATTGTGGAGTTTGGTTCTGTAAATGTAAACAACTTCCAGAACCTGCAGAACATCGCCACAGTGGTGCAGCATAGCGAAGGGGTGAGCTCATTTCTGCTGACTCCATTCTCTTTCCTGTCTCTGTCAGCCACAGCTTTTTCTGTGGCACTCAGATCTCTGGGATCATTATTTCCATGTCGGAAACAGCGTCAGGTTCAGCCTGTGCTGTTGTAGCCCTGTTCCCTCACAGCAAACAGCTAATTCCTGCAAAAAAAAACTAAGAGGTATTATACGCTCTTTGTTGTGAGCATTGTGTTGTCTGTTCTCCCCTGCAGCCACAGGCTGCGTCGCTGTGCCACCCTTGTGGACAGGCCAAAGCAGCTGCCACAGCACATCAAGTGCTTTATAGTGGAACTGAGAGATCTCTTGGAGATGTCTCTGCACCAAACGCTCCCTCCTTTCAGATGTAGTCACAGGAGTGGGAATGGGAACTGCTGAAGAAGAGCTTCCCCGGGCCGAATGTTCTTCTGGTGTTTCAGCAAAAGAATGAAGAAGAGGGTTAACTTGGTGGTGGAAAGAAGTTGCCATCTTTTTTTTCTTTTTTTCTTTTTTTTCCTCCCTTTCAGAGACCCCTGAGTGTGACTGTGATCCGCAGCGGCAAAAAAGTGCATGTGGGGCTGACTCCGAAGCGCTGGGCCGGGAAGGGCCTCCTGGGGTAAGCTGCTGTTTTGCTTACCAGAGCAGATGAGGCTTTCTCTCCGCTTGGGGCAAGTTTCCTGCAGCAGCGCCGGCTCTGTGCTTCACGCTCAGTGTGTGTTGCTGCCTGTTCTGGTGCACTTCACTGGGGGGGACCAGCTGAGAGCTGGAGGCCGACAGTTTTGCGTAGTGGTGTGGGGCGGTGAGGTGGATCAAACACAAGGACAGGGAGGAAGATCTCGGTGCCTAGTTTGTCCAGTAGAGGAAACCAATGGAGGAGGGTTGTGGCGGGTCTGATTCATGCCATGTCAGATCTTCTGTGCTTGTTTGAGAACTGAGACCTTAATGTTTCATCCTCTTTTCCAGCTGCAATATCATTCCCTTGCAAAGATGACCATTGCTTGGAAAACAATAAAGCTGAAGCTTGTGTCTGCTTTCTGGACTCTGATCTGGTTTGAAAACTTCCTTTCACGTTTTTGCTGAAGCAAATGTTTCGGAGGCTGTGACCTCTGCGTGCCAGGCTCCCGGAGGCTGCAGAGGTTCTGATAGAGTGAGGTCTGACTGCAGTTCAGAATTGCACTGGTTCGTCAGGAGTAGCTTGCAGAGTTGCAAGATGTGGCTTCTCATCTCTTACACCTCCTATCAGTTTGGGATGAGGCTATAGAGAGACCCAACTTCATTTGATACAGACTAAAGAGCACTAAATGCTCTTATTTGGTGATAACAGCACTCTTTTTTTTTTTTTTTTTTTTTTTTTCCCCTTCCCCTGAAATTCCTCACTGAACATCTCGTCATATATGCTAAGAAGTCCTGGAGCACTTTTTGGTGTCTATAATAGTAGATCACAATCAAGAAATATGCAAGTTTGATACTTTATCTTTCCTGTGTTGCCACAACTTTTGAAGTCACTAAACATGATGAAAGAATTTTTGGAACACTTAATTATTTTAAGTTAATGAGATAAGGAATAGGGGTTATAATTCTACTTTGCTTTACTTGGAGTATTTTGCATGGTCATGATAAAAGTACTCCTAACTTGATGACTTTTTTATTTTGTTTTGGTTTTGCTTATTTGCGGTAATGTTTTGGGGTGTATAAACTCTTAGAGGGGATTTCTGGGATGAGTGGTTTATTGTAAGTTTGTTTCCAGTTGAACTTCAAAATCCTCTTCTGAAACAATAAAACTGAGTAATGCCTCTCTCTGTTGTTGTAAAGTTATTATTTTGGACAATAATTGTAGGCCAAGTTGGGTGGGTTAAATGCAGATCTGCACTGACACAGAATCGTGACCCCTTCACCTTCCAGAGCTGAAGCCGGGGTGAGGTGTGAGTCTGTCGTTAGTCCTCGCCAGCAGGTGTGGCGTAAGGAACACATCGCACATAATGAGCAATTTTGTTATAATAGGTGTTAACCAGCCCTGAAGTAGACTGAAAAAGTGGTCTAAACCCCAGACTTAAATGACTTACTCAGGGCTCGGTGTTAAATTGAGTAGGTTTACCCTTTTGATATTTCAAGTGTTTGTGTTTTGGCGTACAGTCCGACAGAGCAGATTCTCACTGAAATGGTAAAGCTTCAAAGCAAAGCTCCTGGCGCGGTGATTCCCGCAGGCTTCACCGAGCTGCGGAGGAGGCGACGCTGTCGCAGCCCACGGCGGTGTTCCTTACTGTGCCGAGGTAATCCCCATCAAACGCAGTCTCACCATGGGCTGTCTCAGCTATTCGTGTTTTGTTCTTTCAAGTAATTTTCAAAGGGTGGAAACATAGTGCTGTTTTCCTCTGTCTCTTTTCTTGAAGGATTACAGAATGGGAGGTGTTTTGGGATGCTCTGTGGCATGTGTACCAGAGTGGTTCTGAGGCTAAGCCTGTGCTGCTGACCTTCACCAGGCGCTATGACCCACAAAGGCCACTGCATCTCCTAAATCCACTGTGAAATCCCGCTGGGAAGCAGTGTGATGTCCTTGTCTGTGGTTACAAGGCAGATACCCCCGTGGGGTGGTTCTGTAGGAGGGCTGAGTCCCCACAGTGCCAGAAGACTTGCCTAAAACAAGGACTCTTAAACGCATGTTCTGTACGGTTTGGGAGCATTGTTTTATGCAAAAGGTGTTTTCATATTTGTAGGTGCTGCTGCAGTTTCTAAGTATGCGACTGTCCCCAAGCTGCCCCTATCTTCTGTCGCTGTAAAATGGAATGGAAGTGTAAGTGTGCGGACAAATTGGGTATCGCTGGGCAGCTGACAAGTCAGACTGCCACGGGGCTGGTCTCGGCTGTGTGTACTTGGGAAATGTGTCTGGGTGTCCCAACTGGGGCAGGCTTTCACCCAAGCTGCAGATGAATCTGGGTCTGGGTACCAGTCCAGGAGAAGAAAAGCTCATGGGAGGCGTCCTTCCAGGCCTTCGCATTTGTGCCTCCTGGGATGAAATGGTCTAGAAAATCTCAGCTTTCTGTACCGCTCTTGAAATGAGGTTAGGGGGTCAGTCCAGCTGCGCCAGCCAGGTTAATTCCTGCTCTCGGGGAGCTCAGTTCCCTTCCTCTGCGGAGGGTGCTGCGTGCTTCAGAGGGCTCTCAGCTCAGCAAGGCTTTTGTAGAAGCGTGTCCCCTAACCCTGTGTCTGAACCACTGCACCTCCAGCCCCTCCGGTTCTGTGTCCTGACTGGAACGGGTTGAACGATCCTGGCGAGTGTAATAAACACAGATTATGTTGCAAAACCTGCTGTGGGCAGGTAAGGCTTGAGCTTCTCCCTTAGACAGCACTCAAACTTCTACCCTAGGAAAAAGAGGAGCTGGTCTCAGTCAGAATAAACAGGATTTTCATGCTGGAGGGCAGAGATGACTCCCTGTACCCTGTATGATGAGGGAACGTGGCCTGGGTGATACTGCCTGGGAAGAAAAGCACCATGTCTGAACAAGCTTGATGTGTGAGTGCTGCCACACCGAAGAAGGCTGCCTTCTCGCACCTCGCGGAGATGGGGCTAAAGGACCAAATCTCTGCTCCCGAAGCCATAAAACTCCCCTGATTCGAAGCAGTGGGTTGTGCCGCAGAGGAGGAGTTGAGAGCGGCTTGAGGAGCGGGAGCCTCTTCAGGTCGAGGAGATAATTTGAGCCGATAACAAAACTCCTTTCATCCCCCAGCAGGGTACGAGGCTCTTGCTGGGCAGAAGGAAAAACAAATTAGATTTATAAATTGTTATTATTTGAGCTTAACAGCAAGGCTGAAGTCAACAGCTGGGAGTGCTTAGAGCTGATTATCCGTGGGGGTGAAGGCGATAGCTTGGAGTGATCCCTGGGAACAGGGTCACCTGTGCAAGTGCTGTCCTGGCGGAGAGCTGGGGACAGCGGGGGGACCTGGTGGTGGCTGGAGGCTGACTGCTCTCGCTTTGACTGCCTGTCCTGCTCAGGGGAGCAGAAGCTGCTACAACACCCCCGGGGGGGGGGGGGGGGGGCATTGGGTAAAGACCCCTCGTCCCATCCCCTGGTCAGGATGAGGGTTTGGTCCCAAAGGTGTCTGGCCATGCTGGGGGGCGGGGGGGCTTTGTCACAGCCACGAGCGGGATTTCAGCTTGGGCAGGGCGAAGGGCTGAAGGCCCCCCCGCCACCAGGTTCCTGCTTTTGGCAGGGGGACGGCGCTGGGATGCGGAGGGTCCCCGCTTCTCTCCCCGCACAGCCCTTCTCTGTCCCCCGGCGCTTTCCGGGCTGTCGCTGGTGGCGGCCGTTGGCGCAGCCGTTGCCTGGGAACGGCAGTCAGATGCAAACAGAAGCGGGGACCGGTGTGACGGTGAGCGGTGGGGTCCCCAAGGGGGTCCCTCAGGGCAGCGGGAAGACGGGGGGGACAGTTGGGGAGGCACCGAGGCCTAGAGGGGGCTTGGGAACAGCTCTATGGTGACCCCGGTGAGACCCATGGGGGCCACGGCCGTCCCCAAGCACCCATCCTGCCTGCCAGGGCCGGGGGGGGGTTCCCCCTTCCCACTCTCGTGAAAGCTTTCTGTGCATGAGGTTTCGGTGTTGGCTCAAACCCAGACCTGTGGAGCCAGAGATGAACCTGCTGCCACCCTACTCTTTGCGGGGACAGTGACAAAACCCCCCATCTGAGGGCAAATGTCCGTGCCTGGCGCGGCGTGCAGGAAGGTGGGGGGGAGCATGATCTCAGCTGGCATTAACGGGAGCTGTGCTGGGCTTGCTTGTGCTCGGCGGGAGCGTTACTGGAGCTGAAAAGGGGCTCTGGGACCTGTTTCCCAGTTTCGTATGTGCCCTTTCCTCCTGCTGTGCCAAATTCCAGGTCATTGTGTAGCCAAACCCTGGGGGAAGGGGGAGTCTTTCAGAGCATCTCTGCGCCCCGGCTCCCTGGAAGGAGGGTGAAGGTGAGGACAGATGGGTCAAGTGAAGTCATACCAGAGGACCCAACTGGGAGAAGAACAGGAGTAAGCAGCGAGGTCATGGAGACATCCCAGGACGGACAGACAGCTAAGGAGATGGCCGTGCTGCCTAAGCAGGTGAGGGCAACACCACTGCAAGCCCTGCCTGGCGCAGGGTCCATGAGCAGGTCCTGATGAAAGCAGAGCCCCCGGCTCCAGGACCAGCAGGTAGTGTGTCCCAGACATGATTTCTCACGAGATGTTCCCGGGGAGGCAGAGCTGGGATCCCGCCAGTGGGGCTCAGCAGATGCAGCATCTCTGCATAGTCTCAGTCCAGTCATCAGTATTTGCTGAGGACTTGAGCTGCCTGAGAGTTACATGACCAGGAGGGAACCCATCCCCGTCCCTGCACTGAGAAAAATGTTATCTTACCTCCCGCAGAAACAGAAACAGTGTCCAAATGTGATTTATACCTCGCATAAGACACTGCTATAGAAAATCAAGTAACCCCGTGGGGAGAGGCAGAAGCTGATGTGGATCCCAAGAACAAGATTAAGTGGCCGATGCTCAGACGGGGGAAAGCCTGTCCAGGGGCTGCTGCAAGCTCTGACACCGCAGGGCTATTTGATGCCTTTATTAACAGCCTGACGAGGGGCCAAGGAAGGTGGTGGTGGGATTTTTTTTACCCTCTCTTCCCATATGCTCGCCAGGCAGCACGGCGGGAGATGCTGGCAGCAGAGCTGGGATTGCTGGAGAGTCCTTTGCAGCCATCTCAGCCCCAGTTCCAGGACCTGATTCCCCTGTTTTTAACCTCAATTTGCCATCAGTCCCTCTCCAACCCATGACTGTGTGCCCCGTTGCAGCAATCAACCATTGCATGGGGAATAGTTGAGGGATGGACAGCAAAAAGGCCAGATTTTTTGCCTTCAAAGGGCTTACAGATTAGTTCTGGAGGAGAAACTCGGGCATCTTAGTCCAGGTGATAGTACAAGGTTCTGGTGTGAGACATGGGATGCTGTGGAGATGCAAAGAGAACTAGATGAGGTGTGCAGAAAGAGAAGCAGTGACTGGTGGGAGGTGTCCCTGTCTATGGCAGGGGGGTTGGAACTCGATGATCTTCAAGGTCCTTTCCAACCTAAACCATTCTATGATTCTATGATTCCCGTGGTATTTTTTCCCTGGTACCAATCCATAGGCAGTTTGGAGCAAAGGAATATCCTGATATTGGGGCCTGCCCTGAGAGTGTTGTAGGTTGGATCTGAGATGTGCCGGGGTTCGTTCCCACCAGTTGCAGGGCAGCCCCCAGACAGACCAGCCCAGGAGCCAGCATCCACCAAAACCTCTCCCCCTTTCCAAGGACCACCTTGCTGCTGCCAAGGAGAAGGAAAGCGCACTGGAGGATGCTGGAGCAGATGCACCGTTGGATGCCCTGTGGTCACCTTCAGGGATGGGGATCCCAGGCACACCGCCCAGCACCTGGGCTGGAAGACAGGACACAGCTGCCTCAAGGACTGCCCTAGGGGAAGACACTGCTGGGACATCATGCCTGGAGGGTGCCGGACCCCCTGGACTGCCCCCAGTGCTGCCTGAGCCCAAGGGGGGCATTTCCAGCCCTTGCTCAGGCCACAAGGAGCAGGAAACACAGCAGGGGAGCAGGGAGGATGATCAGCGTGATGGCTCTGCCAGTTTGGTGTGGGCGGCCACTCCGGGGATGCTCTTCCAGGAGGACAAGCAGACCAGACTTCATCCCCTCGTGAGTACCAATGGGCACAGTGCCACCATGATGGTTTGCACAGCACCTGGCACTCCTGCCCAGCTCTCTTCCATCACCCCTGAGACCTTTTGTGGCTTTTTTGTCCCAGCTGCTAAGAGCCCAGAGCTTCCTCTTCCTTGCAGAGCCTGTCCTGGGTGTTGGGCTACAACAGCAGCCTGGCCGTGCACAGCCTGATGGACGGGGAGGACAGGGTGCTCCTGTACGTTGCCTCCCACACGGTGGTCATCCACGACATCCTGGGGAACAGGCAGTACCACCTGCAGGTCTGGCACACAGCCCGTGCATCTATCTCCCTCCTCCTTCTCCCAAACTCTCTCCCTCCGTCTTTTTTTTCCTGGTGCTCACAGCTGGAGTGGTCCATGGTCTTTGCCGCAGCTGCCGAGCAGCTATGCCATGTGGGTGTTCCATATATTCGTGATATGAGGGTGCTTAAGGGTTGCCTATAACTGAATCGAGGAGCAGCCCATGCAAAGGAGTGCATCATTTTGCTCACACGCCTGTTGTCATTCCCAACACATGTTGGTGGAAGGTGCTTTGTGTTGGATGGCAGTGGTGATGGCAAGCGGCACGTGGGTCATGGTCCCTTCACCGCTCCTCAGCTTGGGGAGCCGCAGCCAGAGCAAGGCACAGGGACAGGGTGGCAGGCTCAGAAGAGCCTGTGAAAAATGGGATGCAAAAGTTGGGCTGGAAGGATAAGTGTGGAGGACCCTTGGGAGGGGAGACAAGGGTTGCTCATGAGCAAAGCAGTTTGATGAATGCTTTCTACAGCCACCAGGTCTGGAGCCTCCGAGGCACTTTGCTGCTTCTCTTTCCCCAGGGCCACACAAATGTAATTTCTTGCCTGTGTGTGAGTGAAGACAGGCGCTGGGTCGCAACCGCCGACCAAGGGCCAGATGCTCTGATCATCGTGTGGGACTCCTTCTCCGGGTAAGCTCCCAGGAACCTCCTCTTTGGAAACCTCTTATGTCTGCTAAATCACGTAGGACTGCCTCCAGCCTCGGCAGAGAGTGAAATGGGAGAAACACAGGGACAGGGTAAAGCAGCAAAGGAGCCAAAACCGAACTAACTGAGGGCTTCATCATCCTCATATCATCCACACCCAAGGAACACTGAGATGGGGCCGAACTCCCCCAGACTAAGTACATCATGTCTCCAAGCTGTAGTATTTTCTTAAAAGACCCCTGGCAAGTTCCCAGAGCCGTTTACTTGGGAGGAAGAGATGGAGAGGACGCTGAGCATCAGCCGTGGTGCTGGCTGCGACAGCGGCACTCTTTGCAGACTCCCTCCCCGCCGCGCAGACCGGGGTGGGCTGTGTCACAGGTTTTGCTAAGTGATTGCCACGAACCCCTTGTGCTGCCGTGGGCACCCACGAGGACTTTGCTCCGTAGGATACCGGTGCGCACCATCTTCGGTAGTCATCCAGTGGATGGGGTCAGTGCTATTGCTATTTCCCAGGACGCGAAGTATTTGGCAACAATTAGTGCTGGTACAGTACAGGTAAAGAAAATATCTCCTCTTTTGTAGCCTTGCGGGATAGATCCCTGGAATTTTTTCCTCGTGCAGGGAAGGGGGAAGGGGAGAATTCGGATGGGAAGAGCAGAAGAGAGGTGGGGCAGGTTTGCAGAGTGATGGCTTGGTTTTGCTGAGCCATTGGAAGACAGACCTGGATTTCATTAAAGTGAATGCTGTGGAGTTGAGAAAACGGATCTTAAATTGGGACAAAAGCTTCTGACTCCAATGAGCTTTCATTGAAGAAGTTTCTAGCATTTTTTTTCCCTAAATTAAGCTCTCTGCTGCCAGGCTATGCTGGGTTTATCCTGCTCTAGTCTTTTATCCCCCTCATCCCCGGCAGCTGGAGGGAATGGGGTTCCCCTGGTTCCCCTAAGCTCCCAGAAAGCCACCAAAGTCCCTCGGTTTTCCCTTCTCTGACAGAGAGTTTGTGTTTGGAAGTGGACTTTGCCCACAGAGAAACCCGTGTGCAGCACAGAGCTGAGGCCTGAGTTTGGCTACCAGGTGAGTGACCATGGAGAAGTGGTGCAGAGGAGCTTGACTGGGCTGGACTGGGCAGCTCCGTCCTCACCAGCTCCCTCCTGCAGCCCCCAGCCCCCATCCAGTACAGGGCTGCTGCTGGCTGGAGATGGGAGGCAGGATCACACCCTGTGCCTGCAGAGCATCTCGGTGTCATTACCACTGCTCCTCTGCTGCCCGACAGCCGTGGGCTGCAGAGGGGACCCTGGTGGGATGTCCTCCACTGCAGCCCTGGCACCGGCCAGGGCTCATGGCAGCAAAAGCCCACGGCCCTGCCAGCTTGTCCCCACTCACGATGGAGAGAGCACAGCTCTGGGGTTTCACAGGGAATTTGGCCTCTGTTTTCAGTTCAGTGCAGGTGGTGAAGTGGGTTTTGGATAAAAACAGATGTTTTGCATGAAAGAATAAGCAGAAAGCGTTGCTCAGCTTGGTGTTTATGCGGTTCTCACCTTTTAATTTCAGGATTATGTCATTTTTAACCCTCAAAACCCTTACGAGTTTGTCAGCAACGGCAAAACCCAGGTGATATTTTACCTGTGGGTAAGTAGGGACATAGGAAGTTGTATTTCTGGTGCCAGACACACTCCCAGAGGGTTGGGGGGCGGCGTGGGGGCCTGCACACTCACTAGGCAGCATGCCGGTCAGCAGCTTTTGGGAGAGGAGAGGAGCGGGTGGAGGGAGGGTGTTTTGTGTAGTCTGGAAGTTCTTGGAGCCTTTTTGCCCCAGGAGTCCTGCTTTGGTCACCACAGCGTGGGGCCAGTGCCCAGACAATGGGGAAGGGACATGGTGGCACTGCAGAGCACAGTTACAAAATGCTTGTCCTGGATGTTTTCTCTGCTTTCCCCAGGGTGATGCCGGTTTGCAGTACGATGCGCCACTCCTGAGCAACCAGGTGAGCATGGGGGGGACCACAGCATGTCAACCTCTTGGCTTTCCTCCTGGCAGCAGCACTGTCCCTTCCCATCTCCTTACACAAAAACAGTGGCCACGTCCCCATCCTGTCCCCCTTGGGCTCCTGAGGGGACAAGAGCTGATGTCAGGAGGGGCTCTCTCTCCCAGAGATGCCCCACTGCACTTTCTCCTGGGGCTCTTGCCTGTGATAGTCCTCCCGTGAGACATGGAGAGAATGTTATGTGGAGGGATCAAGCAGGAACATCTCTGCTTGAGGAGGGAAGAGCCAGCACCCAGGATGAATGCATGGCCTTGCTGCTCTCTCTGCAGACCTTCAACAGCGTGGTGGGATGCTTCAGCCAGTCGGTTTTTCATTTTAACAACTCGCAAGCTCTGACGGGCACCTCAGCTGGGAAGCTAGTGGTGTGGGACACGGTCAGTCCCCACAGCTCCTCCAAAGAACTACAGGTCAAGCCACACAGCAGGAAGGCCACCAAACTTGTGCCTATGCGGGACAGCCTTACCGTGGTCATGGTGTTTGAGAGGTAACAGGATGGCAGTTTTCAGTGGCTGTAGGTACAGTCCTTAGACATTTCAGCCACAGAGCTGGTGTTGATGAACTACAGCTAAGTGTTGCTGTCTGACGTTACTTGACAGCATGCAAGGAGCAGGCAAATTCATGTAGGAAAGTGCTGCTGATTTATGAGACATTGCTCCAGCTTTTTTTCAGCAATGGATTTGGCTGGGAGGGTGGGGAGGGAAAGGTTGAAAACTCCTGGCAGTGTGATTCCAGATCTGCTGGGGTAGCTCAGACACGGGGTTGGCCATGGTCACGGAGAATTGTGGGCGAGTCTTGCTCAGGCTCCTGACCTTTACCGGCAGAGGGAGCAGGCAGCCACCAAACGCCCTGACATCCTTGGGGACAGGCCAGGGGACACCAGGGTCACAGCAGAGCCCGGTGTTTTCTGCACAGCCCTGGGCTTTCCCTCTGCACATCTGTACGGTGCTTTTTTCATGCGCTTGTGCAGGGAAAAGGGGAAGAGATTTGCTTCTGCCCAAGGATGCTATCCAAGAAATATTTGGGAGTTCTCAATCAGTGTGTTCATTAAAAGCTTTCCCTTCCTTGCAGTTGCATTGTAACAGGTGATGTAAAAGGTCGGGTTAAATTCTTCGATGGACAACTGCAGCTCCTCGCCTGCTACAGCCACAGCAAAGTGGGTCCCATTCGGTCCATCTCCTTCTCCAAAACTCCTCCTGATCCTCCTGGTGCCTCCCCAGCCTGCTCCACCTCCTGCACCACCAGCAGCCAGCCCTTCATTGCCAGGTGAATGCCCCTTTACAAACCCAAGTCTTCTGCATTTGTCCTGCATCCTGAAAGCTGGGGAGATGGTCAGCCCAAAACTGCCCCATGGGCTTCTGCTTCAGCTGGAGCAGGTCTCAACCCTGTACCTAGGCTTCTGGGCAGGACAGGGAGGGAACGTGCCCCTTTATTCCCCTTCTCCACAGACTTTCATTTTGGGTATTTGTCGCACCTGCCCACCAGAGACAAGCAGGTGGGTGTCTCCTGGGCAGCCCCTCTCTGCCAAAACCCAGGTGGGCTCCACCACATCCTAAATTTGGAACTTGTAGTGATGCCTTTGCTCAGGTGAGGGAAGTGTTAACACAGGCATGGAGATGATCAGCTGGTCCTGGGGCGCACAGCTCCTCTGTCACATACCCAGCACACCAGGCGGTGCTAATGCCGAGCCTCCAGCTCCCGCTGGGCCCCTTAATCCCCCCCCTTAAACCCCTCCCGTGGATGGCTATTTCCAGTTAGATTTTATCATGGCTGGGCAAGCTAATCGGGGCAGTGGTGGTGCAGAGACTGCCCCAGTGGCGATAGCACTGGTGCTGGGTTGTGCCACGTTGACTCAGGAGGATGGGACAGCCCCAGCCTGACCACAGCCACTCTCTGCCCCTCTGTGTGACGGAGATGTGCCTGAGCATTTATAGGGAGTCTGCAGGCCAGATGAAGTGGCTCTGTGGCTCAGTCCAGCCTACAAACCATATGTCTGTCACTCCTGTTAAGGCTCTCCTGGCAACGTTTGTCCTTAGGCGCACATGTTTTCCAAAGAGCCATGTGGGACAGATTCCACTCCAGCCTGGAGCAGCGCCCTGGGGAACGGTTTGGTTTTCCCTGTCAGTCTCTGTTGTCTCATCCCTCTTCCTGGGACGCTGCTGTAGCTCCCGTCGCTTGCAGCTGCTCTGGGCAGCACAAATAGCAGAAAAACAAAGAGGAAGCCTCGAGCCAGCTCATCCCACCAGGCTGGTGGGATCGGGTATGGCTGAAGAGCCCAGCTAAGGCACGCGAGAGGTGCAGCATCCTTCAGTGCCGGGGCCAGATGTGCATAACTCGATGGCTGCCATGGGCCAGCTAGTGACGGGGCCGCCGTTTCCCCACTTGTGCTGCCTATGTGATGCAGCCACGCACATCTGCCTGTGCAGCTCCTAGACCTCTGTGTGGTCCTCTCTCAACCCTTTAACTGGGCCCAGACTCCCAGACCTCAGGCGGACTGGCGACTATGCGTATTTGTTCCGTAACATGCAGAATTATTCAGATGTCTGCTTTACACATCACCAATTATGCAGCGGGATCCTCGTCGCTGCATTACGGTCGGCGCGGCTGAGCGAACAGACAGGCAGCCACTCTGTCTGCGGTATGGGACTGAAACTGTCCTCTGACCTTGTCTGTGGCAGCCTGGTCAACATGGAGCCACTGACAGTGGTGGCATGGAGACATGTGAAAAGACTATTCAGAGTATCTTCAATTGCTCATTTGTCCATCTCACACACCAGTGACTTGCAAATGGCAAAAGCTACACAGATGTCATTCATCTTCTGGCTTGCCTACCCAAGTAGAAAATGGAACTGGCTCCAGTGTCTTCCCATGGAGATTTACCAGGTCATGAATACAAAGTACCACCTGCCTTCCAGGTCAAGAAGTGTCTGCATATTGCATATCGCAAAATATAAGTGATTGTCCGACTAAGTTGCCAAAAAGAGACTGATGTGTAATACAGCTTGGAGGGATGTGAGCCAGCTAGTCTGATTCATCAAATTCTGTTTCTCTCACACTAAACAGGAACTTTATCCTTTCAACCTCTGATGCAACCGTGCTTCATGTTGCAACAGACAGGACAAACTTTGAAAAAGTCATGGAAGAGGCAAAGAAAGCTGTGAATGCCGTCGCCTGTCACCCCCGGCGGGCACTTGTTGCTGTGGGGAGTCACTGTGGGCTGCTGAAGGTGTGGGACTACCAGCAGACCAAGTACCTCGTTAGCAGGATATTCACTGGAGCTGGCATCCAGTGCTTGTCCTATGACCCTAAAGGTATCCTGGCCTCCTGACCTCCCCATCTGCCAAGCACTGGACTTCCCGGGACGAGCGATTGTGTCACGAGAACTTTCTGGCATGCTTTTCAGGTTATTTCCTGGCCGCTGGTTTTACTGATGGAAGCGTTTACATCCTCGATGCCATTTCCCTTCAGTCCAGCTGCAAAGAGTTCAGGTTCTCGCATGGTCCCGTAACTCATATTAGCTTCTCTCATGATTCGGAGTACCTCGCAACTGCTGTAAGCTTGTTTTTTCCTCTCGGTGATTTACGTGCACAGCTTGTGGTGCAGCTTTTGGTGGTACTGGGGATTGCCGGCCATCCTGCGAGGTATGGCAGAGTAAGCGGTGCGGAGGGCTGTCCCTCCCCTGGGGCTTCATGACTCTGAAATGCTTTTCCTGGCTTGAAGAGTCACTCTGTAAAAACGTCACCAGTCACAGCCGCTCCACAGACCCGCTGCTGGCAGCGTCCCATCGCTAACTTTAGTGCCTTAAGCTCTGCATCCATCTGTAGAGAGGGCTGGAGCAGGGATTTCCTCCTGGCTGCTGCAGCACAAGGAGGGTTGCTCCCTTGGTCCCACATCTCGGTGCAGAAGTGTTGAGGCAGTGTTGAAGCAGTTTGGCACAGAGGTTGTAGCAACTGGTGATGATCTGTACAAAGAAAAAGATTCCCCCTTCATGCACGGGTGCCAGAGCACAGCAGTGGGAAGCATCTTCCTTGTGATTTCTGGGGAGTCACTGAACTCAATTTACAGCCCCTCTGCTGTGAGAGCACAGCAGGGAATGCCCTCCAGCCAGCAAGGATGCTCCAGCCAGGCTTAGGACCTTGCAGTGCTGCCCTTGGGAGCAGCTGCCCAAACCTGTCTGACCCAGTGTTTTATCCTGTCTGTGACTCTAACCCTCCTGGTGGGACTCACAAAACCAAAAGGACTGAGCTAAGCCCAGAGGGGACATGCAAAGCTGCCTGCTGTCAGCCAGGGGACGTGCGCGGGGATCATGGCTTGTTGACCTTTGAGCTGTCGTTCCAGGATGAGAAATACGCGGTGACTGTTTACAAGAGAGTCCTGAAAAACGGGAGCGGATGCTGGGAACACCTAGCAGGGCTGCACTCCCACTACAAACCCATCCGGAGCATCCTCTTTGGGGTCCAGTTAGACAGCAACGAGCCCAGGCTCCTGAGCCTTGGGGAGGACCGGCAGTTGGTAGGTCAATGTGAAAGTCTAAAGGGCAGTGGAGCTTTGCGGTTAAAGTGGGAGGCTGGACAAAGGCATTGAGGGAGACTCTGTCTTTGGTTCTGCAGCTCCTAACCCTCTCCCCACCAGCTCCGTTGCAGGGGGTTGTTTCTCAGCCTGGTCTCAGGGCAGATCTGTGCAGGGATCAGGGCTGATGCCCTGCTACTGTAGGCTGCTCGTCCCGGCTGCAGCAAGAGATGCTAGATCCAGTTAGTCTGCAAGGTTCAGGGTGCTGGCAAACAACGGGAGAGTTGCTGTGTTTCCTTGTCTTCCCTCCAGGTTGAATATGACCTGAACAGCAGCAGCAAGGACCACTTGGTGGTCTTGCACAGGGACCGGGTAGAGCAGATTGCTGTGCCCCTGTGCTTGGCCTGGTACCCACAGCTCAGCACCGAGTCCTTTATCCTCACTGCCAACAACTGCTACAAAATGAAGCTCTACAACACGACAACTAAAATGTGCAGGTAGAGGAGAGATTCGTGCCTACCACTGCTTAGGAGCCCCATCCTGACTCTGTGTTCTCCTTTGTCTAATGCCTGCCCTACTCCCACCCATGAGCATGTGTTTACCCATCCGTGCTGCAGCTCTTGCATTGACTTTAGGGCCCCCAGGTTGCTTCATCCTTGTGTCCACTCTGCTGTTCGCTAGTGTGTCATCTAGTAAGGTTGTGGCTGCAGGTGGGTCTTGGTCTGCCCAGCATGCTGGACTTGAGACGCACCAGTTGGACATCAGATAAAGAGACAGGAGCCCACACAAGCAAAGCACAAGGCCTGAATGATCCCTGAGAACTAAATCCCTCTCTTAGCCCCAGTGTGGTCCCTTCTAGCCAGGGATCCTGTCCTATCCTGTCCTCTCAGTCAGCAGTACAAAGCGTTTGCACCCACCACACCTCCCCATATCTACCCATCCTTGTGCACAGCAGCCGTTCAGAGAGGGAAAATGTTTTGTGAGCCCTAGAAAGGATGAAAATGTTGTTTGCCTTTAGAAAGACCCTTTTGGGACCAACCTATGGCTCCCCATTGGAGAAGATACAAATCCTCCCAACAACAAACGCTACGGACCCCCAGAAATGCTATCTGGCGTACATTACAAAGGACAAGGTATGGAGCCCCATCTGCCCCACCTGCCCAAGAGCTCCCACCTGTAGAGGTGGTGGGCCCTGGGGGAATTTCACTGCAGACAAAACCATGGGTAGATTGGTCCTGCCTGAGAGCTGAGCGAGCTCCTGGGAGGAGGATGCAGCGCTGCCCCGGGGCGCAGCCCTTCCGTGGGACCCTCAGCACTCCCAGGCTCCCTCTTTCCTTACAGGTGGGCTTGCAGATTTTGCCTGTCGATGGCAACCCCCACAAGTCCTCAGCTTTCATTTGCCACCCGGATGGTGTCTCTGACCTTGCTAGCTCCTACGATGGACACTACATCTTTACAGCAGGGGGGAAGGACTGCACTGTTATGAAATGGGAGGTCAACCTAAAGTAAGTACCCCAGAAAGGAGAAAGGAGTCTTGTTACGGCTTTCCACAGCTGCTTGGCCAACACAGCTGAAGCGAATATTCCCCAGCATTTACACTGAGAATGGGGCCGTTGTCCTAAAAGGTCTGTGTTTGTGTCCAGAGGAGTTAAAGCCAGGTTTCTGCACTTACCCCAGTGTACAGGGCGGTGCTGCACCAATGGGGCAGCACAGCAGGGTCCTGCACGGGGAGTGTTTCTTTGCAGGGCTCCCTTGAGCATATGTCCTTTTAGGGCAAGTGACAAAGCCCTGTAGCTTTGTTGTTGTTCCACAACACTGTTCCCGTGACCAGGCCAACAAACTGCATCTGGCGAGGGGGTCATGGGGTAAAGGACAGGTCCCTGCACTCGTGCAAGCAGGAGACCCACCACTCGCTGAGAGGAGCATGAGTGGAGGCTGGCAGCATCTCTGCTCAACCCTGGGGGCTGCCACCTCCCAGATACCTGGCCTGTAATCGGGTTTATTAATTGTGGAGCCTCACGCCCTGCTCTCACACAGGCTCCAGAAAAGCCCTAGCTCAGCACCTCCAGACAGCTCAGCACGATGGGCATGTGCCACGCTGGGGATGGTGGCATAGCGGTGGGGTCAGCCTAGACTACAGTGACATGTCAGCCTCCCGCTATGTGAGGTGGTAGCCGAAACAGGAGGGACGTGCTTTTGGAGGGGGGCTTTGCTCCCCTCTGCGTGATGTAGCCACATAGTCAATAGCAAGGCTTAAACCAGCTGACCTCGCAGGTTGTGGCCACAGCGGCTATAAAATACTCCAGTCTGGGAAATGGTACCCGAATTGGTGAGAAGTTGAGCAGAGGATTTTCTGGTCCTTGTGAGGGCCTGGCCAGCGTGATGGGGGATTGGCGGGGTTAGGCAGGGGATCAGAGGAGCAGCGCTGGCTGCAGGAGAAGCACAGGGCAGCGGCTGTTACAGAAGTGTCTGCTCTCCAAATGGGATAGGCCAGCATTTGCTAGGAAATCCCCCCTGCATTTGAAGACTGGATTTAGGACAAGCCACCTTAATCCTATAAAGCTTTGCTTACATGAGTAAATGGACTGCAGTAAATGGGGTGGCTGGAGGAATGAAGGCTGTTTTTGCAAACGAGGATTTCCAGGCTCTGGCCCGGAGCATCAGCAATAAACCCTGCCAGCTTTCTTCCGCCTTTCTCTGCGAGTCTGCAATATCCCTCTGCCAGCTCCCTTGGGCAGCGGTGCCAGACGCGTGCTCCCGTGTGTCAGGCAGGTAACAGGGCAAAGGCAGGATATATATTTTGGTTTCTTTGCATGTCAAGAACCAAAGCTGCTCATGGCAGCGCCCGTGCAGGGCAGAGGGCTCTTCCCTCACGAGCGTGGCTGTAGACGCCTGGTAGATACGCACATACATCGGAAGGGAGCAGGTGGCTGTGAATGAGCTGAAAACTGCCAGACCAGCACGGAGCAACTTTGCCTTTACACTTTGAGGACTGGAAAAGGACCTTCGCCCGTGTCGGAGCTAGAAAAGATACATAGCGTGGCACGGTCTCTGTTGGTTTGTGGCTGTTTTTTTTTTTTTAATCCTGCATGTCACCCTACTAGCACAGAGCACATCTGGTTTCTGGCAAATTAACCCCATGGGAGATGCCTTTTAGCCCTCGCTCCTACTTTTGCCTTTCGGAGTGCACCTGTGAAACAGTGTTGTCCCTCACCTGCCGAGGACAAAGGCTTTGTGGTTAATACACGCGCTGGTCCTGCGTAAAACATTTCTTGCAGGTACTGCTTGCGCGGAGGAAAGCCCAAGGGGTGCTGAGCCAGCTCACCTTCATGTGCCAGAACAAAGGAAACCTGGATGGGAAAGCAATGGGCTTATTTATTTTCTTTTCCACTTTGTGTGGCTTAAGCAGTCGGGGGTCAGAATAAGCGACATTTTAAGGAAGGCAATAGAATATAAATGATCCTTCTTTATAATGGTTGGCCAAGGTCCAGGCAACATTGAATTTCTATGTAATTTGTTTTTGGAGCGAAGCTCTTGATGAGCTAATTATCATTTTATTACTGCTTCTGGCATCTTGTGCATCTCCACTGTGTTTAATACCCAAATAACTTAATTATGAAAAAAGCATGAAGCTTGCAAAAAATCCCCATGGAAGCAGCACTACAGAGGTGTGCGTGAAAGCTGCAGCCTTGCTGCCAGGCATGGGATATTTTGTGGCAACGCTACGCCGTGATTGCGCTACCAGGCTTGGTTTCCTTTTTCATCTGCACAAGCCGAACGGGTTCTTTTGGCTCCAACTGCCTATGAAATTGAAACAAAGAGGTGGCACTCAGATGCTTTCAGTTTAATGGAGACTGCACCTGCGACACAGTCACCCGCTACAGCAGAGGAAGTAGCGTAATGGATTGCACTGAGTTATTGGGGAAGAATGTGTTAGATCAAGGAACAGGGAGCTTAGGTTTGTGTGGTTTATTGCAAACACCAAGCCCCAGCCCTCTCTGCATGTTCAAAATGCTGATCTAGCTAATTCATCTCCCTCAATGTCTCTATAAGGAAGCAGAAAAGCTAAATGCCAGACACCAAGCTCAAGTCCATGGAAAAGCTCCTGGCTCCCAGCCCTGTGCTCATTCCACTAAACAAGAGGACCATTCAGTAATAATTAATTCCCACACTGTGCTATTGTATGTAAAACCTGGGTATGAAATATGCTGCAGAAGTACAGGCTGATGATAAAATAGTACACGGTTCAAGGCAATGATTTTCTCCCCTGAATTCTGAGGCCCAGGGATTTTATTTATTTATTGAGAGTGTCCGTGAACAATGACTAGAAAGAGAAACGTGAAATCTCTCCTCACATGAACCCTTCCTGTGCCTTCTTTTCTCTGCTTTTGCCAGTGCCTTGGATGCTGCTGCTTCCCTGGGTGGGGAGGACTTGATGCCATTCTACAACCTACTGGATGGCGGCAGAGAAGGCGAATTCTTCAGGGTAATTGTGCTCACCATGAACCCTGTCTGGCAACATCTGGTTGGAGTTTAAGATTCATTTATACAGGCCTGACATTTCTTTATTTTTTGTCCAGCTCGCCTTTAACAGCAATCTCATTGATATGCCTGTTAGTAAATCTTAAAAGAAGCCTTATCTTCCGCGCCTGTTGGTAACTGAACTTTACAGTATCTTGTTTGAATCCCTCGCAGGAACTGGAAGACTATTTTTACTATGCACAGCTGCGCAGCCATGGTATTGAAACACTGGAGCCCAGACAGGTGTCAACGTATATTCCCTTGGAGGAAATTCCTTCTGTAATGAGAGCAATGGGATTTTATCCATCAGAGGAAAAGGTCGGTCAGTTGTTTTTATTGTTGTTATTAAAAGAAAAAAGAGCAAGACTGATTGCATTTACCAAGTGCCTTGAGGGCCAGATTCTGACCATTGTCATGCTGTATGGCTCCAGAGTGTATTTGCTGGCTTTCAATGTATTTAACCTGGTCTGCATCAATACAGTAGTGGTCAGAAACTGGCAACAAATTCCTCAAAAGGTAATGATTCCTCACTAGAGAGCTGGGCAAACTCAGGCTCAGGCTGAGCAAACCTGGAGCCTGACAGTTCAGGAGTGTTCAACAAAAGATGACCTCAGGATCTTCTGGAGGTTGAGTGCTCTGCCACCACTGCAGAGCTGGGTTTCTTCAGAAGGTGAACTGAGAAAGATGAGAAATGAATCTTCCTTCGGCTCCCAAGGGCAGCAGCCTCCTACTTTCCAAAGCCCATGGGCTAAAGTACCTCATGTGCAGGCAGTGTTGCGCTTTGGTCTCTCTGGGACTTCTACTAGTGGCTGAGCTGCTTTACATGCAGCATGTGGTTGGGGGGCCATGAGCTGAGTCCCTCCAGGTCCGATGAAGACTCAACCAGAGCATCCTATATGTGTTACCAGCACGGGTGGGAATGTCCAGCTCCCTGCAATCACTCATTCGGACATTGACAGAGTCTCTTTTTCTTATTCTGCCTGGGACTGATGAAAGAGTGAGTTTAGATGGAGACGGGAGCTTTTATTCACATGGAACTTAAAGCTCTTTCATAACTGATAAACTCTGCAGAAGCTCTCTCTGAGCTTGCCTTTCAGGTTGCAGCAGCAGAACTTCCTATCTAACATTTCTCAAGAGCTTTTTAGCTTCAAATTTTACATCAGACAAAAGACAACTGATTTAATAAGGGTGCTGCTTCTTCCCCTTTTGTGGCTGTTTCTATAAGGCAGTTTGTATTGTATACAAACCTCATTTGTAATGTTGTAACCTGGCAAAAGGGTAATTAAAGTGCATACAAAAAAAAAATTACTGAATCTGATGCAAGGAAATTTAAATAACGGCCTCTTTGCACTAGCTACAGCCTGTCAACGCAGGAGGGGTTCTCCCAAGGGAAGCGGTATATCGCTGTGCGCTCCCTTCATCTTTCTGCGGGGGAGGCTGCGTTTGTCTCTGCAATTGCACAGGAACCCCGCAGGCTGTTGAGATGGTGCTGTGAGTCAGTGCCACCCCATCTGCCTGGGCACACTCTCTGCCAGGAGAGCCAGCAGATGGGAGGCAGGACCTTTGCCACAGCCACCACCTAACAGACTTGCTTTGGAGCCCCCATAACCAGCAAATGTTTGTCTAAGCCAGAACTGCTTTGCCCTTGTGTCAAGCTGTGGTGTTATCCCCTCGTACTTTGTTAGATCTTTTCCTTGGCTCATTACATTTTCACCTCTTGGGGACAGAGAGAACATAATTCCCCTGGGAAATGTCTCTGGAAGAATAACTGTTAACCCTCCCCTGCCCCAAATCAAAATGAAAAACAGCATTTCAGGCATGGAAACAGAGGTGCTAAGCTGCTGTGAAACCAAGCAACCTACAATCTGCTTCTCGAAGCGGGCAGGACAGTATTAAAGTCCAGAGAGAAAGTTCATCTCTCTCTAGAGTGTTTTAATAAAGGAAAAGCAGGAGGGAGAAAAGGCAGCTTGGGCTGACTAGCAACGCTTTTGGGAATCGGTGTTTTTCTTTTGTAGCTCAGTGGGGCCGATATAAAACCTAATCCCAGATCAGCTAGAGCTGAGTGAAAATGACTTTTTGCCTGGCGTGACATTCGCTACAGGAAAAATATAAGGCTGAGATTTCCCTCTTCCCCGGGCTTCATTCAGTGGAAAAACTTGTGACACAAGGACAAAGGCCCAAGGCTGAATGCAAAGTCCTCCCCAGGGAGACCTTGCATCAGCTTCCCTTCCCGGGGAGCAGCATGCTTGGTACGTGTTGGCACGGGCAATTCTCCCAGCATTTCTCTGCTGCCCGTGTATCTGCAAGGGGGCTGCTTCTTGGAGCACAAGTACAATGAAGGCATGGAGCAGATCCTGCCTTTCGGACACACATCTGCACAGCTTCCAACGGGGCTGACTCACAGCACCAGACTTTAGGAAAACCACTAGTATCCAGCACGGCCAGTGCTTGCCTGTTTGCCCAAGATAAGAGCGGTCCAGCTGTGCAGCATGTCAGCCCCTCCAAGCAAATTTCAGATTTGGCCTGTGCAGCAGCAGAACTGCACCAGATGCGCATCGTCGGGGAGAGATTGCTGATGCCTGCCCAGGTGTGTACGTACTGTGTGCAGCCTGGTTATGTGGGGACTTTCACGCATGTACTTTTGTAGCAGGGTGGTATATTTACTGTTTTGTGGTTTGCCTGCCCGCTGTCCCCAGAGGTGGTGACACAGCTGCAGCAAAGGTACTGGTAACAGCTGCTGAGTGCCTGTCACACAAGCAAACAGAGGAAACCCCAAATGACTACATATCTGCTACCCCCATCTTTGCCTAATATTGTCACAAGAAGTGCGTAGCAGTTAGCCATGTTCATCCTCAGCTGCTGAGCCCTAGCTCATTACTGGGATACGTTCATGACATCTGTGGTACCAGTACGTGCGTGTTTACGGTACATTGGCATTCATGAGATCGGAAACTGGCCTGACGCTCTAAAAAAAATCTGTCTTGCCTTGATCTTTAGATTGAAGAAATGATAAACGAAGTAAAATTCAGCAAGTATGTGGATACTGGAGAACAAGTGACAAAAATCAATTTAGGGGATTTTATCAAACTTTATATAAATCATCGACCTGCCTTTGGCTTGTCAATGAAAAAAATACAACGAGCGTTTCAGGTTCTTGGTTATGATAATGAGAATGGAGACAAAGTTATTGACAGAGGAGACTTACTGTTGCTGCTTCAGTGCAGAGGTGAGTTATTTCTTTTCTAATATTAGTTTTATGCTTCCTGGTTCTGCCTTCAATTTCAGCATGTATTCACCCCAGCAAAAAATTAATCTGGAACTATAGCTCAGTAACCAGGGCAGGCACGTGGATCCGCCTGTCTTAAAATTTTAAATTGAATAATCACATTTATTGTCCCAGCCGCACCTCTTTTACTGCTCTGGAAATCTCTGCTGGCCTGAGGTATCTTGTCTATCAAACGATGAGTATGGATCTTGGCAAATTGTATCCTTCTTTCAGTACACCCTTATCTGAATCATTGTTCTCTCTTCCAATCACACAGTCTCCAGAAAGGCAGTATAAAACTGAAAAAGAGGGGAACAAGAAAGGAGGGATGAAATTGGTTGGTCTTGGACTGAATCTATGTATGAAACTGAAAAGGTGGGACGGTTTAGTTAGCTGAATCAGGGAGAACACTGTAAAGATGTGTATAAATATGCTTATCGCCAATGCCATAGAGAGGTAAATAACGAACTTCTGTTGTCTTGCTCCTGTTGTAAAAGTGCAGCTAAGCATTAAAAGAGGTAAAGGGAAATACTGTTTTACTCAGTACATCACCTGGTAAAACTTCTTGCCACAAGGATCCTTGGAAACCAAGGATTCAACCAGTGTGAGAAAGGTTAGTTAGTTATACGATGGTGTGAACATAAATAGATACATTAGATAGAACAGTTTCGTAACAGATCTATAACATTATGCTTCAGGGCATGAGCCAACCACTAACTGGGGACAAGTGCCATGTCCAGGTTATTCCAGGATACCAAATCAAGACTTTCTTGCACCTTCCTCTTCTTCCTCTGTGTGGAAATGGCGACAGCCATGGACACGGGGTGACAGGGACTGTGATCTGTCCTGTGCCAGGAATTCTTCAGTGGGAATAGAACCTCAAGCCCCTGCGAGTGTAATGTAGCCTAAAGAGTTGTCTGCATGAGAATTTCTCCCTTTGATAAATATTTTTGCCCAAAATGCAATATGCAAGAACAATTTGCCTTAGGAACAACATTTTCCTGTGTTGGGATCATGCATTTTGATTGGCGATGTGCATCTATCTCGGAGAACTCAAATCCTTTTTCAAACTATCCTGTTTTGTTGTACACCACTCTTGTTTGAGTTGCCTTCTCGTTTTTGTGCTAACACCACCGTAACCCAAGAGGCTGGTTTTGCTTTGTTGTGCACAGGAGAGCATATGACTGAAGACGAGCTGGCGCAGTGTCTGACCACCCTGATGGGCAAACGTCCTAGGGAAGGAGGATCTGAACCGGACGCCTACGATCCCTCAGGTACAGGATAAGCATTCCACACAGCACAGAAGCAGGATCGCTTCAGTTCCCAAACAGAGTAATTTAAATTGCAAGCCAATTACCCTGTTAGGCCAAGAGCTGTCAAAAACGCTCAGACGGGATTGCAAAAATAGTCAGAGAGCTATAGATTGTCCTTCATCCATGCAGCAATTGCACGGGTGTATCTGAAAATAAATGGTCAATGAAATATAACTGGGACCTGACAAGATTACATCGCTGTTCATCTGCTGGCTTGGAACTGAAATTAGAAACACACAGTGGAAGGTTTACACACCAAAGACCACAGGCAAAAAGGAATCCTACAATATGCAAATTACAGTGTTGATTTCGTCCAGGCAGCAATGCCCATTGTAAGGGAGCTGTTGATAACTGCTGCATTTGTCTACAATTTATGTACCAGTCCACACCAGTTTAGAATAGCAAATTACACATTGATTTCAGCCAAGTGGCGTTGCCCATTGTAACTGGAACTGTTGGGAGGTGCCATGTTTTTATGCGATTCACATCCTGGTCCACACCAGTCCAGAACATCATCTGGTTAGGGCTGTCGGCAATAGGCTGCACGCAGCAAAGGTGCAGCTCTTGAAAGGAACAGCCTAGCACTGTAAAGCAACTTTGAAATCCCCGGATTCCTTGGGATCCTAAAATCATGTCAGCTGGCCAGTGTGTAAAAGTTGCATTTGGCCCCTTGACTCTTCTGAGGAAGGGACCTACTGCAAGGTGAGACGCGCAGCCTCGACAGATTCAATCCCTGACACGAACACATACAGTATTAAGCCAGTAAACTGATACTTTTTCATTATTACTTTGTACATCTTTAAAAGCTTTCCATCCACTTACTGCTGCTTATAAATTTTACTGATCTGGAAAGCCATTTTTACATTGCTATTGTGGTGTTGTTACTGCTATCCAGGTGCAGCAGCTTTGACTGAAGAAGAAATTCCAGCAGAAATCACAGCAGAGATATTCACTGCTGACATTCTTGGCTTACCTATTGCTGAACCAGAAAAAAAGAACAGAAAAAAGAGATGAATCTTTGCTCTACGAAGACACAGAAGCATAACTGCCACAAAGTTTTCCACTTGTTCCTACTTTCCAGTCTCCTCTCCTCAACTATCTTCAAAACTTCTATTTTGTGTTTATTAAAAAGTAAAGATCACAGTTTGATATTAACCTAATTCTGACATAAGCCCCCAGTTTAGCACACGCCACAAACCTCTGGGATCAAACCTACATAGGGAAACTCTGGGGTGGCTGTAAAGAGCGTGAAGTAGTAGTTGCCACACTGTCTTCTTGAATTGGCCACCCCATCCTTGGCTGGAACCTTCTTAGAACTCATTTCTGTTGGGTTTTTGCCAGATGTGGTCTATTTTCATTATGTTAAGACAGTTTTTATTTGTGAAACCTGACAGCAAAAGAGCAATGTAAAAGTATTGTATTGATCAAATACATTGATAAATGTAGTGTACAAAATACTTGGATAGGTTAGAATGGATTTGTAATTATAAATCCAATGGACTTCAGTAAAGAAATGAATGCTGTGTTATACATTAAAGCCTGGTTTCCATTTTGGCCTTTAAAACTTACTTTTTCTGTCTGAAAGCAGTAGTTCCAATTAGTAGTGTAATACCAATGGGATGGCATCTCACGGTGTTTGTATAAACAGCATAATGAGGCTGATATAAGTTGCTGTAGAAAGATCAGTGAAGTGCTGTTGAACAGGCTTCCTTCTTTACATCATCCTCGGCATCAATTTGAATAATAATGTAGGCCCTTAAGAAGCGTTCCTCTCAGTGGCAATGTTTTTTAAACAGAGACCCCCTGTTAGGCCTCTGAAAGTATCTGTGATGGTACAATTAGTACAAACAGCAAGGTGTGCACTAGTTAATGAAGTCCAGCAGCACCGTGGGCAGAGTACACCAGGTACACGGCATGGGACATCTTCTGCAGAGCATTGCTTCGCCTGTAACTCTCTGCCCATTTACTGATACTTTCATGTACTTCCATGAATCCATGTCGGAGGGGATCCTCCACTACTTAAAATCAGCCCGACTCCATGGAAATTACTGGATTTTAGGTAGCTGAGAAACCTTATAACCACTGAAAAAAAAAATATATATTTGCATATTATGGATTTATTATGCATCCTGTTTAACAAGGCAGATGTTTTACTTAACAGGAAGCATTGCCAATCGCCGCGCTGGAGGTCTGCAATACTGTCACGGCTACTTGCACAAGGGCTGGACGGGGTTTGTCACCCGTGAGTCGCCCGCCCGACAGCGGGGCTCTGCTCCGCCACCCCTGCACCCAGCCCAGGGCCAGCGGCTCGGACCCCTTCTCACCG
>NW_009647418.1:2947621-2972299 GCF_000708025.1 Charadrius vociferus
GCCGGGCGGGCGGTGTGTCGGGCCCGCCGCCTCCCGCCGCCCTCCCCTACAAAGGGCCCCGAGGAGCGGGCCCGGGGGAGCCCCGCCGCCGGGTCTGTGTGGAACTAGAGCTGAAAAAAAAAAAGTATTTTTATTTTGTTATTATTATTTTTGAAAGCATTAAAAATACCCCTGCGAGGCGCCCAAGAGTTTATTTTTTTTTATTAATTTATTTTACCTTTCAAGTTCCCGAGGTTTGCGCGTAAGCGGGATCGTCTCCCACAGAGGCTCCGGCGGTTGTAAATCCCGAACGGAGCAGGAGAGAGCGCCTAATTGCCGCCGGAATTTGCTTTAAATTATATAATTAAAGGTTGTACCCCTAGTAAAATAATTCCCTTTTGTTAGGCCTTAAACGTGTTTTGGCATTTTCCCGCTTTTGTCTTTTTTTTTTTTTTTTCCCCGCTTTCTGCTTTTGTTAGGAAAATCAACATGAGGTGTTTAAACAATACAGTAGAACAGTGACTACAATGTTCTCCACAGTCAGTACAGGGGTTTCGGATGGGATAAAGAGCAGTGCCAGTGTGGCTCCAGAGGGAATCTCTTTCTTCCAGCAAGTTGACTGTTCCGTAGTCTTTGTGCATGTATCTTAAAATACTTTATTTAAACATTTGAAATACACTGGGAAATCCTTTGGGTTAGTATTAATCTGCATAACTCTGCTTGTTTGAACCTGGTAAAATAAGGGGCTGCTTTTATTGCAACCCACAGCTAATGCTTTGCTTTCATTAAAAGAAAAGCAAAATACAGAATTAAACGTGGTCGTTATTTGGGTGAAACGGATTGTTGCATTTAAATGGCCTTGAGCAGATGAATGGGCCCCTTGGCTTGAGCCGGACAAAGAATCGGGACGTGTGTCCAATAACGCAGGGCACGAGATGGGGATTTCAAAGAATCCAGCCATTGTGTAGGGAGCTGGAGCAGCCCGAGCACCGCGGTTCGGTTGGTTTCAGGAACTCTCTTCTACTCGGGTGGTGTTTTTAAGTGCTGTTTGCTGACTGGTGGGCCAGCTTTGAAGGGTCGGAACAATGTACAGCAATGTGACAGGACTTTTGTTCAAACAGGAGCGTTGTTGGATGTGTGGGACTGTGTTGTCTGTAGGTCTTTCATTCATGAGTGCAGCGTACTTCCTTTGAATCCTAGTTTGTGGATTTCAGAGAGGAGTAGAGGCAGAAGCTTGGCCATTCAACAAAATGTCTAAATTTTATTTTTTTTTTTTCTTGGCAAGGGCTCTCTGCCATCGTGTCAGTTGCTATGGCTTCCTCTATAAAACAGAAATCTTATGGTATAAATAGATTTTGTATGTTTTAACCCTCATGAGAAACGATGTGCTTTAAAGGGTTGCCGTACAGGATCATGCAATGTTTCTTTTGGTTATTGTTAGGAGTATTCGTATGGCTTTTTGTGCGTGCATCTCACAAGTATTTACATAAACCATTTTTCTTATTTTTAAAGGAATTGTAATTTGAAGGTGAATCTCACGATTCCCCACTACCTGCAGGCAAGTACAGTGAGAAGTTAGCAAGAGAGATTCTGTGTCTTGTGGTTTAAATGTTTTGAGAAAACTTGGCTTGTTAAATTGAACTTTACACGCTAGCAATTCCTACATCTTCAGAAGAGCCACATAGGCAATTTCCAAGTGTGCAGTTTTATTTGCATAATAGGAGCAATTTGTTGCCATCCACAGCTCTTCCGTGGAAATGCAGCCACTGAAGATTAAAATACCTTGCATCCAACATTTCATAAAAGAGAGTTTTCCAAGACTTGTGTGCTCGCAGTGCTGCATGCCGAGGATGGGTAGAGGGGCAGTCGGAGCTGTAAACTCTTCCGAGCGGACAGTGGCTCCGGTGTGTGCTGCCCAAAGCTTTATTGATAGCTGAAGGTGTGCAGCAGCCTTACTGTGCGGTATTGCCGAATGCCTGTACTGCCACGTCTATGAACGTGCCTACTGGAAAGCAGTTTCCATCAGTGCAGACTTTGTTCCTTATAAAATTAGTGTTCTTTCTTAGACAGTGAGCCCTTTGATGCAGGTACCCTATCTTCATGCGTGTTTGTGGAACGCCTAGCACTTGTGTTATTACTGGAACTTAGTAGTAAACAGTGAAGTTGTTACAGTTTTATCTTGTGATTAATGTAACCGTATCTCCTTTGTTTAAACAACTCTTGTGAATGAGCATCTATTTTAGAAAACATGTAGCACGTGTCCTACAGAATACATGGTTGTGTTGTGTTTGTGTGTCAGAAATGTTAAATTTCTACGGCTAAGAGGGTAGTTCCACTTTTTTTAACAGTATGTATAATTTTTCTTCCAGTCTATTTTAACAAATCCTCTGAGATAAATTTATCTCAATTAATTGTTAAAGGTACAGGATCGGGTTTTGTCTTTAAAGATTGATAGGTATGTGTAGATTCTAAATGGGTTCTCAACAAGAGAGAGGCAAAACCAATTGTACCCTCAATCAGCATTAGAAAAATACTGGCAACACTCCTGTTTTATAAAAGTGATTTACTAAATGAAAGAAAATGCAGACATTTATTCAAAGACAAGTAATGGGCAGGAGGCAAGCGTAGGTGGTAGGACGGCTTGGGAGGCAGTGAAATAATTTGCATGGGCACATAGCAGTGCTGAGCTTTTGGACAACTGTGCAAGCACTTAACGATGGAAGTATGGTGTGGCTGATGGGGGATAGGTACCCTGATTTAGAGAATGCACCGGGAATGAGGAAATTTCATTGTGTTGCCTTGTCTTTGAATTGCAGTATCTTTGCAGAAGTCTTTGACCTTTTTTTTTTGACTCATCTAGGGATAGCGGTAGAGGTGAAGAAGAGGTGAACCTGGACAGCTGATGAAAGTACTTACAGCAAGTGCTAAGTATTTGTTATGGCAGGGAATTGGCTGTAGAGCCAGACACGGCTTGGGGTGTAGCTTAAAACAAAGCATTGTGTAAAAGTTGAGGAGCAAAGTCACCACAGGCAGTGTTACCTGGTCCCGTTGGTTAGGATCACTAGCTGTGGCCAGTTGCAGGAGAATTTCTCGACAATGCTGCTGTAGCTTTTCTGTTCACTGTCTCCATTCAGACTTGCTAAAATATTTTTGTGTGGTATGTAATGCTTTGAGATTGAGCTTCTGCAGGTTTTGCTGCTCAGGCTTCCTTCTTAAAATAGGCTTTTACTCTGAAAAGTAGTTATGACATAGCACTTCTTAGCATGATGCCTTTGGAAAAAGACTGCTTCTACTGGATTGCCACCCTAGTTTAGTCTGGCTATGTTGGCTGTGTTTGGTTTCCTGCTAAGATTGTAGTTCAAGTAGTGGCAGTTGAAGTAAAAACATAGTCGGTGTATATGCAGGAACTGTTCTGAAGTACTGTAGTGGCCCAAACACGCTGTTATCATGCTTGAATTACGATACGTTTTTTCTAGCTCGTGATTATTTCTTTTTGAGCCGGGATATGCTCTCTGACTTCAGTGGAAGTTGGGTGTAAGAGGTAGAGTTTTGTCATGCATAAACCGTGTTTCCCTTTACTGTAAGAAAAAGTGCTTGTTGCAATGTGGAACGTAGCAGAACTTGCTTAAAAAAGTCCTTAAAACCTATGTAAGGTAAAGGGGGGACTCTCCTAATGCACCATCTTTAGATAAACTCTGAGAGAAGGTGTCCTTAACCATTAATCCTTGTCCATTCACGCTACATGGTATTTTATTGTATTTGCAGTATGGTCAAGAAACACCATGTGTATTTGGGGCTACTTCACCTTAGTCACTAGACAAACATCTGCATGGCAATAGGCGTGCTGTGAAAAGCAAGCCTACGTTTCAAAAAAAGATCTTTTTTTGTGCATCTTACAGCACTTTTTGTGTATAATAATGGCATTTTCTTTCCCATTCCCCTTTCTCCTTTGCTTGATCCCACAGGGAGGTCATAATTCTGTGATTTTCACCAAACTCTGTTGCAATGCAAGTGAGTGTGATGTGATAAATTCAGCATTATGACGTCACTTCGTGATCATCAACAGAAGATGGGGTATGTGGGAGCAAATCCTTGTGTAAATACAGATCACTATGATAAATGGTAGTCACGGTAAAAAGCCAAACACATGTGAAAGCCTTTTCTTGAATGGTAAAATATTGGCAGTAAAGGCTTTCTGTTTCTGTGCCATCAAATGTTTCTAGCACTCATTGCTGCTGCAGAAGCTGCCTTGACACTTTATGTATAAGTGTAATATACACTGTTGCATTTTCTCACCGGTATATTACTTTTATACATGGAATTTGATATTCATCTTTGGAGCTTTAGTGTTACTAGACAAAATATAAATATATTTAAGAGTCTTGGGCTATTTAGAATGGGGAATTGAGTGTATAATTATGTAAGTTCTAGGATATTAGTATGCCTCGGGCATAAGCACTAAAGAAGTGTCGATACTAATGCTTACCCTTCGTATCCTTGGCCGTCCTTTAAATGCTGTGCAGATGCGGTTCAGAATTTAAAAATGCTTTAACACAATTTCAGACAAATGGAAGTTTTTTTTTCTGTTGCATTGATTAGTTTCTGAATTTACTGTAACTAAAATATTTAAGATATTTTTCAGTGTGGAAGATTAAAAGAAAAAATGTTCTTGTATGTATTTTAAGTTTTGCCATTTTCCAGTGTTGTTACTTCCGAGTCATTCACGGAGGAGCAGGAGAGGTTTGAAACCAGATAAAATGGGGGTTGTTTTGTAAAACTATGGAGTTTGTCAGCTAGACATGGGCAAGTAAAGTTGATAATTGCCTCATTTTTAGCCGGATTAACTCTCAGGTTGATGGTGTTCCATCAACTGCCTTTTCCAATCCACCAGTCAATATAGAGATCAACCTACATAGTATAACAGGGGATGGTGCAATAAAAAATACTGCCTAGTGATCGCTTAACAAAGGTGGAGTAGACTTGCAGGGGTGGAATTCTGGTCAGAGTCTCGGGATGAGTGGGTTCAACAGCAGATCCATTTTACCGACAGGAAAACATGTGGAGAACCTACTTAAGGTTTCACAACAGAATAGGCACAAGAGTTTATTAATTCCTTGTTCCTACTTCGGCATTTGGTCTGCAAGAATGCTTTGTGCAGCATTTAGCAAAGTTACTGTTGTGGGCCTCATCAGTAAATTGTCAGTTCTAACTAAATGAAAAGGAAAGTCCCTGGTCAACAGGTTGGGATGGTGTCTTTGCATGAAAAAAAGTGAGTGTTCAGAGTAGAAGTGGTTTTGGGGGTTTGGGGATTTTCTTGTTTGGTTGGTTTGGGTTTTGGTTTAAAATGGAAAGGCAGTAAATATTACAGATAATATTCAAAGCTTTATTTGCAATAAGCGTCTTCAATCCTATTTTATCCTGTTGATCTTAAATGTCTGAAAGTCATTATGTTTCTTTGTTAACAAATTTGTGTTTGTGCTGATAATGATTTTATTAAGTTTTAGGGGAGGTTATCTTCTTTTTTCTTATTAATACTTTTGTGGTCTTAAACCTTCGATATTGTGAATGCTTACACATGTAAAATATTTGAATAATAGCAGTGTGATGTTGGGTTTTCTTTTTAGCCATAAGTGTTTGCAGGACTGGGATGTTGGTGTACTTCCATCACAAAATATCCTTATTCCCATTGTTGTCTGAATTACTATGTTTTGAATTCAGTAAAAAAATCCCTGTAGTTGAGGGTTATCAGAACTTAAAGTGGTACTTAAGAAGCTCAAAAGAATTAAAATGTCAGGGCTAATTTTAATACTAGAAGGAAAAAGTTACTAATATAGGTTTCCTCCTGTGTTCTACAGTCTGTCCAGTGAAGATGCTGTGTGAGGCTGCTTTGAGATGCTAACAGGTATCTTGAACTTTTGGTTTTCCAGTGCAGCATCTCTAAGTAATATTTTGCTGTAGGAAAAGACTAAAATCTTAATTTTTTTTAAAAAGCATTTATTCACCTCTCCCCACACCCAAAACAAAACCTGAGCTGGTTTTATTTCCATAATTTCAAAGGTTTTCCTAAGTAGAAATAAGTTCAGTTTGTCTTGTATCCTTAAAAAAAAAATATATATATATATCATGATCATTTCTTCACAATTGCGTATGCTCTCATTATTGACATGCCCTCATCTCCACTGTCATTTTTATCACATCTAGCAGTAGAGCTCCAAATGAGCATAAAATTGGGGTTTGACATGCTTTAGCCATCTAGCGTACCCAAATGGATGTATCTAAACGCATTGAGGAAAACTGTGCTCCAGGGAAAGTAGTGGGAACAAAATGAATCTGAAATAGTTTTGTACTTTTAAATTAAAATACCCTTGTGGGCAGATCCAAAACTTATCAAATTGTCATATATAGCTTTTTTTATTATTATTTTTAAACAGGAAAGTGTCTCCTCTAAAGAGAAAACAAGTAAGATTGGCTTTAGTAGCTAAAACAAATAGTCAGGAGGATGTTTATGGCACTTGTACAATGTGGCTGCTTTTGATTCTGGAAGCCCTTTCTAAAAATGGAGCTATCACATACATACATATATATATATATATATATATTTGGAGTCACATCCAGCTTCTCCCATCCTGCAAAGAAGATTTTTCTTTTAAAAAATCTCACTGGATCCCAAATCTATTATTTAGATGTGCTTTTAAAAAAAAGAAAAATGCTTGAGATCTCATGCCAAATTAATTTCAGATGTTCCTGAATATTTAATGGGATTGGTCTTTGTTGTTAACTTTTAATCGATCCATTTGCAGAGCAGCTATATTACAAACCCAAGAACCAGCAGTGGTAATCTGTGACCTGAAAACTGATCACAGAAATGCGATGAAATTTCTCTGGCATTGTGGACCTTCTTTTAATATTCTGATGTAAAGAGCTCAAGGAATTCATCCCTCAACTAAGTGTTCAGCATCCTTTCCATCTCTGCACTCTGTGACTGCATGACCCCCTAATGTAGTGACGCCCTCTAGCCAGATTTCCTTCACAATTTGTCAATGTCACGACTTCATGGCTGGCTGGCAGGGGTCTGTGCAGACTGCCGTAGGTTATGCTTTTCCCCTCTCTGGTAGCCTCAGCCATTCCTTTCCAAGAGAGCTGGGCTCTCCAGAGTCTGAATTCTGCATCACGGCACATATTGCTACCAATAAGGCTGTTGGTTCCAAGGCTGGAATTTCAGAGCTGTCTGACAGGAGTGTTGAGTGAACGTTAAATTGCTAGCAGCAAATTTCTACCCAAAAATAAACCTCAGATGGTCAAAATACATTTAGGTTTCTAATACCATTAAACAGCTTCATGACAATCAAAACACGCTGGTCTGTCTAAAACCTCTTCTGCTCTCTAGAAACTTAAGTGACAATTGTAGGCATTAAATCTGCATTTTCAATAGCTGTTCTTAACTGTATCTTTAATCCAGATCTTATTACTGCTACTGCAGTTACTCACCTAGTCAAGTAACAGCCCTGAGAAATCTGGAGGTTAGCAGTGCTCTAACAAGTTTGTGAAATGCAAAGAACAATTTGCACGATGCAGTACTAAAGACGATGTAATAGAGATCATCCTACTTAATAGCCTATTTAAATCCTTGACAACTTACAATAGTAGATCGTTTTCTTTTGAATCTGAAGTTTAACTTTAACTTCTCCTGCATTGTAATTTTATAGGGAGAAGAAGTGGGTGACAGTTGGCGACACGTCCCTAAGGATTTACAAATGGGTACCAGTAACAGAGCCTAAAGTCGATGATGTAAGTATCCTGCAGATGTCTTGCTTTTTTCAAGATGTTCAGGGAAACATGATGTTCAGGGAAAGCTGAAAGAAATATGCTCACTATTCTTTGAGCCTTTAAGCTAAGACTGGTGTGGGTCTTGCAACCATTTGACTGGAAGAGCTCTAGGGAGATGCTGATCTCTACAGAAGGTGATGTTGATGGTTCAGTGGGTGGCAGTCTTCCCAGAGTCGACTTGGATCGATTCTCAGATAACTGTTAAACAGTCGGCTTGGAACTGATTTTTGAAACCTTTCTCTAACATAATGACTGGGAGGCGGGGAGGGAAACCTAAGACATCCATTACTTTTCCCCTCTTTCTGCCTGATGCTTTAAAGGAAAGTAGCTGGTTTGGAACTGTGCAGAGAATGTATTCTATCTGTGCATCTCTGCTGTTTTGCTCAAAAATATGTGCAAAACACTGAAATAAGGGTAGGAAAATCTTGTGGAACTGAGATGACTTGTATTAAGATGTCCACACCAAGCAATACAGCAGACATGCTTCTATTGTAATGTGTGTTTTCTCTTGGTAAATGTTTTGTGTATCAATCATGTTTATGTTCTTATTGTGCACTGTTCATGTGCCATGATACAATCGTGTGGTGTAAAAATCAAAGTTGATAGGGCTTAAAAATAGTTTTTGAATGAAAATTGCTCTCACTTTATAATCTGAAATATTGTTATAGAGCGAAAACTAGATCATGGTGCCACAGTAAATTAATGATAGAATAGAATATGTATCCTGAGTTTGGTATTCCTTCCTTGGGCTGTCATGTGCTTTTACTTTATTTGAAATATGAGTTAAGACCTATGTGGAAGAAAACTACTATGTTAATAAATGTGTGAAATGATGGTTTTTCAGACAAGACAATGCCATGGTCTTGTCTTATTCAAAGTCCAAACTCAAGACCTATTTTTGATTGGTGGTGTTTTAACTGAGTTTGTTTATTTCTGTACCTTTGGTTGTACCACAGATTTCCGTGACTGTCAGAGTTGTGGTAAGCCTCTTGTGTTCTTCCAGTGCTTGAGCAGCATCTCTGTGAAGTAACCCCTTGTGAATTGGGAAACCTTTCCTGGGTTCTTTACAGAAACTTGCTCATTCTTTCTAGTTGTCAAATGTTTGGTCTTGTTTTTATTATTTGTAATACTAGGGGGGAAAAGCTGTGCTATCTGTGTGTGAGAGAGAGAGAGATTTAGGATATTTAGGCTTGCTGCTTCTGAAATTTGTTTTCCCACAGTTAAGGTATGCCTGCAAGATGGGTACCAGGGAACTTTGAAACAGAGTTTCTAGGGAGTTTCTGGATGAATGAATTTTCAAGGTGACTGGTACCTGAAGTCAGATTCTCTGTTGAATGGGTTTGTATAATGGTCTCTATGTGCAGAGTTTAATTGTATTCTTTGAGCTGTCACCTGTAGATTTAAGCTCCAGATTTGCTGAAATTAGGACATTTGTTGAAGACCAGTTACTTTAGTGTCCTACAGTCACGTTCTGTTCATTACAAGTAGAGTCCATTGTGCAGCTGCAGTTGTTGCAGGCTTGATGTCATAAGGTTTCTGTCTTTTTGCTCTGGAAGTTCTCACAATTAAAACAAGAGCATGTATTTTTAAAAATAAATATCAGGTAGGGGTCATCTTGGCTATTTAATTTTGTTGTGGACATCCTTTTATATCTAGTTTCATCCACCTTTGAAGGAGCAGACAGTATACTTGCTTTTTACTAGAATAGGACAATGGGAGCTTTTTTACTGCTTCGTGTTTCAAACGGAAGTTGTCTTTGATTTTAGAGAACACAGATTAGGTTACTTCCCCCCCTCAGATGTTGTTCCTAAGACCCTTTGACATTTCTTTGAACTAGAATTAGCTAGGCTCTTTCCTCCTACTAGTTTTGGAAGGTGGTTGGAGAACCGCACCACTTTGATGGTTAAACCTTTAAAAAAAAAAAACTTTTCAGCTTAAATTGCTTGCAGTCATTTATCAATATTCCTCTTGTGGGAAAAGTGTCCTTTTTTATCTTTAAAAAAAACCCAAGCAAACCCAAGCCCGAGAGAGATTATGTCCACTCTGAACTTTCATTGTGCATAGGTAAAGAAGTCCATGTGCTTTCACCTCTGTTTCACATATTAGGGAATAAAATCTGGCTTTTCTGAAGTAAAAATACAATTTAAAAATAAGCCTAATAATCTGTTTAAAATAGAGGGAAAAGTCCTGCCAGATACCACTTGTTGAATTTCTTCTGCAGTCTTAGACAATATTTGATTGTGGTTTAGTTCCTTCTCTCGTTGGAGGACATTGTCTTATCCGAATGGATGGGTTGCCGAGCGTTCTTCCTAGAGTCAGGCTTTTAATTGTCTTCTCAGCAGGCATGCAGGATCCTCCAAAAGCAGTGCAGCTGGCTCTTTCTCCTATGAGACTGATTACGTCACCTCTTAATTGAAAATGCTGCATCCCTTAGCAGACGCAGATTTTCCACGTGATGGATGCTACTGTCTCTTCCTTTGTTTTAATGCTTGCAGTCCATGCTGTTGTTCGGTCATGAGCATGTTGTGACCTATTGTTCATGTAGGACTGTCTTTCTTATGCTCTTTGTTTTAGGCCAATCTGATTTTTCTTAATCCATCTTTTAGTTTTAATGAAGAAACAGCATTAGTTGTAGAGAAGGAGGAGGTCTCTGCTGTGTTGGTCATTGAGAAAGAGGTAAAAAGCTGTCTCTTTAGTGTTAAAATTCTAGATTTGTTATCATTCCTGTTGTGCATGCATGCCTATTGTCTACGTGTATTCTACAAGCTTTCTGATGTGAAAGGGAGAATGTATTGAGTTTTGTACCGGTGTGTTGATATGCATAAACCATACAGTGAGCGGAGTTACAAGCTGAGAAATAGGGTAGTTTCATGAATCTTAGCCCTGCCTCTGATCAGTGGTGTTCTTCCCTTTCCCCAGTGTAGCAGAGATTCTTTTGACCTTGCTTTTGTAGCTGTTTGGACTGAGTACAAAGTTAGCAGCCAGCACCTCCCAAGTTCTCCGACTCAGTTTCAGCAAGCTGTTTAATCGTTGTACCTCAGATTCCCTGTTTGTAGAATGAGGGGTATTATTTGGAACTTTTGTACTTTTTACAAAAACTGTGCAGTTGTTTGAAGATGAAAAACATTTTAAAGTGCTAACCGTTATTAGAATTTCTGGGTAAAAACCTATATATCCTAGTGTTTTGTGTCATGAAGAATACAAATAGAAAAACAGCCCTGCAGTTACTGGGACTAATGCATTATTGATAATGTCAGTTATTATTACATTGGCTTTATTTCTCACTTGAGATTAAGAGAGATGCTTACAGGAGTAACGAGTGGGAAGGGTTTTATATTGCAACGCGGATTTCTCTTCATGGTGATAGTCTCACTTGTTTGTGGTACCTTTTGTTTTTCAGAAAAATAAGAATAAGAAAAAAGGCAAAGATGAAAAATGTGGCTCTGAAGTGACTACTCCAGAGAACAGCTCCTCTCCAGGGATGATGGACATGCATGGTGAGTGGGAGAAGGTCAGCCCCAGTTACCCTATTACACTGCTATGAAAGTATAAGCTAACAGTGTCAAGTTCTCTGTCGCTCAGATGTATGGACAGCGTAACTGAGTCAGTGAAAACAGCATCAGATACTCACTTGGTACCTTGGACTTCTCTTCTGTAGATGTACTAATGGTTGTTTAAATACCATTTTTATTTGGGCTCTGTGGGGGGAAAAAAGTGTCAGTGGAGCTAAATATGAAAATAAAAATAGAAATCTACCATTGAAAATACTATACTCAGCTGAAGTAGTAACTTTGTTGAGTTTGCTGCTTGAAGAACTGAAAGACTCCCAAAGCCTCAGTGGCACCTACTATAATTTGTGCAGATTTTGTACTTTTTAACTCTGTAGGTCATTCAGGTCAAAAGAATTCTTCAAGGGTCAAGAAAGGGAGTTGTGGTTCTGTGGTGTCTTCCTTCTGCTTCAGCTTGATGAAATTAACTGGTTACATATTTTTGCTTGCCACTCAGGCACTATTAGGTCAATTTATTACTTTTTTCTGTGTGTTTTTTTTTTTTTTAAGTGTGAACTGTTGAGTGTTAACCTGGTGTTTATTGCAGAGGAGCTTGAACACCTCAGCTCTGTTTCAATTTTGCACCTTCTAGGTGTTTGGATAACAATTATGGCTGAGAATGCAGCGCTATTTGAGCTGATAAGAGGGGATCACTTTTTAGTGGGTTGTAAATTTTTCATTTCAGTTTTATTTACATTTGTATTGCCTCCTGGTTGGTTTTTGCAGTGTTTGCAGCAAGTATGGTCTTACAATTAAAGGACTGAGCAGGATCCAGATCTGGATTAATTTTTCATCTGTTTCAAACTTCTTGACTATTGACTTGGTCAGATCATTTAATTTTCTTCAAATCTTGTTTCTCCGATCCATGAAGTGAATATACTACTTGGTTTTTTATCATATATCACTTGTGGCTTTAAGACATACTGTACAATTTCATGATAAACTTAATCTGATCTGAAGCTGCTCTGAAAAGAGATGGTCCTATCACCAGCTATGTGTTTCTGAAGTCCTCTGGATGTAATGATTGCACAGCTGCAGAGGGAGGTAGATCAACTTGCATGCTAGCAGTTTGACTAATAATGTTTTGCTGGGTTAGTTTTCTTTAGGGAGCAGGAGCTTCCCTCTTGGTTACCCATGGTTGTTAGACTGGCTTAAAGATTACAGGAAGTTGCACCCCACTGCTATCCATAAAGTATTAGCTGAGATACTTAAACCACTGTCATCGGTTTTCACAGGAAGAGGGTACAGGCACAATATTTCCTGTTAACTACAGAGACATGATCTGTGCTGCAGAAAGTTACTGTGATCCCAGTTTTTGGAGGCTAGAGAATATTCTGGACAATTACCACTTAGAAGCTATTGATATTGGGACTGGATGTTACATTTTACCCTGATGAGGTTTTGCTGGGTTTTTTTGGGGATTTTTTTTTTTTTTTTTTATACCTTCAGGATACACTTCAAAAACTGTCTGCTCATCTGAACGTTGTAGTGATGGGTATTTGTAAATCTGCAGCATGAACACTTAATTAGCCCAGTGTTATACGAACTACAAAATGAGACTGTCGCTTCAGTTGATCTGGTTTACTCCCATTACAAAATTCTCGGTTCTTTTGGAAGAGATCTGAGTAAAACACTCGTGGTTTTATTGTATAATATTAGTTAGAGCACCTTTTTTGAAGTCTTCTGATTTTCAGTAACTGCTAGAAAACTCCTGTATTACAGCATAGGCTGCAAGGGCAAAATTGTGGTGGTGTGGAAAAAAGTTAGATGTAGCGTTAGTCTAAATGCTTGAACTTAATCCCCAACAAGCTAGGCTGTATTGTGTGTTATCAGGGAATAATACAGGAAAAATACGAAAGAATTAAGGTGTGGTTTTTATCTTGACAAATTAGACTTTCTTGATTTTAACTCTTTTGTTAACAGATGACAATAGCAACCAGAGTTCAATAGCTGATGCTTCTCCAATAAAACAAGAAAACAGTAGTAATTCAAGTCCAGCACCAGAACAGAACTTGGCAACACAAGCAGACGGCACTGAAGTAAAGTCTGATGAAACTCAGACAGAGGCGAAGGAGCAGCCTGGTTCAGAAGGTAAGCTGAAAAGACCATCTTCAAAGCCAAACAAAAAATGTTATCCTTTAGTGTACCATTTGTTTGCTTATCCATTTTAAGAACTGAATAATAACAATTTGAAATAAATGGTTTCTGAATTCTCAGCATTTGTGTGAAAATGGGCCATAATCTCTCTGGCCTACCAGTGATCCTTCCATACAACTGGAAAGGTCAGATTGTCATTCAGGGTCTTTTCAGAGAGGAAACAAACAAAATACTTCTCTTACTGTTGTCATCATCTCAGCCTTGAGAGAAGACATCATTTAAAGCCATCTTTAAAATGACTGCTACTATGTAATTGTACAAATCCTGGAAAGTATTACTTTGTAGATCCCTGAATGTTCATTATCTAGTGTAAAAATAAAATAGAGGTGAGATACTTTGAAATTATTTTTTTAATTGTGTAAACTAGAATGTAAGCTTTCTTTTTTCTTACCCCTGCTAGTTGTTTATTCAAAAGTTAGCTCTGAATTCTGTCCCTAATTTTCTAAAAGTGTTACAGTATCGTAGTGCACTTGTGCACGGATTAAAAATACATGTGGGTTAAGAGATTGTTCTGAACCTCGCTCTTTAAATGGTATTTGGGGTAATTGAAACATGCTCTGTATTTATATTCTTGCAAAGATAACTTTCTTCATCCTATTATAACAGATAAAAGATGTCCTTAACACTATTCTAATGATTTGGTTGCAGAATTCTTCCCATAGCAAAGCGGTTAAATTATGCCCTCCTGATTTAGTTCTTAGCTCAGTAGATCCACTAACCCATTTAAATTTAGAGCTTTTATCTTGGTAATATCAGAATGGTTAAGTATGTTAAATGTTGTCATTGTTAAATGAGGTTCAAATTTGACAACTAAATCATCACCAAATTGAAATAAATCATAACGCCATATCCTTCAAAGAAAAATCTCAAGTAGCATATTTGGTCACGGTGAATGGTAAGGATTTACTCCTAGGTCTACTACTGTCTGAACCTGCTTGTGTGAAGTTGTTACATAGCATACATGCTCCCCTGACTAAATTTAGGTTCGGGGAAAATCATACCAAGTTCTCTGGATTAGTTCCAGAGCCAGTTACTGTAAAATGAAAGGGAGAAGTAATGGCAAAAAATACCCATTATTAATATGTATTTTTTCTGTTGGTTATATGCCATGTTTAAAAACTTATTTAATAATTATTTATCTACTGAAGTGTTCCAATCAGTTAAACCGCTGGAATTGTGACGTTATTCAACTGGATAGAGTTAATGCCCTTGCATGTCTATCTCGTGTTACTACACTGAAATCAGGGAAGTTCCCTAAAGGTAGGGGACAGTTTGGGTGGTCAGGAAAGCCTCATATGGGCTTCTTAAAAAAACAGGTGCATTCAAAATATTTTGCTGTACAAACAAGTCACTGCAGGCATGGGGTGACTGGTAGATGTCAGCAGCAGCTGGAAGAGAACACAGCAGCTATGAACTGTCCGTTGTGGAAGTTGCTCTCGGTGTGTTTTTGTCATGGGGAGATGGGCACATCAGAGTGCTCCATGGCTGAAGTTGCGATACAATATATGCTGAGAACATACACAGCAGGAAATGAAATTGAAATGCCTTCTGACCCTTGGGACGTGTTTCTTTATCAGGATGAACATGCTTTTCTTGGTGAGACATGGAAAGGAAGATGATTCTTTCCGAGTTTGCTGAATATGATCTTTGAGACTGCTGACCATAGGCGTGACTTTAGCTTGAATTCAGTTAGAGAAACTTTCAGAAATGCTTGTGATGCTTTTTGTACAGTACACCACAAAAATATCCATTATTCACTGTTTATGTCATCTTCATTAACCAAAGTTGTAAAAAATTTTTTTTGATCTTGTGTTTATCCTCATCTAGAATAAATGTATAAGATTCTTGGGTCAGGGACCTGTGGAGAGGTTTATAAAACTTGGCTCACTTTATAAAACTTGGTTCCATGCCTACTTCTGAGAATTCATTCAAGTCAAAAAGGATTTTTAAATGAGGTAAAGGAAAGGATGTGTTCCAGTCCTTACACTGTTCTTGATGTGGATACTGAAATAAATGTAACTGACCTTTTACAAACAAAGGGGTTTGGGTTTGGGTGGTTTATTCTTTTTGTTGCTGAGTCTCTGCTTCTAGACATACTGTGTTAAACTTCCAGGGATCTTTAACCTGTAAAGACATTTTAAGTGCCCCTGTCCTCTCTTGAAGTGAATGGGTGCTTTAACCCTGAGTCCTCTGTAAGTCTTGCTTTGAGAGAGAGAGAGAGAAGGGGTTTTGGGGAAAACAGAACAAAACAAAACCAACCACAAAACTCTGTAACAACAACAACAACAAAACCAAACCACCTTAAAACACAAAAATCGGAATCAGGTAAGAGCAATAAGAAGCTGGAAGACTTCTCCATAAGTACACACCAGAATGACAAATTCTACAGCCTTACTGGTTAAGAATTTCTAGATTTTATCTTAAAAGTAGTATCAAGCAAAAAAAGTGGATTTTAAATATATGGCTGAATTTTGATTCATATAACTTTATTCTCTCTCCTTAGCTGCACACTTTTAGATCCGTTAGTTACCACAATTCAGCCCGTTTTGTAGCTGCCTTTTACTTCTGGTTTGGAGAAAGTTTCCTTTGCAAGCAGCCCCTTTGCAAAGTTTGTGTTGAAACATGGCATTGGCATAGTTCTTCTGTTCGAGGGTGTGCGGGGGCTGAGCTCCCTCTAGGGACCGAGTCCGGCACTTGTACACTGCTGGCAGCGTGAAGGCGCAGGTCTTCCCGCAGCAGCCGTGGTTGTGGTCCTGGAGTTTGGGCTTAATTCATACAGTTATGTGTGTTATCATTAATGGTTACACGTGGGTGAGATTTATGTTTATTTATGGGATGTTGCTAATGAGGAGACATCCTAAAAGCTCCTGCTGAATGCTTTCATTTGTTTGTTTAAAATTATTTCTTGACATTTCAGATACCTCCGATGAACAGAATTCACAGTCTTCAATGGAAAATTCCATGAATAGTTCAGAGAAAGCAGAAATTCAGTCCTCTGGAGAAAATGATATAATTACAGAGGCATCTAAAAATTCTCAGGTAACTTTAAACTCAAAAGCCCAATTACTTGGAATTTGGAAAAGAGTATTTTTACCAAAAAGCAAATGTAAGGAGGCCAGTTGTGTATTTAGACTCATTTCCAAAGGTGATGACAGTAAAGCAGCCACAGAGTATTAAATGTACATGTATCTGGTTTTGTGGTAAATTTGATTGGCTTCTTGCATTTCACATAATTTGAACAGTAAGACTAGATTGGTCTGACTTACTTTTCAGTTTCCTAAACCAGTCTGTGTTAGTTTTGTAAGAGAATATTAAAATTTCATGATAATAAATGTCCAGCCTACTGGACAGGCCCCTTTGAAGGCCATTCAGAAGTAAAATATCTTCTATAAAAGTAAATACATATAGCAGTTAGGAAAGCTAATTTTTGATTCAGTGGATGAGGTGTTTGATTGTTTACCTACTGGTGTCCTGAACAATTCTGGGTGGGTGGGAGGAAGAAATTGTCCTTGTAGTTGTCCCCCTCACACCAAGATCCTCAGGCAGAGCATGGCTTAGTCCCCTGGTTTTCCTTGTGGGTGGTTGGTTTGTTTCAGTGCACACTTCGCGCTTTCCAAACCTTGCGTGTTCTGTCCTGTAGAGATTACTTTGGCTACAGCAGGAGAAAACGCGCGTGCGCTTGGCGTGGGTTGTGCTCGAGTGCGGAGCTGAGGGAAGTCCGGGTGTAACCGTGCATCAGGGCTATTGCCTGGAATAGTCACTGTGGTTTTTAGCCCAGAACTAGAATTTTGTTCTTTGTCAGTAGATGACAACAAGTGTAAAGATGTTGAGGTAAGATGTGAGTAGAGGAATGATTTCAGGAAGCAAAGGCACGTAGTTACATCATTCTTATATCCAGGGATGCTTTGTATTTTACAAATGACACACCAGGGAATTTGTTCATGCTTTTTGTTTGATGTTTATGGCACCTGAAATTCAGTGCAATGATAACATGATTGTTTTTCTTTCCCCCCCCCGATTAAGGACTCTGAAGGAGTGCCACCTTCTAAAAAGATGAAAGTAGAGGCTTCCCAACAAAATGTTGAAGAGATTTAGACTATAGATTTTTCTGGTCAGTTTTTATGTAAGGTACATCAGTGGGCTTAATTATAGAACAACCTTACTTAAGCATCTTCTCTTGGATGAGGACAGAACTCCTAACTTTTCAAGTTACCAAGCAAAAATCCAAGAAAGCCTAACAAAGGTTTAACTTCTCAGACACTGAAAACTTTTTCCTGTGAAACAAACATTGAGAACTTTTAAGTTACTGTCTCTGAAATGGTTGGAGTAAACAACTCAGGAGGGGTCTACGCACTGTTTCTAAAGTCAAAATTACAATTATGTTGCTGCTGTATTTTTTTTTTTTTTCATTTCTCTATTTAACATTGTAAGATATTTAAGGATGGTACAGGTCAGGTATTAGCTTTCATGTGAAGTTCATTGTTCTGGCGTGATGTCTGCTTTTGTTTTGTGCCTTGTGTTCTGAAAACAGTGCTAACTTTTAAAAGTTGTTTTGCAACTGTCTCCTTTGCAAAGTGGCCTATGTTTGTATAATGCCATGTAGTAAGGCTTTTTCTTTTTTCTTTTTTTCCTTTTTTGTTTGGGGTTTTTGTTCTGTTTTTAATTTTCAAATCCCTGGTGCTTAAATTTTTAACAAATACAGATCAGGAAGCCATTTTCACTCTTGGAGTCCAAGGAGAAAAAGGAGCTTGATATTTTATTTTAGCAGCTATAGTGGAGATCTTTTATTGAATGCATGGCATTCGCAACTGTAAATTTGGTCTTCTAAATACTTAACTTCATCAGAAGTTAACATGATCTGTTTACCATTTATAGTCCAGATCTGAATATATACTATAACACAGCAGTTAAAATACTTACGTATTAGGTCCAGATCTCTGTACTGGGTACAACTCGCTTTACTGAAAAGTTCCACTATGTACATAAATAGGATCAAAGGGATTGATGCACAATGAATTTATTTTCAATTGGTCTTTTTTGATATCATGTTTTCACTGAACTGGATTTAATTGTACTGTTTCTTTATAAGATGTTTACTTCTATGTTCCAGGTTAATACTGTATTTGGGATTTCTTTTTTCCTTTCAGCAGGTCTTATAAATAAGCCTTGTTGTTTCCATAGTCCCTACATCATTGTTAGAAATGTTCCTTCTTTTCCAATTATGTTGAAGTGTGCTTACGCTAAACTCGTTTGAAAGGCACTAAGTATGTGCAGCTCCCTTCAAATTTGTGGCATGTAGAGGTGCAGAACCATCTGCGTCAGGTCACGTGCGCCTGATCTTAGAGTGGGCTTTGTACTTGCGGGGGGAGCTCCCTGTTACGCATACCTGGTGTCGGTGGGAACCGCTGATTTCTCACTTCAGTACACACATAATGCGCACGTACGTATGTATGTACGTATTGCTGGATCGGGCCCTTAGTCTTTCTTCGCTTTGCGTGGGAGATGGAACTTGTAATTTAAAATATGATCTCAGAGCTATGAAAATGGTTGCATATAGTTTGTAAGCTAAGAACTGTAAATACTTTTTTAAATGAAAAAAAAAAATTGCTTCCAGTTGATACATTTTCATAATTAGCTCTTCATTAAGCTTATTTATTTCTGAATTCTCCAATAGTGAAAATGGCTTGCACTTAGACTACTGCATTGCGTTTGCAATTACCACTTTATTATGAAAAACAATGGGGAAAGCTGGGGGGAGGGGTAGAGGGAGGGAGGAGTGGGGAGCCAATACTGACCTTCCATAAGATGTTTGTAGGTTGAACTCCGAACAACGTATGACACTCACTTTCGGAACTTTTCTTTTATGTTGGAATAAAACTTTTTGGATTTTAATGGAATAAAATTTGATTGCAAATCATTCATGAAAACAGTGTGCTCCCTAGTAAGTTTTTGGGATTTCTGGTCTGATCATGAAGTCCGTTAACATTCTGAAAATAAGGAAATGAGGAGCCAAAAACTGTATTTGCACAATATATGCAATGAAACAGTAGAATTCTCTCTTGAATTGTGTGTATGCCTCAAATGTGGATAACTGGTCAATGATGATTGATTTGTATGTATATTACATTCAGATTTAAGTGATATTTTGTGAGAAGTTCTATTGATATATTAAATGGGCAAATTTAGAAAGATTCAAACTTAAAAATATTTTTGATTTACTAACTTTTTGTTGTTTTTAATGCTAAAACAAAACAAATCTGATGCCACCTTTGACAAGTAGTCATGTTTACTAATCCCTATCTTCAGGTGCATCGCAGCAAGTTTTTAATTTTAATTTTGTAGACATTTCCAAGGGAGTAAATAGACTTTTCATTTAGAAACTAATTCCTGTACTTTAGGAAGAAATAAAATATATAAATAGCACTAAAAATACCTCAAATTTTTCATTAGATAGAAGCATTTATTGGCATTATTGACATCAACAGGTTTAATTATAAACTTCCTTTTCTCTCCTGTGGCTTCTGCTCAGAACTGTTCATTGTTCTGTGGCTTACGAGACAAGGCATCATAACCATATTCGTAGAGGCTTTATTTCTAAAATAGTAATGCTTTATTTACAGCTTATACAGAATACATTCAGAACTTTTTTTTTTAACCAGAGATTCTAGTGACAACAGACAACTGAACAAGCAGATAGATTTGGGTTCCTTAAACCTGTTATTGTCAGTCTCTACGGAAGAGACTTTGACATTATCGGGTATGAAGAAATCCAAAATAGTGTATAAGACTGTTATTAGTCTTTTTTTGAAGTGCCTGATAACATTTATGGGCCAACGGATGTGATTAAACACATTTTAATGCCAGAAAGTACAGATGGGACCAAACCAGATCATTGAATTGAGGTTTGAAACCAGATCTAAATCCATCATTTTTTGGCTTGGACCTATCTTTACCAGAAACTTGTTTTATGAACTCACTGTAAAAGGGTTTATTGAAAGCATTGAGACGTGGAGCAGAAGGAGAGATGTAATTTTCTTCAAGATGACTGAAAGTTCTCATACAGCTAATGTTTTAGAAATAGTGCAAATATCAAGAAGTGCTTCCTTGCTACAATGCTGAATGTTGGGGCTTCAGTTACAAATACAAAAAAAAAAAGAAAGAAAAAAAAAAAAAGAAAAAAAAAAAGAAACTAGAAGTAATCAAATTAGCTGAGTTTGTGGAACATGTGGGAAGGCCTTCTGAATAAGCGATTTACTCAGCCAAACATTTTATAGCAGAACTATTCCTTGGAATTTTTATGCTTGGGAAAGTAGTTGTTAAACATTCCAAAAAGTGCTGGCACTTACAAAACAACAAAAAAATAATCAACAAGGCAGTATAAAATATTGGTTTTGGGTGGCTATCTTCATACATAAACATTGTCATGTTTTGGAATGTTCTTTATATCTAAGGGCCTGTTAGAAGGTGTAAAGAATTTTGTTTTCTTCAATACTTAATCGTTTTCCATCTTATGATTTGTGTGTGTGTGTTGTACAGCAGTATAATTTTTCACTTATTTATTCCATCGGTAGTTATGGTTTGTACAATGTACAATGGTTTCATTTCAAAAATAAAATAAAAAATCACAACATAATGCTGTGTGAATAATTTTTATCAAGAAACTTAATCTCAGTTTGTTTTTTTTTTTTTAAATTTACAATAAATTTCTGTAAATGGTATTTTTAAATGTGCATTCTATGGTGTCTCATTTAGTAACGTGTAAAATGATTCACCTTTAAGTGGACCAAAGGTGTCTTGGTATTGTAGCAGGACACTGAGCAGGGCGGGGACAGTTTGTTTTGTTGTTGTAACAACAACAAACAAATAGATATGGCCATGTAATTACAGCAACCTGCAGAATAACTCGATAATTTAAGGTACTTACTGTTGGCTTGGTACTTGGTTGATGTGTTGTGGTAACTTAAATTGGAGGGAGGAGGCCATGGTGTGGAAACATGCCGGAGTCCAATGCTAGCAAGGGTAAAACTCCTTAAGAGTTTTGGAAAGATTCTTTACATTCAAGACGGATATAAAGTGTCCAGCTTATTTTTAGTGTTCTGTGTGCTCTGTCCCAAAGTAGCCTGCAGTTTCACACACCGCTGAAACAGGCTGCTGGCTCACCACTACCAGAAAGGCCAGCCACAGCCAGCTTGCCTGCTCCCAGCTTGGTTTTGTTGCCTCCCTTGCATTTACTGGGGTGCTCGTAGCATCCTCTCGTCAATAACTTAAGTTCGCTAACCTGGGAAGAAAACTACCCATTTTAGTCAGTGTCTTTTCTCTTTTCTGGATTAGTGAATTAAATCAGCAGACTTGTATAAGGGAATTATATATAGGGTGAACTGGAGAGAGAGAAAAGAATATGTAGGAATGAGGATGTAATTCAAGACGAGTCCCAGAAGTAAAGGCCTCTGAACAGGTAAGGCTTGTGCCAGTAACGAGCAAAGGAGTGAGCGGCAGCCCAGCTTAGCAGCAGGGTATGGAGCTGGAGGTTGGCCCTGTGGTTTGCCTGGGAGCAGGACGTGCAGAGGAGCCAGCGGAGTGGTAACGGGATGGCTGGACTCCCAGCACCTGCAATTGGCCCCACAGTCAGGTTGTGAGTAAGATTCCTTGCGCTCTTGCACCTCATCAAAATGGGAATGCTTATCTTCCTGTCTGTAGATTTAAGAGGATAATCTCTTACCACTAAGTGGCGTGGAGTACACTGTGGGTATGTTCTTAACCAGCTTGACTGTCTCCCTGCTCAGTGCGTATTACAGTTGCATTCTAAGTTGGTAAATGGCTGTGGCCTGGGCTAAAAGCCTGCGCTCTTGAAGGAACATCATCAGAAGATGGTGGCCTAAGTTTCACCTCCCACTGCAGATTGCTAAAAAGAAACAGTAAGAAAAAATATACTCAAAAGATGCTGCTGTGGCCCCTTAGTGTTTCCCTGCACCTCCTGCAATTCCTTACTGTGGAGGAGGAGAGGGTAGCCGGGACTCTTGACCTGTTCCTGATGACCTAAATGCTGATCTTAAAAAGGCAGACCAAGAGGTCTGTCTGCAAAATAACTGGGTTTATTTTAAGGGATGCATTTGGCATCTGCGGTGTTTGCTCTGAGGATGACAGGAGGAGAAAAACCTGAACTGGATCAAATGTTAGTCATAGCTTAAGACTGCTACCCCTGTTTTAAATGATGGTTTGGTGTACTGCTAACTCTTCTTAGAAAACTGCATTGCTACCTTGCGACTTTATTTTAACCATTTATCCCTCTTTTCATACAGGAAGAAGCAAGAGTGGCTTGTTTATAATTTTGTGAGGTAAACGTATAGGCTGTTGCCATGGAATTACTGTATACAATGCTGTTAATGATGTCTGGTTATGATTTTCTTTTTTTTAGTACAGGTTTAGTTCTTAACAAGCTACGTGTAAGACTTAAAACAGATATTGTAAAACTCTGAATGTTTTTTTGAAATGTTTTCATGTTTTATACTTAAAGTACTCCCAATCAGAATGCCTTCCTATGAGCAATGCTTTTTTCTTTTTTTCTTTTTTTAAAACTAACATTAATGTAAGGTAGCAATAACCATCTTTGAATGGCTGTGGCCTTTTCTTAAAAATTTTAGTCATATGTGAAGCTGACTAAGAGCTGAATGTTAGTCTTGATTGTTAAAGATTTCTAGCAGAGCCCTCACATGATGTGACCATGCCTTACTGCTCCTTTCATGTCTGGGGATGTATTTGACGTACCACTCCTCCCCTAAACACAGTGATCTGTCTTGATTTCATGCTCTCTAATGGAGAATATTAGATCACTGCAAGGGCATAATTACGATACTACAGAATGCCTCTGCCTTCTGTGCCCAAGAGCTGCTGTCTTATCCCTTGAGTTTCCCTTGATCTTATTTCTGGTTTTGCAAAGCAGAAAAAGTAGCATGTGGCACTTTAATGTGGTGGTTTCCCCCCCCCGCCTCCTGAGGATGACTATGTAGAAAAGCCTGTTTTTTTCTTTTAAGTACAAGGTCCTAGAACTGGGAGAACATAAACAATTTAGTATAAACGCTTTGGAGTGTGTGACCTAGAATACAATTGCTGTCTTGACGATGGAGGTTTGCTCTACAGGGCAAGCTAGAGATCTTTTCTCTTGACTTTGTATGTACGTATGTATGTATATAGGTTTTTGTGCTGTAAGCTGTTGTTCTCGCCCCAGACCAATACAGCTACTGGCCCTATTGCTGTGCTTTCATCCTGACCTACAGGATCTTTATGCTTTTGAAAAGAACGAAATCTGATCTTTACTTTCACTGGAACAATTGCGCTTACTTTATACATGTCACCGCGCGGGTACGTGGGTTGGTGTGAGCCACCAGGCTGGCAGCAGAAGCTCCATGTCCTGCGCTTTTCTCTGCCATGGCAGGCTGGTCCCTCCAGCCGTGTTTGCAGCCTGCCTGCTGCGGGTCTCCAGCTATTTCGGTAGCTGCCCTGGCTTCTTGCAGATCGCTTCTGGAAAATAATAAGCAATTTACAGTATTAAAGGTAGTTTAAATCCATGAAATACTTCTAGCGCAATTACTCTCTTGTGAACATTCTTCAGCCAGTTTGGTGCTGTCTCCTGTATCTTCTCATGTTCATGAGTCCCTTAAGCTTGGGGAGGGGTGGGTGGTGTGTGTGTGTTGAGCCCCTTGGCATTGTCCTGCTGGATGGAAGTGCCCTGATGGATTGTTTAAACCAGCAGCCCCCGGGAGGAGTGAGGACAGTCCTCAGGGCCGTGGGGACAGGACAGCAGTAGCGCAACACCAGGGCCTTGTGGCAGCAATGCCTTCCCCTTTCTTGGTGGGCCGGGCACGGGGCTGCTTCATGATGTGAGGAAAAGGGTAAAACATGGTGGGCGTCACTTACGGCCAAGAACCCTCTGGTTCTGGGGGTGTGGGAAGGGGCTGGGATGGTCCTGCCCTTTCCCTCCGAAGGAGCTCTCCTCTTGTAACTGAAGGGCAGTGGGGTGAGGGAAGGCAGCCTCCAGGCTGATGGCGGGCTGGGGGCGAAACACCCTCAAGGCTGTTTTCCAGTGGCCTTCGGGGTGGGTGATGGCGGCCTGGGGGGGCCTTCCCTGAGGGGACGTTGCCGCCGAAGCGGCCTCGAGGGTGGCAATGGC